>NC_054479.1:105261604-105583945 GCF_017639515.1 Carcharodon carcharias | reverse complement strand
TGTCATGCTCTGTTTGGTACTGTTTGGCTTTACCAGTCTCAATTTAGCTCTGCTTCACTGTGTCAGTCTGTTTTTGGCTCTGCTTTGCTCTGTTTGGCATTTCTGGCTCTTTGTTTTGTTCTGCCAGTCTCTCTTTGGCTTTGTTTGTCTGTGCCAGGGTCTGTGTGGCTCAGTGTGGCTCTGCTGGGCTCTATTTGGCTTTGTCAGGCTCTGTTTGGCTCCATTTGGCTCTGCCAGTCTCCTTTTGTTACTCTTTGGCTCTGCCAGGCTCTGCTTGAGTTTGTTTGGCTATGTTTGTCTCTGTCAGGCTCTGTCTGGCTGTGCCAGGTTATCTTTGGTTCTTTGTGGCTCTGTGTGGCTCTATTTAGCACTGCCAGACTCGGTTTGGCTCTTTTAGTCTCTGTTTGTCTCTACAAGGCCCTTCAAGGCTCTGCCTGGCTTTGTTTTGCTCTTTTTGTCTCTGTAAAGCTCTACCAGGCTCTGTTTGGCTCTGTTTTTAACTGCCAGGCTCTGTTTGGCTCTGTTGCGCTCTGCCTTGCTCTGTTTAACACTGTTTGGCTCTGCTAGTGTCTGCTGAGGTCTGCTTCGCTGTGCCAGGCTCCTTTTGGCTCTGCTTTGCTCTGTTTGGTATTGTTTGGCTCTGCCAGGCTCGGTTTGGCTCTGTTTGTCTCTGCCAGCATCTGTGTGGCTCAGTATGGCTCTGCCAGGGTCTATTTTGATTTGCCAGGCTCTGTTTGGCTCTGCTTTACATCGTGCAGGCTCTGTTTGGATCTGTCAGGCTCTGTTTGGCTCAGCCAAGCTCTGGTTGTTTCTGTTTGGCTCTCCCAGGGTTTGCTTGACCCTACCAGGCTCTGTTTGTTTCTGCAAGGCTCTGTCAGCCTCTGTTTGATTGTGGCAGATTATCTTTGATTCTTATTTGCTCTGTGTAGCTCTATTTGGCCCTGCCAGACTCTGTCTGGCTCTTTTTGGCTCTGTGTGGTTCTGCCAGGCCCTTCAAGGCTCTGTCTGGCTTTGTTTGGCTCTTTTAGGCTCTGTATGGTTCTGCCAGGCTCTTCCAGGCTCTACCAGGCTTTGTTTTGCACTGTGTGGCTCTGATTTGAACTGCCAGGCTCTGTTTGGCTCTGTTTGGCATTGGCAGGCACAATTTGGATTTGCCAGGCAATGTTTGGCTTTGTTAGGATCTGCCAGTCTCTGTTTGTCTCTCTTTGGCTCTGCCAGACTCTGTTTGGCGCTTTTGGTCTCAGTATGGCTCTGCCAGGCTCTTCCAGGCTCTACCAGGCTTTGTTTGGCGCTGTTTGGCTCTGATTATAACTGCCAGGCTCTGTTAGGCTCTGTCATGCTCTGTTTGGTACTGTTTGGCTTTACCAGTCTCAGTTTAGCTCTGCTTCACTGTGTCAGTCTGTTTTTGGCTCTGCTTTGCTCTGTTTGGCATTTTCTGGCTCTTTGTTTTGTTCTGCCATGCTCCGTTTGGCTTTGTTTGTCTCTGCCAGGGTCTGTGTGGCTCGGTTTGGCTCTGCTGGGCTCTATTTGGCTTTGTCAGGCTCTGTTTGGCTTCATTTGGCTCTGCCAGGCTCAGTTTGGTTCTGTTCATCTCTGCCAGGTTTTGTTTGCCTCTATTTGGCTCTGCCAGTCCCTGTTTGGCTCTCTCTGGCTCTGCCAGGCTCTGTGTGGCTCTGTTTTTAACTGCCAGTCTCTGTTTAGCTCTGTTAAGCTCTGCCATGCTCTGTTTGGCTCTGCTGGTGTCTGTTTAGTTCTGCTACGCTGTGCCAGACTCTTTTGGGCTCCGCTTTGCACTGCTTGGTATTTTTTGGCTCTGCCAATCTCGGTTTGGCTCTCTTTGCCTCTGCCAGCATCTGTGTGGCTCAGCATGGCTCTGCCAACTCTATTTGGATTTGCCAGGCTCTGCCTGGCTCTGTTTGGCTCTGTCAGGCTCTGTTTGGCTCAGCCAAGCTCTGGTTGTTTCTGTTTGGCTCTCCCAGGGTTTGCTTGACCCTACCAGGCTCTGTTTGTTTCTGCAAGGCTCTGTCAGCCTCTGTTTGATTGTGGCAGATTATCTTTGATTCTTATTGGCTCTGTGTAGCTCTATTTGGCCCTGCCAGACTCTGTCTGGCTCTTTTTGGCTCTGTGTGGTTCTGCCAGGCCCTTCAAGGTTCTGTCTGGCTTTGTTTGGCTCTTTTGGGCTCTGTATGGCTCTGCCAGGCCCTTCCAGGCTCTACCAGGCTTTGTTTTGCACTGTGTGGCTCTGATTTGAACTGCCAGGCTCTGTTTGGCTCTGTTTGGCATTGCCAGGCACAATTTGGCTTTGCCAGGCAATGTTTGGCTTTGTTAGGATCTGCCAGTCTCTGTTTGTCTCTCTTTGGCTCTGCCAGACTCTGTTTGGCGCTTTTGGTCTCAGTATGGCTCTGCCAGGCTCTTCCAGGCTCTACCAGGCTTTGTTTGGCACTGTTTGGCTCTGATTATAACTGCCAGGCTCTCTTTGGCTTTTACAGGCTCCGGTTTGCTCTGTTTGTATCTGCCAGGCTCAGTTTTCCTCTGCCTGCCTCTGTTTGGCTCTGTCATGCTCTGTTTGGTACTGTTTGGCTTTACCAGTCTCAATTTAGCTCTGCTTCACTGTGTCAGTCTGTTTTTGGCTCTGCTTTGCACTGTTTGGCATTTCTGGCTCTTTGTTTTGTTCTGCCAGTCTCTGTTTGGCTTTGTTTGTCTCTGCCAGGGTCTATGTGGCTCAGTTTGGCTCTGCTGGGCTCTATTTGGCTTTGTCAGGCTCTGTTTGGCTCTATTTGTCTCTGCCAGTCTCTTTTTGTTACTCTTTGGCTCTGCCAGGCTCTGCTTGAGTTTGTTTGGCTATGTTTGTCTCTGTCAGGCTCTGTCTGGCTGTGCCAGGTTATCTTTGGTTCTTTGTGGCTCTGTGTGGCTCTATTTAGCCCTGCCTGACTCGGTTTGGCTCTTTTAGTCTCTGTTTGTCTCTACAAGGCCCTTCAAGGCTCTGCCTGGCTTTGTTTTGCTCTTTTTGTCTCTGTAAAGCTCTACCAGGCTCTGTTTGGCTCTGTTTTTAACTGCCAGGCTCTGTTTGGCTCTGTTGCGCTCTGCCTTGCTCTGTTTAACACTGTTTGGCTCTGCTAGTGTCTGCTGAGGTCTGCTTCGCTGTGCCAGGCTCCTTTTGGCTCTGCTTTGCTCTGTTTGGTATTGTTTGGCTCTGCCAGGCTCGGTTTGGCTCTGTTTGTCTCTGCCAGCATCTGTGTGGCTCAGTATGGCTCTGCCAGGGTCTATTTTGATTTGCCAGGCTCTGTTTGGCTCTACTTTACATCGTGCAGGCTCTGTTTGGATCTGTCAGGCTCTGTTTGGCTCAGCCAAGCTCTGGTTGTTTCTGTTTGGCTCTCCCAGGGTTTGCTTGACCCTACCAGGCTCTGTTTGTTTCTGCAAGGCTCTGTCAGCCTCTGTTTGATTGTGGCAGATTATCTTTGATTCTTATTTGCTCTGTGTAGCTCTATTTGGCCCTGCCAGACTCTGTCTGGCTCTTTTTGGCTCTGTGTGGTTCTGCCAGGCCCTTCAAGGCTCTGTCTGGCTTTGTTTGGCTCTTTTAGGCTCTGTATGGTTCTGCCAGGCTCTTCCAGGCTCTACCAGGCTTTGTTTTGCACTGTGTGGCTCTGATTTGAACTGCCAGGCTCTGTTTGGCTCTGTTTGGCATTGCCAGGCACAATTTGGCTTTGCCAGGCAATGTTTGGCTTTGTTAGGATCTGCCAGTCTCTGTTTGTCTCTCTTTGGCTCTGCCAGACTCTGTTTGGCGCTTTTGGTCTCAGTATGGCTCTGCCAGGCTCTTCCAGGCTCTACCAGGCTTTGTTTGGCACTGTTTGGCTCTGATTATAACTGCCAGGCTCTGTTAGGCTCTGTCATGCTCTGTTTGGTACTGTTTGGCTTTACCAGTCTCAGTTTAGCTCTGCTTCACTGTGTCAGTCTGTTTTTGGCTCTGCTTTGCTCTGTTTGGCATTTTCTGGCTCTTTGTTTTGTTCTGCCATGCTCCGTTTGGCTTTGTTTGTCTCTGCCAGGGTCTGTGTGGCTCGGTTTGGCTCTGCTGGGCTCTATTTGGCTTTGTCAGGCTCTGTTTGGCTTCATTTGGCTCTGCCAGGCTCAGTTTGGTTCTGTTCATCTCTGCCAGGTTTTGTTTGCCTCTATTTGGCTCTGCCAGTCCCTGTTTGGCTCTCTCTGGCTCTGCCAGGCTCTGTGTGGCTCTGTTTTTAACTGCCAGTCTCTGTTTAGATCTGTTAAGCTCTGCCATGCTCTGTTTGGCTCTGCTGGTGTCTGTTTAGGTCTGCTACGCTGTGCCAGACTCTTTTGGGCTCCGCTTTGCACTGCTTGGTATTTTTTGGCTCTGCCAATCTCGGTTTGGCTCTCTTTGCCTCTGCCAGCATCTGTGTGGCTCAGCATGGCTCTGCCAACTCTATTTGGATTTGCCAGGCTCTGCCTGGCTCTGTTTGGCTCTGTCAGGCTCTGTTTGGCTCAGCCAAGCTCTGGTTGTTTCTGTTTGGCTCTCCCAGGGTTTGCTTGACCCTACCAGGCTCTGTTTGTTTCTGCAAGGCTCTGTCAGCCTCTGTTTGATTGTGGCAGATTATCTTTGATTCTTATTGGCTCTGTGTAGCTCTATTTGGCCCTGCCAGACTCTGTCTGGCTCTTTTTGGCTCTGTGTGGTTCTGCCAGGCCCTTCAAGGTTCTGTCTGGCTTTGTTTGGCTCTTTTGGGCTCTGTATGGCTCTGCCAGGCTCTTCCAGGCTCTACCAGGCTTTGTTTTGCACTGTGTGGCTCTGATTTGAACTGCCAGGCTCTGTTTGGCTCTGTTTGGCATTGGCAGGCACAATTTGGCTTTGCCAGGCAATGTTTGGCTTTGTTAGGATCTGCCAGTCTCTGTTTGTCTCTCTTTGGCTCTGCCAGACTCTGTTTGGCGCTTTTGGTCTCAGTTTGGCTCTGCCAGGCTCTTCCAGGCTCTACCAGGCTTTGTTTGGCACTGTTTGGCTCTGATTATAACTGCCAGGCTCTCTTTGGCTTTTACAGGCTCCGGTTTGCTCTGTTTGTATCTGCCAGGCTCAGTTTTCCTCTGCCTGCCTCTGTTTGGCTCTGTCATGCTCTGTTTGGTACTGTTTGGCTTTACCAGTCTCAATTTAGCTCTGCTTCACTGTGTCAGTCTGTTTTTGGCTCTGCTTTGCACTGTTTGGCATTTCTGGCTCTTTGTTTTGTTCTGCCAGTCTCTGTTTGGCTTTGTTTGTCTCTGCCAGGGTCTATGTGGCTCAGTTTGGCTCTGCTGGGCTCTATTTGGCTTTGTCAGGCTCTGTTTGGCTCTATTTGTCTCTGCCAGTCTCTTTTTGTTACTCTTTGGCTCTGCCAGGCTCTGCTTGAGTTTGTTTGGCTATGTTTGTCTCTGTCAGGCTCTGTCTGGCTGTGCCAGGTTATCTTTGGTTCTTTGTGGCTCTGTGTGGCTCTATTTAGCCCTGCCTGACTCGGTTTGGCTCTTTTTGGCTCCGTTTGTCTCTACAAGGCCCTTCAAGGCTCTGCCTGGCTTTGTTTTGCTCTTTTTGTCTCTGTATGGCTCTACCAGGCTCTTTTTGGCTCTTCTTTGCTCTGTTTGGTATTGTTTGGCTCTGCCAGGCTCGGTTTGGCTCTGTTTGTCTCTGCCAGCATCTGTGTGGCTCCATATGGCTCTGCCAGGGTCTATTTTGATTTGCCAGGCTCTGTTTAGCTCTGCTTTACATCGTCCAGGCTCTGTTTGGCTCTGTTTGGCTCTGTTTGGCTCAGCCAAGCTCTGGTTGTTTCTGTTTGGCTCTCCCAGGGTTTGCTTGACCCTACCAGGCTCTGTTTGTTTCTGCAAGGCTCTGTCAGCCTCTGTTTGATTGTGGCAGGTTATCTTTGATTCTTATTGGCCCTGTGTAGCTCTATTTGGCCCTGCCAGACTCTGTCTGGCTCTTTTTGGCTCTGTGTGGTTCTGCCAGGCCCTTCAAGGCTCTGTCTGGCTTTGTTTGGCTCTTTTGGGCTCTGTATGGCTCTGCCAGGCTCTTCCAGGCTCTACCAGGCTTTGTTTGGCTCTGTGTGGCTCTGATTTGACCTGCCAGGCTCTGTTTGGCTCTGTTTGGCATTGGCAGGCACAATTTGGCTTTGCCAGGCAATGTTTGGCTTTGTTAGGATCTGCCAGTCTCTGTTTGTCTCTCTTTGGCTCTGCCAGACTCTGTTTGGCGCTTTTGGTCTCAGTATGGCTCTGCCAGGCTCTTCCAGGCTCTACCAGGCTTTGTTTGGCACTGTTTGGCTCTGATTATAACTGCCAGGCTCTGTTAGGCTCTGTCATGCTCTGTTTGGTACTGTTTGGCTTTACCAGTCTCAGTTTAGCTCTGCTTCACTGTGTCAGTCTGTTTTTGGCTCTGCTTTGCTCTGTTTGGCATTTTCTGGCTCTTTGTTTTGTTCTGCCAGTCTCTCTTTGGCTTTGTTTGTCTCTGCCAGGGTCTGTGTGGCTCAGTTTGGCTCTGCTGGGCTCTATTTGGCTTTGTCAGGCTCTGTTTGGCTTCATTTGGCTCTGCCAGGCTCAGTTTGGTTCTGTTCATCTCTGCCAGGTTTTGTTTGCCTCTATTTGGCTCTGCCAGTCCCTGTTTGGCTCTCTCTGGCTCTGCCAGGCTCTGTGTGGCTCTGTTTTTAACTGCCAGTCTCTGTTTAGCTCTGTTAAGCTCTGCCATGCTCTGTTTGGCTCTGCTGGTGTCTGTTTAGGTCTGCTACACTGTGCCAGACTCTTTTTGGCTCCACTTTGCACTGTTTGGTATTTTCTGGCTCTGCCAATCTCGGTTTGGCTCTCTTTGCCTCTGCCAGCATCTGTGTGGCTCAGCATGGCTCTGCCAACTCTATTTGGATTTGCCAGGCTCTGCCTGGCTCTGTTTGGCTCTGTCAGGCTCTGTTTGGCTCAGCCAAGCTCTGGTTGTTTCTGTTTGGCTCTCCCAGGGTTTGCTTGACCCTACCAGGCTCTGTTTGTTTCTGCAAGGCTCTGTCAGCCTCTGTTTGATTGTGTCTGTTTAGTTCTGCTTCGCTGTGCCAGGCTCTTTTTGGCTCTGCTTTGCTCTGTTTGGTATTTTTCTGGCTCTGCCAGGCTCGATTTGGCTCTGTTTGTCTCTGCCAGCATCTGTGTGGCTCAGTATGGCTCTGCCAGGGTATGTTTTGATTTGCCAGGCTCTGTTTGGCTCTGCTTTACATCGTCCAGGCTCTGTTTGGATTTGTTTGGCTCTGTTTGGCTCAGCCAAGCTCTGGTTGTTTCTGTTTGGCTCTCCCAGGGTTTGCTTGACCCTACCAGGCTCTGTTTGTTTCTGCAAGGCTCTGTCAGCCTCTGTTTGATTGTGGCAGATTATCTTTGATTCTTATTGGCTCTGTGTAGCTCTATTTGGCCCTGCCAGACTCTGTCTGGCTCTTTTTGGCTCTGTGTGGTTCTGCCAGGCCCTTCAAGGTTCTGTCTGGCTTTGTTTGGCTCTTTTGGGCTCTGTATGGCTCTGCCAGGCTCTTCCAGGCTCTACCAGGCTTTGTTTTGCACTGTGTGGCTCTGATTTGAACTGCCAGGCTCTGTTTGGCTCTGTTTGGCATTGGCAGGCACAATTTGGCTTTGCCAGGCAATGTTTGGCTTTGTTAGGATCTGCCAGTCTCTGTTTGTCTCTCTTTGGCTCTGCCAGACTCTGTTTGGCGCTTTTGGTCTCAGTATGGCTCTGCCAGGCTCTTCCAGGCTCTACCAGGCTTTGTTTGGGACTGTTTGGCTCTGATTATAACTGCCAGGCTCTCTTTGGCTTTTACAGGCTCCGGTTTGCTCTGTTTGTATCTGCCAGGCTCAGTTTTCCTCTGCCTGCCTCTGTTTGGCTCTGTCATGCTCTGTTTGGTACTGTTTGGCTTTACCAGTCTCAATTTAGCTCTGCTTCACTGTGTCAGTCTGTTTTTGGCTCTGCTTTGCACTGTTTGGCATTTCTGGCTCTTTGTTTTGTTCTGCCAGTCTCTGTTTGGCTTTGTTTGTCTCTGCCAGGGTCTATGTGGCTCAGTTTGGCTCTGCTGGGCTCTATTTGGCTTTGTCAGGCTCTGTTTGGCTCTATTTGTCTCTGCCAGTCTCTTTTTGTTACTCTTTGGCTCTGCCAGGCTCTGCTTGAGTTTGTTTGGCTATGTTTGTCTCTGTCAGGCTCTGTCTGGCTGTGCCAGGTTATCTTTGGTTCTTTGTGGCTCTGTGTGGCTCTATTTAGCCCTGCCTGACTCGGTTTGGCTCTTTTAGTCTCTGTTTGTCTCTACAAGGCCCTTCAAGGCTCTGCCTGGCTTTGTTTTGCTCTTTTTGTCGCTCTATGGCTCTACCAGGCTCTTTTTGGCTCTTCTTTGCTCTGTTTGGTATTGTTTGGCTCTGCCAGGCTCGGTTTGGCTCTGTTTGTCTCTGCCAGCATCTGTGTGGCTCCATATGGCTCTGCCAGGGTCTATTTTGATTTGCCAGGCTCTGTTTAGCTCTGCTTTACATCGTCCAGGCTCTGTTTGGCTCTGTTTGGCTCTGTTTGGCTCAGCCAAGCTCTGGTTGTTTCTGTTTGGCTCTCCCAGGGTTTGCTTGACCCTACCAGGCTCTGTTTGTTTCTGCAAGGCTCTGTCAGCCTCTGTTTGATTGTGGCAGGTTATCTTTGATTCTTATTGGCCCTGTGTAGCTCTATTTGGCCCTGCCAGACTCTGTCTGGCTCTTTTTGGCTCTGTGTGGTTCTGCCAGGCCCTTCAAGGCTCTGTCTGGCTTTGTTTGGCTCTTTTGGGCTCTGTATGGCTCTGCCAGGCTCTTCCAGGCTCTACCAGGCTTTGTTTGGCTCTGTGTGGCTCTGATTTGACCTGCCAGGCTCTGTTTGGCTCTGTTTGGCATTGGCAGGCACAATTTGGCTTTGCCAGGCAATGTTTGGCTTTGTTAGGATCTGCCAGTCTCTGTTTGTCTCTCTTTGGCTCTGCCAGACTCTGTTTGGCGCTTTTGGTCTCAGTATGGCTCTGCCAGGCTCTTCCAGGCTCTACCAGGCTTTGTTTGGCACTGTTTGGCTCTGATTATAACTGCCAGGCTCTGTTAGGCTCTGTCATGCTCTGTTTGGTACTGTTTGGCTTTACCAGTCTCAGTTTAGCTCTGCTTCACTGTGTCAGTCTGTTTTTGGCTCTGCTTTGCTCTGTTTGGCATTTTCTGGCTCTTTGTTTTGTTCTGCCAGTCTCTGTTTGGCTTTGTTTGTCTCTGCCAGGGTCTGTGTGGCTCAGTTTGGCTCTGCTGGGCTCTATTTGACTTTGTCAGGCTCTGTTTGGCTTCATTTGGCTCTGCCAGGCTCAGTTTGGTTCTGTTCATCTCTGCCAGGTTTTGTTTGCCTCTATTTGGCTCTGCCAGTCCCTGTTTGGCTCTCTCTGGCTCTGCCAGGCTCTGTGTGGCTCTGTTTTTAACTGCCAGTCTCTGTTTAGCTCTGTTAAGCTCTGCCATGCTCTGTTTGGCTCTGCTGGTGTCTGTTTAGGTCTGCTACGCTGTGCCAGACTCTTTTTGGCTCCACTTTGCACTGTTTGGTATTTTCTGGCTCTGCCAATCTCGGTTTGGCTCTCTTTGCCTCTGCCAGCATCTGTGTGGCTCAGCATGGCTCTGCCAACTCTATTTGGATTTGCCAGGCTCTGCCTGGCTCTGTTTGGCTCTGTCAGGCTCTGTTTGGCTCAGCCAAGCTCTGGTTGTTTCTGTTTGGCTCTCCCAGGGTTTGCTTGACCCTACCAGGCTCTGTTTGTTTCTGCAAGGCTCTGTCAGCCTCTGTTTGATTGTGTCTGTTTAGTTCTGCTTCGCTGTGCCAGGCTCTTTTTGGCTCTGCTTTGCTCTGTTTGGTATTTTTCTGGCTCTGCCAGGCTCGATTTGGCTCTGTTTGTCTCTGCCAGCATCTGTGTGGCTCAGTATGGCTCTGCCAGGGTATGTTTTGATTTGCCAGGCTCTGTTTGGCTCTGCTTTACATCGTCCAGGCTCTGTTTGGATTTGTTTGGCTCTGTTTGGCTCAGCCAAGCTCTGGTTGTTTCTGTTTGGCTCTCCCAGGGTTTGCTTGACCCTACCAGGCTCTGTTTGTTTCTGCAAGGCTCTGTCAGCCTCTGTTTGATTGTGGCAGATTATCTTTGATTCTTATTGGCTCTGTGTAGCTCTATTTGGCCCTGCCAGACTCTGTCTGGCTCTTTTTGGCTCTGTGTGGTTCTGCCAGGCCCTTCAAGGTTCTGTCTGGCTTTGTTTGGCTCTTTTGGGCTCTGTATGGCTCTGCCAGGCTCTTCCAGGCTCTACCAGGCTTTGTATTGCACTGTGTGGCTCTGATTTGAACTGCCAGGCTCTGTTTGGCTCTGTTTGGCATTGCAGGCACAATTTGGCTTTGCCAGGCAATGTTTGGCTTTGTTAGGATCTGCCAGTCTCTGTTTGTCTCTCTTTGGCTCTGCCAGACTCTGTTTGGGGCTGTTGGTCTCAGTATGGCTCTGCCAGGCTCTTCCAGGCTCTACCAGGCTTTGTTTGGCAAAGTTTGGCTCTGATTATAACTGCCAGGCTCTCTTTGGCTTTTACAGGCTCCGGTTTGCTCTGTTTGTATCTGCCAGGCTCAGTTTTCCTCTGCCTGCCTCTGTTTGGCTCTGTCATGCTCTGTTTGGTACTGTTTGGCTTTACCAGTCTCAATTTAGCTCTGCTTCACTGTGTCAGTCTGTTTTTGGCTCTGCTTTGCACTGTTTGGCATTTCTGGCTCTTTGTTTTGTTCTGCCAGTCTCTGTTTGGCTTTGTTTGTCTCTGCCAGGGTCTATGTGGCTCAGTTTGGCTCTGC
This sequence comes from Carcharodon carcharias, assembly GCF_017639515.1. Lineage (NCBI taxonomy): Eukaryota > Metazoa > Chordata > Chondrichthyes > Lamniformes > Lamnidae > Carcharodon > Carcharodon carcharias. Next base: position 105,573,138 of record NC_054479.1, on the reverse strand, counting down.
TGGGCTCTATTTGGCTTTGTCAGGCTCTGTTTGGCTCTATTTGTCTCTGCTAGTCTCTTTTTGTTACTCTTTGGCTCTGCCAGGCTCTGCTTGAGTTTGTTTGGCTATGTTTGTCTCTGTCAGGCTCTGTCTGGCTGTGCCAGGTTATCTTTGGTTCTTTGTGGCTCTGTGTGGCTCTATTTAGCCCTGCCTGACTCGGTTTGGCTCTTTTTGGCTCCGTTTGTCTCTACAAGGCCCTTCAAGGCTCTGCCTGGCTTTGTTTTGCTCTTTTTGTCTCTGTATGGCTCTACCAGGCTCTTTTTGGCTCTTCTTTGCTCTGTTTGGTATTGTTTGGCTCTGCCAGGCTCGGTTTGGCTCTGTTTGTCTCTGCCAGCATCTGTGTGACTCAGTGTGGCTCTGCCAGGGTCTATTTGGATTTGCCAGGCTCTGTTTGGCTCTGTTTTAGATCTTCCAGGCTCTGTTTGGCTCTGTTTGGCTCTGTCAGGCTCTGTTTTGGCTCAGCCAAGCTCTGGTTGTTTCTGTTTGGCTCTCCCAGGGTTTGCTTGACCCTACCAGGCTCTGTTTGTTTCTGCGAGGCTCTGTCAGCCTCTGTTTGATTGTGGCAGGTTATCTTTGATTCTTATTTGCTCTGTGTAGCTCTATTTGGCCCTGCCAGACTCTGTCTGGCTCTTTTTGGCTCTGTGTGGTTCTGCCAGGCCCTTCAAGGCTCTGTCTGGCTTTGTTTGGCTCTTTTGGGCTCTGTATGGCTCTGCCAGGCTCTTCCAGGCTCTACCAGGCTTTGTTTGGCTCTGTTTAGCTATGGTTTGAACTTTCAGGCTCTGTTTAGCTCTGTCATGCTTTGTTTGGTACTGTTTGGCTTTACCAGTCTCAGTTTAGCTCTGCCTCACTGTCTCAGTCTGTTTTTGGCCCTGCTTTTGCTCTGTTTGGCATTTTCTGGCTTTTTTTTTGTTCTGCCATGCTCTGTTTGGCTTTGTATGTCTGTGCCAGGGTCTGTGTGGCTCGGTTTGGCTCTGCTGGGCTCTATTTGGCTTTGTCAGGCTCTGTTTGGCTCCATTTGGCTCTGCCAGGTTCTTTTTGTTACTCTTTGGCCCTGCCAGGCTCTGTTTGGCTCTGCGTGGCTTTGTTTGCTTCTGTTTGCCTCTGCCATGCCCGGTTTGGCTTTGTTTGGCTCTGTTTGGCTCTATTTGGCTCTGCCGGGCTACATTTGGCTCTGCCAGGCTCTGTTTGACACTGTTTAGCCCTGCCAGGTTCTGTTTCACTCTGACAGGCTCAGTTTTGCTCTGCCATCCTCTGTTTTGCTCTGTTTGGCTCTGCCAGGCTCTGTTTGTCTCTCTTTTTCTCTGCCAGACTCTGTTTGGCTCTGCCAGGCTCTGTTTGGCTCTGTTTGGCATTGCCAGGCACAATTTGGCTTTGTCAGGCAATGTTTGGCTCTGTTTGTCTCTGCCAGCATCAGTATACTGAGCAGTGTTGCTCAGTATAGTTTTGCCAGGCACTCTTTGGCTTCTACAGGCTCCGATTTTCTCTGTTTGTATCTGCCAGGCGCTGTGTCGCTCTGCCAGATTCTGTTTGGCTCTGCCAAGATCTGTGTGGCTCGGTTTGGCTCTGCTGGGCTCTATTTGGCTTTGTCAGGCTCTGTTTGGCTCCATTTGGCTCTGCCAGGCTCTTTTTGTTACTCTTTGGCTCTGCCAGGCTCTGCATGGCCCTGCCAGGCTCTGTTTGGCTCTGCGAGGCTTTGTTTGCCTCTGTTTGGCTTTGCCATGCCCGGTTTGGCTTTGTCTGGCTCTGTTTGGCTCTGTCATGCTCTGTTTGGTACTGTTTGGCTTTACCAGTCTCAATTTAGCTCTGCTTCACTGTGTCAGTCTGTTTTTGGCTCTGCTTTGCTCTGTTTGGCATTTCTGGCTCTTTGTTTTGTTCTGCCAGTCTCTCTTTGGCTTTGTTTGTCTGTGCCAGGGTCTGTGTGGCTCAGTGTGGCTCTGCTGGGCTCTATTTGGCTTTGTCAGGCTCTGTTTGGCTCCATTTGGCTCTGCCAGTCTCCTTTTGTTACTCTTTGGCTCTGCCAGGCTCTGCTTGAGTTTGTTTGGCTATGTTTGTCTCTGTCAGGCTCTGTCTGGCTGTGCCAGGTTATCTTTGGTTCTTTGTGGCTCTGTGTGGCTCTATTTAGCACTGCCAGACTCGGTTTGGCTCTTTTAGTCTCTGTTTGTCTCTACAAGGCCCTTCAAGGCTCTGCCTGGCTTTGTTTTGCTCTTTTTGTCTCTGTAAAGCTCTACCAGGCTCTGTTTGGCTCTGTTTTTAACTGCCAGGCTCTGTTTGGCTCTGTTGCGCTCTGCCTTGCTCTGTTTAACACTGTTTGGCTCTGCTAGTGTCTGCTGAGGTCTGCTTCGCTGTGCTAGGCTCCTTTTGGCTCTGCTTTGCTCTGTTTGGTATTGTTTGGCTCTGCCAGGCTCGGTTTGGCTCTGTTTGTCTCTGCCAGCATCTGTGTGGCTCAGTATGGCTCTGCCAGGGTCTATTTTGATTTGCCAGGCTCTGTTTGGCTCTGCTTTACATCGTGCAGGCTCTGTTTGGCTCTGTCAGGCTCTGTTTGGCTCAGCCAAGCTCTGGTTGTTTCTGTTTGGCTCTCCCAGGGTTTGCTTGACCCTACCAGGCTCTGTTTGTTTCTGCAAGGCTCTGTCAGCCTCTGTTTGATTGTGGCAGATTATCTTTGATTCTTATTTGCTCTGTGTAGCTCTATTTGGCCCTGCCAGACTCTGTCTGGCTCTTTTTGGCTCTGTGTGGTTCTGCCAGGCCCTTCAAAGCTCTGTCTGGCTTTGTTTGGCTCTTTTGGGCTCTGTATGGTTCTGCCAGGCTCTTCCAGGCTCTACCAGGCTTTGTTTGGCTCTGTGTGGCTCTGATTTGAACTGCCAGGCTCTGTTTGGCTCTGTTTGGCATTGCCAGGCACAATTTAGCTTTGCCAGGCAATGTTTGGCTTTGTTAGGATCTGCCAGTCTCTGTTTGTCTCTCTTTGGCTCTGCCAGACTCTGTTTGGCGCTTTTGGTCTCAGTATGGCTCTGCCAGGCTCTTCCAGGCTCTACCAGGCTTTGTTTGGCACTGTTTGGCTCTGATTATAACTGCCAGGCTCTGTTAGGCTCTGTCATGCTCTGTTTGGTACTGTTTGGCTTTACCAGTCTCAGTTTAGCTCTGCTTCACTGTGTCAGTCTGTTTTTGGCTCTGCTTTGCTCTGTTTGGCATTTTCTGGCTCTTTGTTTTGTTCTGCCATGCTCCGTTTGGCTTTGTTTGTCTCTGCCAGCGTCTGTGTGGCTCAGTATGGCTCTGCCAGGGTATGTTATGATTTGCCAGGCTCTGTTTGGCTCTGCTTTACATCGTCCAGGCCCTGTTTGGCTCTGTTTGGCTCTGTTTGGCTCAGCCAAGCTCTGGTTGTTTCTGTTTGGCTCTCCCAGGGTTTGCTTGACCCTACCAGGCTCTGTTTGTTTCTGCAAGGCTCTGTCAGCCTCTGTTTGATTGTGTCTGTTTAGTTCTGCTTCGCTGTGCCAGGCTCTTTTTGGCTCTGCTTTGCTCTGTTTGGTATTTTTTTGGCTCTGCCAGGCTCGATTTGGCTCTGTTTGTCTCTGCCAGCATCTGTGTGGCTCAGTATGGCTCTGCCAGGGTATGTTTTGATTTGCCAGGCTCTGTTTGGCTCTGCTTTACATCGTCCAGGCTCTGTTTGGCTCTGTTTGGCTCAGCCAAGCTCTGGTTGTTTCTGTTTGGCTCTCCCAGGGTTTGCTTGACCCTACCAGGCTCTGTTTGTTTCTGCAAGGCTCTGTCAGCCTCTGTTTGATTGTGTCTGTTTAGTTCTGCTTCGCTGTGCCAGGCTCTTTTTGGCTCTGCTTTGCTCTGTTTGGTATTTTGCTGGCTCTGCCAGGCTCGATTTGGCTCTGTTTGTCTATGCCAGCATCTGTGTGGCTCAGTATGGCTCTGCCAGGGTATGTTTTGATTTGCCAGGCTCTGTTTGGCTCTGCTTTACATCGTCCAGGCTCTGTTTGGATTTGTTTGGCTCTGTTTGGCTCAGCCAAGCTCTGGTTGTTTCTGTTTGGCTCTCCCAGGGTTTGCTTGACCCTACCAGGCTCTGTTTGTTTCTGCAAGGCTCTGTCAGCCTCTGTTTGATTGTGGCAGATTATCTTTGATTCTTATTGGCTCTGTGTAGCTCTATTTGGCCCTGCCAGACTCTGTCTGGCTCTTTTTGGCTCTGTGTGGTTCTGCCAGGCCCTTCAAGGTTCTGTCTGGCTTTGTTTGGCTCTTTTGGGCTCTGTATGGCTCTGCCAGGCTCTTCCAGGCTCTACCAGGCTTTGTTTTGCACTGTGTGGCTCTGATTTGAACTGCCAGGCTCTGTTTGGCTCTGTTTGGCATTGGCAGGCACAATTTGGCTTTGCCAGGCAATGTTTGGCTTTGTTAGGATCTGCCAGTCTCTGTTTGTCTCTCTTTGGCTCTGCCAGACTCTGTTTGGCGCTTTTGGTCTCAGTATGGCTCTGCCAGGCTCTTCCAGGCTCTACCAGGCTTTGTTTGGCACTGTTTGGCTCTGATTATAACTGCCAGGCTCTCTTTGGCTTTTACAGGCTCCGGTTTGCTCTGTTTGTATCTGCCAGGCTCAGTTTTCCTCTGCCTGCCTCTGTTTGGCTCTGTCATGCTCTGTTTGGTACTGTTTGGCTTTACCAGTCTCAATTTAGCTCTGCTTCACTGTGTCAGTCTGTTTTTGGCTCTGCTTTGCACTGTTTGGCATTTCTGGCTCTTTGTTTTGTTCTGCCAGTCTCTGTTTGGCTTTGTTTGTCTCTGCCAGAGTCTATGTGGCTCAGTTTGGCTCTGCTGGGCTCTATTTGGCTTTGTCAGGCTCTGTTTGGCTCTATTTGTCTCTGCTAGTCTCTTTTTGTTACTCTTTGGCTCTGCCAGGCTCTGCTTGAGTTTGTTTGGCTATGTTTGTCTCTGTCAGGCTCTGTCTGGCTGTGCCAGGTTATCTTTGGTTCTTTGTGGCTCTGTGTGGCTCTATTTAGCCCTGCCTGACTCGGTTTGGCTCTTTTTGGCTCCGTTTGTCTCTACAAGGCCCTTCAAGGCTCTGCCTGGCTTTGTTTTGCTCTTTTTGTCTCTGTATGGCTCTACCAGGCTCTTTTTGGCTCTTCTTTGCTCTGTTTGGTATTGTTTGGCTCTGCCAGGCTCGGTTTGGCTCTGTTTGTCTCTGCCAGCATCTGTGTGGCTCCATATGGCTCTGCCAGGGTCTATTTTGATTTGCCAGGCTCTGTTTAGCTCTGCTTTACATCGTCCAGGCTCTGTTTGGCTCTGTTTGGCTCTGTTTGGCTCAGCCAAGCTCTGGTTGTTTCTGTTTGGCTCTCCCAGGGTTTGCTTGACCCTACCAGGCTCTGTTTGTTTCTGCAAGGCTCTGTCAGCCTCTGTTTGATTGTGGCAGGTTATCTTTGATTCTTATTGGCCCTGTGTAGCTCTATTTGGCCCTGCCAGACTCTGTCTGGCTCTTTTTGGCTCTGTGTGGTTCTGCCAGGCCCTTCAAGGCTCTGTCTGGCTTTGTTTGGCTCTTTTGGGCTCTGTATGGCTCTGCCAGGCTCTTCCAGGCTCTACCAGGCTTTGTTTGGCTCTGTGTGGCTCTGATTTGAACTGCCAGGCTCTGTTTGGCTCTGTTTGGCATTGGCAGGCACAATTTGGCTTTGCCAGGCAATGTTTGGCTTTGTTAGGATCTGCCAGTCACTGTTTGTCTCTCTTTGGCTCTGCCAGACTCTGTTTGGCGCTTTTGGTCTCAGTATGGCTCTGCCAGGCTCTTCCAGGCTCTACCAGGCTTTGTTTGGCACTGTTTGGCTCTGATTATAACTGCCAGGCTCTCTTTGGCTTTTACAGGCTCCGGTTTGCTCTGTTTGTATCTGCCAGGCTCAGTTTTCCTCTGCCTGCCTCTGTTTGGCTCTGTCATGCTCTGTTTGGTACTGTTTGGCTTTACCAGTCTCAGTTTAGCTCTGCTTCACTGTGTCAGTCTGTTTTTGGCTCTGCTTTGCACTGTTTGGCATTTCTGGCTCTTTGTTTTGTTCTGCCAGTCTCTGTTTGGCTTTGTTTGTCTCTGCCAGGGTCTATGTGGCTCAGTTTGGCTCTGCTGGGCTCTATTTGACTTTGTCAGGCTCTGTTTGGCTATGTTTGGCTCTGCCAGGCTCAGTTTGGTTCTGTTCATCTCTGCCAGGTTTTGTTTGCCTCTATTTGGCTCTGCCAGTCCCTGTTTGGCTCTCTCTGGCTCTGCCAGGCTCTGTGTGGCTCTGTTTTTAACTGCCAGTCTCTGTTTAGCTCTGTTAAGCTCTGCCATGCTCTGTTTGGCTCTGCTGGTGTCTGTTTAGGTCTGCTACGCTGTGCCAGACTCTTTTTGGCTCCACTTTGCACTGTTTGGTATTTTCTGGCTCTGCCAATCTCGGTTTGGCTCTCTTTGCCTCTGCCAGCATCTGTGTGGCTCAGCATGGCTCTGCCAACTCTATTTGGATTTGCCAGGCTCTGCCTGGCTCTGTTTGGCTCTGTCAGGCTCTGTTTGGCTCAGCCAAGCTCTGGTTGTTTCTGTTTGGCTCTCCCAGGGTTTGCTTGACCCTACCAGGCTCTGTTTGTTTCTGCAAGGCTCTGTCAGCCTCTGTTTGATTGTGTCTGTTTAGTTCTGCTTCGCTGTGCCAGGCTCTTTTTGGCTCTGCTTTGCTCTGTTTGGTATTTTTCTGGCTCTGCCAGGCTCGATTTGGCTCTGTTTGTCTCTGCCAGCATCTGTGTGGCTCAGTATGGCTCTGCCAGGGTATGTTTTGATTTGCCAGGCTCTGTTTGGCTCTGCTTTACATCGTCCAGGCTCTGTTTGGATTTGTTTGGCTCTGTTTGGCTCAGCCAAGCTCTGGTTGTTTCTGTTTGGCTCTCCCAGGGTTTGCTTGACCCTACCAGGCTCTGTTTGTTTCTGCAAGGCTCTGTCAGCCTCTGTTTGATTGTGGCAGATTATCTTTGATTCTTATTGGCTCTGTGTAGCTCTATTTGGCCCTGCCAGACTCTGTCTGGCTCTTTTTGGCTCTGTGTGGTTCTGCCAGGCCCTTCAAGGTTCTGTCTGGCTTTGTTTGGCTCTTTTGGGCTCTGTATGGCTCTGCCAGGCTCTTCCAGGCTCTACCAGGCTTTGTTTTGCACTGTGTGGCTCTGATTTGAACTGCCAGGCTCTGTTTGGCTCTGTTTGGCATTGCCAGGCACAATTTGGCTTTGCCAGGCAATGTTTGGCTTTGTTAGGATCTGCCAGTCTCTGTTTGTCTCTCTTTGGCTCTGCCAGACTCTGTTTGGCGCTTTTGGTCTCAGTATGGCTCTGCCAGGCTCTTCCAGGCTCTACCAGGCTTTGTTTGGCACTGTTTGGCTCTGATTATAACTGCCAGGCTCTCTTTGGCTTTTACAGGCTCCGGTTTGCTCTGTTTGTATCTGCCAGGCTCAGTTTTCCTCTGCCTGCCTCTGTTTGGCTCTGTCATGCTCTGTTTGGTACTGTTTGGCTTTACCAGTCTCAATTTAGCTCTGCTTCACTGTGTCAGTCTGTTTTTGGCTCTGCTTTGCACTGTTTGGCATTTCTGGCTCTTTGTTTTGTTCTGCCAGTCTCTGTTTGGCTTTGTTTGTCTCTGCCAGGGTCTATGTGGCTCAGTTTGGCTCTGCTGGGCTCTATTTGGCTTTGTCAGGCTCTGTTTGGCTCTATTTGTCTCTGCCAGTCTCTTTTTGTTACTCTTTGGCTCTGCCAGGCTCTGCTTGAGTTTGTTTGGCTATGTTTGTCTCTGTCAGGCTCTGTCTGGCTGTGCCAGGTTATCTTTGGTTCTTTGTGGCTCTGTGTGGCTCTATTTAGCCCTGCCTGACTCGGTTTGGCTCTTTTTGGCTCCGTTTGTCTCTACAAGGTCCTTCAAGGCTCTGCCTGGCTTTGTTTTGCTCTTTTTGTCTCTGTATGGCTCTACCAGGCTCTTTTTGGCTCTTCTTTGCTCTGTTTGGTATTGTTTGGCTCTGCCAGGCTCGGTTTGGCTCTGTTTGTCTCTGCCAGCATCTGTGTGGCTCCATATGGCTCTGCCAGGGTCTATTTTGATTTGCCAGGCTCTGTTTAGCTCTGCTTTACATCGTCCAGGCTCTGTTTGGCTCTGTTTGGCTCTGTTTGGCTCAGCCAAGCTCTGGTTGTTTCTGTTTGGCTCTCCCAGGGTTTGCTTGACCCTACCAGGCTCTGTTTGTTTCTGCAAGGCTCTGTCAGCCTCTGTTTGATTGTGGCAGGTTATCTTTGATTCTTATTGGCCCTGTGTAGCTCTATTTGGCCCTGCCAGACTCTGTCTGGCTCTTTTTGGCTCTGTGTGGTTCTGCCAGGCCCTTCAAGGCTCTGTCTGGCTTTGTTTGGCTCTTTTGGGCTCTGTATGGCTCTGCCAGGCTCTTCCAGGCTCTACCAGGCTTTGTTTGGCTCTGTGTGGCTCTGATTTGACCTGCCAGGCTCTGTTTGGCTCTGTTTGGCATTGGCAGGCACAATTTGGCTTTGCCAGGCAATGTTTGGCTTTGTTAGGATCTGCCAGTCTCTGTTTGTCTCTCTTTGGCTCTGCCAGACTCTGTTTGGCGCTTTTGGTCTCAGTATGGCTCTGCCAGGCTCTTCCAGGCTCTACCAGGCTTTGTTTGGCACTGTTTGGCTCTGATTATAACTGCCAGGCTCTGTTAGGCTCTGTCATGCTCTGTTTGGTACTGTTTGGCTTTACCAGTCTCAGTTTAGCTCTGCTTCACTGTGTCAGTCTGTTTTTGGCTCTGCTTTGCTCTGTTTGGCATTTTCTGGCTCTTTGTTTTGTTCTGCCAGTCTCTCTTTGGCTTTGTTTGTCTCTGCCAGGGTCTGTGTGGCTCAGTTTGGCTCTGCTGGGCTCTATTTGACTTTGTCAGGCTCTGTTTGGCTTCATTTGGCTCTGCCAGGCTCAGTTTGGTTCTGTTCATCTCTGCCAGGTTTTGTTTGCCTCTATTTGGCTCTGCCAGTCCCTGTTTGGCTCTCTCTGGCTCTGCCAGGCTCTGTGTGGCTCTGTTTTTAACTGCCAGTCTCTGTTTAGCTCTGTTAAGCTCTGCCATGCTCTGTTTGGCTCTGCTGGTGTCTGTTTAGGTCTGCTACGCTGTGCCAGACTCTTTTTGGCTCCACTTTGCACTGTTTGGTATTTTCTGGCTCTGCCAATCTCGGTTTGGCTCTCTTTGCCTCTGCCAGCATCTGTGTGGCTCAGCATGGCTCTGCCAACTCTATTTGGATTTGCCAGGCTCTGCCTGGCTCTGTTTGGCTCTGTCAGGCTCTGTTTGGCTCAGCCAAGCTCTGGTTGTTTCTGTTTGGCTCTCCCAGGGTTTGCTTGACCCTACCAGGCTCTGTTTGTTTCTGCAAGGCTCTGTCAGCCTCTGTTTGATTGTGTCTGTTTAGTTCTGCTTCGCTGTGCCAGGCTCTTTTTGGCTCTGCTTTGCTCTGTTTGGTATTTTTCTGGCTCTGCCAGGCTCGATTTGGCTCTGTTTGTCTCTGCCAGCATCTGTGTGGCTCAGTATGGCTCTGCCAGGGTATGTTTTGATTTGCCAGGCTCTGTTTGGCTCTGCTTTACATCGTCCAGGCTCTGTTTGGATTTGTTTGGCTCTGTTTGGCTCAGCCAAGCTCTGGTTGTTTCTGTTTGGCTCTCCCAGGGTTTGCTTGACCCTACCAGGCTCTGTTTGTTTCTGCAAGGCTCTGTCAGCCTCTGTTTGATTGTGGCAGATTATCTTTGATTCTTATTGGCTCTGTGTAGCTCTATTTGGCCCTGCCAGACTCTGTCTGGCTCTTTTTGGCTCTGTGTGGTTCTGCCAGGCCCTTCAAGGTTCTGTCTGGCTTTGTTTGGCTCTTTTGGGCTCTGTATGGCTCTGCCAGGCTCTTCCAGGCTCTACCAGGCTTTGTATTGCACTGTGTGGCTCTGATTTGAACTGCCAGGCTCTGTTTGGCTCTGTTTGGCATTGCCAGGCACAATTTGGCTTTGCCAGGCAATGTTTGGCTTTGTTAGGATCTGCCAGTCTCTGTTTGTCTCTCTTTGGCTCTGCCAGACTCTGTTTGGGGCTGTTGGTCTCAGTATGGCTCTGCCAGGCTCTTCCAGGCTCTACCAGGCTTTGTTTGGCAAAGTTTGGCTCTGATTATAACTGCCAGGCTCTCTTTGGCTTTTACAGGCTCCGGTTTGCTCTGTTTGTATCTGCCAGGCTCAGTTTTCCTCTGCCTGCCTCTGTTTGGCTCTGTCATGCTCTGTTTGGTACTGTTTGGCTTTACCAGTCTCAATTTAGCTCTGCTTCACTGTGTCAGTCTGTTTTTGGCTCTGCTTTGCACTGTTTGGCATTTCTGGCTCTTTGTTTTGTTCTGCCAGTCTCTGTTTGGCTTGTTTGTCTCTGCCAGGGTCTATGTGGCTCAGTTTGGCTCTGCTGGGCTCTATTTGGCTTTGTCAGGCTCTGTTTGGCTCTATTTGTCTCTGCTAGTCTCTTTTTGTTACTCTTTGGCTCTGCCAGGCTCTGCTTGAGTTTGTTTGGCTATGTTTGTCTCTGTCAGGCTCTGTCTGGCTGTGCCAGGTTATCTTTGGTTCTTTGTGGCTCTCTGTGGCTCTATTTAGCCCTGCCTGACTCGGTTTGGCTCTTTTTGGCTCCGTTTGTCTCTACAAGGCCCTTCAAGGCTCTGCCTGGCTTTGTTTTGCTCTTTTTGTCTCTGTATGGCTCTACCAGGCTCTTTTTGGCTCTTCTTTGCTCTGTTTGGTATTGTTTGGCTCTGCCAGGCTCGGTTTGGCTCTGTTTGTCTCTGCCAGCATCTGTGTGACTCAGTGTGGCTCTGCCAGGGTCTATTTGGATTTGCCAGGCTCTGTTTGGCTCTGTTTTAGATCTTCCAGGCTCTGTTTGGCTCTGTTTGGCTCTGTCAGGCTCTGTTTTGGCTCAGCCAAGCTCTGGTTGTTTCTGTTTGGCTCTCCCAGGGTTTGCTTGACCCTACCAGGCTCTGTTTGTTTCTGCGAGGCTCTGTCAGCCTCTGTTTGATTGTGGCAGGTTATCTTTGATTCTTATTTGCTCTGTGTAGCTCTATTTGGCCCTGCCAGACTCTGTCTGGCTCTTTTTGGCTCTGTGTGGTTCTGCCAGGCCCTTCAAGGCTCTGTCTGGCTTTGTTTGGCTCTTTTGGGCTCTGTATGGCTCTGCCAGGCTCTTCCAGGCTCTACCAGGCTTTGTTTGGCTCTGTTTAGCTATGGTTTGAACTTCCAGGCTCTGTTTGGCTCTGTCATGCTTTGTTTGGTACTGTTTGGCTTTACCAGTCTCAGTTTAGCTCTGCCTCACTGTCTCAGTCTGTTTTTGGCCCTGCTTTTGCTCTGTTTGGCATTTTCTGGCTTTTTTTTTGTTCTGCCATGCTCTGTTTGGCTTTGTATGTCTGTGCCAGGGTCTGTGTGGCTCGGTTTGGCTCTGCTGGGCTCTATTTGGCTTTGTCAGGCTCTGTTTGGCTCCATTTGGCTCTGCCAGGTTCTTTTTGTTACTCTTTGGCCCTGCCAGGCTCTGTTTGGCTCTGCGTGGCTTTGTTTGCTTCTGTTTGCCTCTGCCATGCCCGGTTTGGCTTTGTTTGGCTCTGTTTGGCTCTATTTGGCTCTGCCGGGCTACATTTGGCTCTGCCAGGCTCTGTTTGACACTGTTTAGCCCTGCCAGGTTCTGTTTCACTCTGACAGGCTCAGTTTTGCTCTGCCATCCTCTGTTTTGCTCTGTTTGGCTCTGCCAGGCTCTGTTTGTCTCTCTTTTTCTCTGCCAGACTCTGTTTGGCTCTGCCAGGCTCTGTTTGGCTCTGTTTGGCATTGCCAGGCACAATTTGGCTTTGTCAGGCAATGTTTGGCTCTGTTTGTCTCTGCCAGCATCAGTATACTGAGCAGTGTTGCTCAGTATAGTTTTGCCAGGCACTCTTTGGCTTCTACAGGCTCCGATTTTCTCTGTTTGTATCTGCCAGGCGCTGTGTCGCTCTGCCAGATTCTGTTTGGCTCTGCCAAGATCTGTGTGGCTCGGTTTGGCTCTGCTGGGCTCTATTTGGCTTTGTCAGGCTCTGTTTGGCTCCATTTGGCTCTGCCAGGCTCTTTTTGTTACTCTTTGGCTCTGCCAGGCTCTGCATGGCCCTGCCAGGCTCTGTTTGGCTCTGCGAGGCTTTGTTTGCCTCTGTTTGGCTTTGCCATGCCCGGTTTGGCTTTGTCTGGCTCTGTTTGGCTCTGTCATGCTCTGTTTGGTACTGTTTGGCTTTACCAGTCTCAATTTAGCTCTGCTTCACTGTGTCAGTCTGTTTTTGGCTCTGCTTTGCTCTGTTTGGCATTTCTGGCTCTTTGTTTTGTTCTGCCAGTCTCTCTTTGGCTTTGTTTGTCTGTGCCAGGGTCTGTGTGGCTCAGTGTGGCTCTGCTGGGCTCTATTTGGCTTTGTCAGGCTCTGTTTGGCTCCATTTGGCTCTGCCAGTCTCCTTTTGTTACTCTTTGGCTCTGCCAGGCTCTGCTTGAGTTTGTTTGGCTATGTTTGTCTCTGTCAGGCTCTGTCTGGCTGTGCCAGGTTATCTTTGGTTCTTTGTGGCTCTGTGTGGCTCTATTTAGCACTGCCAGACTCGGTTTGGCTCTTTTAGTCTCTGTTTGTCTCTACAAGGCCCTTCAAGGCTCTGCCTGGCTTTGTTTTGCTCTTTTTGTCTCTGTAAAGCTCTACCAGGCTCTGTTTGGCTCTGTTTTTAACTGCCAGGCTCTGTTTGGCTCTGTTGCGCTCTGCCTTGCTCTGTTTAACACTGTTTGGCTCTGCTAGTGTCTGCTGAGGTCTGCTTCGCTGTGCTAGGCTCCTTTTGGCTCTGCTTTGCTCTGTTTGGTATTGTTTGGCTCTGCCAGGCTCGGTTTGGCTCTGTTTGTCTCTGCCAGCATCTGTGTGGCTCAGTATGGCTCTGCCAGGGTCTATTTTGATTTGCCAGGCTCTGTTTGGCTCTGCTTTACATCGTGCAGGCTCTGTTTGGCTCTGTCAGGCTCTGTTTGGCTCAGCCAAGCTCTGGTTGTTTCTGTTTGGCTCTCCCAGGGTTTGCTTGACCCTACCAGGCTCTGTTTGTTTCTGCAAGGCTCTGTCAGCCTCTGTTTGATTGTGGCAGATTATCTTTGATTCTTATTTGCTCTGTGTAGCTCTATTTGGCCCTGCCAGACTCTGTCTGGCTCTTTTTGGCTCTGTGTGGTTCTGCCAGGCCCTTCAAGGCTCTGTCTGGCTTTGTTTGGCTCTTTTGGGCTCTGTATGGTTCTGCCAGGCTCTTCCAGGCTCTACCAGGCTTTGTTTGGCTCTGTGTGGCTCTGATTTGACCTGCCAGGCTCTGTTTGGCTCTGTTTGGCATTGGCAGGCACAATTTGGCTTTGCCAGGCAATGTTTGGCTTTGTTAGGATCTGCCAGTCTCTGTTTGTCTCTCTTTGGCTCTGCCAGACTCTGTTTGGCGCTTTTGGTCTCAGTATGGCTCTGCCAGGCTCTTCCAGGCTCTACCAGGCTTTGTTTGGCACTGTTTGGCTCTGATTATAACTGCCAGGCTCTGTTAGGCTCTGTCATGCTCTGTTTGGTACTGTTTGGCTTTACCAGTCTCAGTTTAGCTCTGCTTCACTGTGTCAGTCTGTTTTTGGCTCTGCTTTGCTCTGTTTGGCATTTTCTGGCTCTTTGTTTTGTTCTGCCAGTCTCTGTTTGGCTTTGTTTGTCTCTGCCAGGGTCTGTGTGGCTCGGTTTGGCTCTGCTGGGCTCTATTTTGCTTTGTCAGGCTCTGTTTGGCTCCATTTGGCTCTGCCAGTCTCTTTTTGTTACTCTTTGGCTCTGCCAGGCTCTGCTTGAGTTTGTTTGGCTATGTTTGTCTCTGTCAGGCTCTGTCTGGCTGTGCCAGGTTATCTTTGGTTCTTTGTGGCTCTGTGTGGCTCTATTTAGCCCTGCCTGACTCTGTTTGGCTCTGTTTGGCTCAGCCAAGCTCTGGTTGTTTCTGTTTGGCTCTCCCAGGGTTTGCTTGACCCTACCAGGCTCTGTTTGTTTTCTGCAAGGCTCTGTCAGCCTCTGTTTGATTGTGGCAGATTATCTTTGATTCCTATTGGCTCTGTGTAGCTCTATTTGGCCCTGCCAGACTCTGTCTGGCTCTTTTTGGCTCTGTGTGGTTCTGCCAGGCCCTTCAAGGTTCTGTCTGGCTTTGTTTGGCTCTTTTGGGCTCTGTATGGCTCTGCCAGGCTCTTCCAGGCTCTACCAGGCTTTGTTTTGCACTGTGTGGCTCTGATTTGAACTGCCAGGCTCTGTTTGGCTCTGTTTGGCATTGCCAGGCACAATTTGGCTTTGCCAGGCAATGTTTGGCTTTGTTAGGATCTGCCAGTCTCTGTTTGTCTCTCTTTGGCTCTGCCAGACTCTGTTTGGCGCTTTTGGTCTCAGTATGGCTCTGCCAGGCTCTTCCAGGCTCTACCAGGCTTTGTTTGGCACTGTTTGGCTCTGATTATAACTGCCAGGCTCTCTTTGGCTTTTACAGGCTCCGGTTTGCTCTGTTTGTATCTGCCAGGCTCAGTTTTCCTCTGCCTGCCTCTGTTTGGCTCTGTCATGCTCTGTTTGGTACTGTTTGGCTTTACCAGTCTCAGTTTAGCTCTGCTTCACTGTGTCAGTCTGTTTTTGGCTCTGCTTTGCACTGTTTGGCATTTCTGGCTCTTTGTTTTGTTCTGCCAGTCTCTGTTTGGCTTTGTTTGTCTCTGCCAGGGTCTATGTGGCTCAGTTTGGCTCTGCTGGGCTCTATTTGGCTTTGTCAGGCTCTGTTTGGCTCTATTTGTCTCTGCCAGTCTCTTTTTGTTACTCTTTGGCTCTGCCAGGCTCTGCTTGAGTTTGTTTGGCTATGTTTGTCTCTGTCAGGCTCTGTCTGGCTGTGCCAGGTTATCTTTGGTTCTTTGTGGCTCTGTGTGGCTCTATTTAGCCCTGCCTGACTCGGTTTGGCTCTTTTTGGCTCCGTTTGTCTCTACAAGGCCCTTCAAGGCTCTGCCTGGCTTTGTTTTGCTCTTTTTGTCTCTGTATGGCTCTACCAGGCTCTTTTTGGCTCTTCTTTGCTCTGTTTGGTATTGTTTGGCTCTGCCAAGCTCGGTTTGGCTCTGTTTGTCTCTGCCAGCATCTGTGTGGCTCCATATGGCTCTGCCAGGGTCTATTTTGATTTGCCAGGCTCTGTTTAGCTCTGCTTTACATCGTCCAGGCTCTGTTTGGCTCTGTTTGGCTCTGTTTGGCTCAGCCAAGCTCTGGTTGTTTCTGTTTGGCTCTCCCAGGGTTTGCTTGACCCTACCAGGCCTTGTTTGTTTCTGCAAGGCTCTGTCAGCCTCTGTTTGATTGTGGCAGGTTATCTTTGATTCTTATTGGCCCTGTGTAGCTCTATTTGGCCCTGCCAGACTCTGTCTGGCTCTTTTTGGCTCTGTGTGGTTCTGCCAGGCCCTTCAAGGCTCTGTCTGGCTTTGTTTGGCTCTTTTGGGCTCTGTATGGCTCTGCCAGGCTCTTCCAGGCTCTACCAGGCTTTGTTTGGCTCTGTGTGGCTCTGATTTGACCTGCCAGGCTCTGTTTGGCTCTGTTTGGCATTGGCAGGCACAATTTGGCTTTGCCAGGCAATGTTTGGCTTTGTTAGGATCTGCCAGTCTCTGTTTGTCTCTCTTTGGCTCTGCCAGACTCTGTTTGGCGCTTTTGGGCTCAGTATGGCACTGCCAGGCTCTTCCAGGCTCTACCAGGCTTTGTTCGGCACTGTTTGGCTCTGATTATAACTGCTAAGCTCTGTTTGGCTCTGTCATGCTCTGTTTAGTACTGTTTAGCTTTACCAGTCTCAGTTTAGCTCTGCTTCACTCTGTCAGTTTGTTTTTGGCTCTGCTTTGCTCCGTTTGGCATTTTCTGGCTCTTTGTTTTGTTCTGCCAGTCTCTGTTTGGCTTTGTTTGTCTCTGCCAGGGTCTATGTGGCTCAGTTTGGCTCTGCTGGGCTCTATTTGGCTTTGTCAGGCTCTGTTTGGCTCTATTTGTCTCTGCCAGTCTCTTTTTGTTACTCTTTGGCTCTGCCAGGCTCTGCTTGAGTTTGTTTGGCTATGTTTGTCTCTGTCAGGCTCTGTCTGGCTGTGCCAGGTTATCTTTGGTTCTTTGTGGCTCTGTGTGGCTCTATTTAGCCCTGCCTGACTCGGTTTGGCTCTTTTTGGCTCCGTTTGTCTCTACAAGGCCCTTCAAGGCTCTGCCTGGCTTTGTTTTGCTCTTTTTGTCTCTGTATGGCTCTACCAGGCTCTTTTTGGCTCTTCTTTGCTCTGTTTGGTATTGTTTGGCTCTGCCAGGCTCGGTTTGGCTCTGTTTGTCTCTGCCAGCATCTGTGTGGCTCCATATGGCTCTGCCAGGGTCTATTTTGATTTGCCAGGCTCTGTTTAGCTCTGCTTTACATCATCCAGGCTCTGTTTGGCTCTGTTTGGCTCTGTTTGGCTCAGCCAAGCTCTGGTTGTTTCTGTTTGGCTCTCCCAGGGTTTGCTTGACCCTACCAAGCTCTGTTTGTTTCTGCAAGGCTCTGTCAGCCTCTGTTTGATTGTGGCAGATTATCTTTGATTCTTATTGGCTCTGTGTAGCTCTATTTGGCCCTGCCAGACTCTGTCTGGCTCTTTCTGGCTCTGTGTGGTTCTGCCAGGCACTTCAAGTTTCTGTCTGGCTTTGTTTGGCTCTTTTGGGCTCTGTATGGCTCTGCCAGGCTCTTCCAGGCTCTACCAGGCTTTGTTTTGCACTGTGTGGCTCTGATTTGAACTGCCAGGCTCTGTTTGGCTCTGTTTGGCATTGCCAGGCACAATTTGTCTTTGCCAGGCAATGTTTGGCTTTGTTAGGATCTGCCAGTCTCTGTCTCTCTTTGGCTCTGCCAGACTCTGTTTGGCGCTTTTGGTCTCAGTATGGCTCTGCCAGGCTCTTCCAGGCTCTACCAGGCTTTGTTTGGCACTGTTTGTCTCTGATTATAACTGCCAGGCTCTCTTTGGCTTTTACAGGCTCCGGTTTGCTCTGTTTGTATCTGCCAGGCTCAGTTTTACTCTGCCTGCCTCTGTTTGGCTCTGTAATGCTCTGTTTGGTGCTGTTTGGCTTTACCAGTCTCAATTTAGCTCTGCTTCACTGTGTCAGTCTGTTTTTGGCTCTGCTTTGCACTGTTTGGCATTTCTGGCTCTTTGTTTTGTTCTGCCAGTCTCTGTTTGGCTTTGTTTGTCTCTGCCAGGGTCTATGTGGCTCAGTTTGGCTCTGCTGGGCTCTATTTGGCTTTGTCAGGCTCTGTTTGGCTCTATTTGTCTCTGCCAGTCTCTTTTTGTTACTCTTTGGCTCTGCCAGGCTCTGCTTGAGTTTGTTTGGCTATGTTTGTCTCTGTCAGGCTCTGTCTGGCTGTGCCAGGTTATCTTTGGTTCTTTGTGGCTCTGTGTGGCTCTATTTAGCCCTGCCTGACTCGGTTTGGCTCTTTTTGGCTCCGCTTGTCTCTACAAGGCCCTTCAAGGCTCTGCCTGGCTTTGTTTTGCTCTTTTTGTCTCTGTATGGCTCTACCAGGCTCTTTTTGGCTCTTCTTTGCTCTGTTTGGTATTGTTTGGCTCTGCCAGGCTCGGTTTGGCTCTGTTTGTCTCTGCCAGCATCTGTGTGGCTCAATATGGCTCTGCCAGGGTCTATTTTGATTTGCCAGGCTCTGTTTAGCTCTGCTTTACATCGTCCAGGCTCTGTTTGGCTCTGTTTGGCTCTGTTTGGCTCAGCCAAGCTCTGGTTGTTTCTGTTTGGCTCTCCCAGGGTTTGCTTGACCCTACCAGGCTCTGTTTGTTTCTGTAAGGCTCTGTCAGCCTCTGTTTGATTGTGGCAGGTTATCTTTGATTCTTATTGGCTCTGTGTAGCTCTATTTGGCCCTGCCAGACTCTGTCTGGCTCTTTTTGGCTCTGTGTGGTTCTGCCAGGCCCTTCAAGGCTCTGTCTGGCTTTGTTTGGCTCTTTTGGGCTCTGTATGGCTCTGCCAGGCTCTTCCAGGCTCTACCAGGCTTTGTTTGGCTCTGTGTGGCTCTGATTTGACCTGCCAGGCTCTGTTTGGCTCTGTTTGGCATTGGCAGGCACAATTTGGCTTTGCCAGGCAATGTTTGGCTTTGTTAGGATCTGCCAGTCTCTGTTTGTCTCTCTTTGGCTCTGCCAGACTCTGTTTGGCGCTTTTGGTCTCAGTATGGCTCTGCCAGGCTCTTCCAGGCTCTACCAGGCTTTGTTTGGCACTGTTTGGCTCTGATTATAACTGCCAGGCTCTGTTAGGCTCTGTCATGCTCTGTTTGGTACTGTTTGGCTTTACCAGTCTCAGTTTAGCTCTGCTTCACTGTGTCAGTCTGTTTTTGGCTCTGCTTTGCTCTGTTTGGCATTTTCTGGCTGTTTGTTTTGTTCTGCCAGTCTCTGTTTGGCTTTGTTTGTCTCTGCCAGGGTCTGTGTGGCTCAGTTTGGCTCTGCTGGGCTCTATTTGACTTTGTCAGGCTCTGTTTGGCTTCATTTGGCTCTGCCAGGCTCAGTTTGGTTCTGTTCATCTCTGCCAGGTTTTGTTTGCCTCTATTTGGCTCTGCCAGTCCCTGTTTGGCTCTCTCTGGCTCTGCCAGGCTCTGTGTGGCTCTGTTTTTAACTGCCAGTCTCTGTTTAGCTCTGTTAAGCTCTGCCATGCTCTGTTTGGCTCTGCTGGTGTCTGTTTAGGTCTGCTACGCTGTGCCAGACTCTTTTTGGCTCCACTTTGCACTGTTTGGTATTTTTTGGCTCTGCCAATCTCGGTTTGGCTCTCTTTGCCTCTGCCAGCATCTGTGTGGCTCAGCATGGCTCTGCCAACTCTATTTGGATTTGCCAGGCTCTGCCTGGCTCTGTTTGGCTCTGTCAGGCTCTGTTTGGCTCAGCCAAGCTCTGGTTGTTTCTGTTTGGCTCTCCCAGGGTTTGCTTGACCCTACCAGGCTCTGTTTGTTTCTGCAAGGCTCTGTCAGCCTCTGTTTGATTGTGTCTGTTTAGTTCTGCTTCGCTGTGCCAGGCTCTTTTTGGCTCTGCTTTGCTCTGTTTGGTATTTTTCTGGCTCTGCCAGGCTCGATTTGGCTCTGTATGTCTCTGCCAGCATCTGTGTGGCTCAGTATGGCTCTGCCAGGGTATGTTTTGATTTGCCAGGCTCTGTTTGGCTCTGCTTTACATCGTCCAGGCTCTGTTTGGATTTGTTTGGCTCTGTTTGGCTCAGCCAAGCTCTGGTTGTTTCTGTTTGGCTCTCCCAGGGTTTGCTTGACCCTACCAGGCTCTGTTTGTTTCTGCAAGGCTCTGTCAGCCTCTGTTTGATTGTGGCAGATTATCTTTGATTCTTATTGGCTCTGTGTAGCTCTATTTGGCCCTGCCAGACTCTGTCTGGCTCGTTTTGGCTCTGTGTGGTTCTGCCAGGCCCTTCAAGGTTCTGTCTGGCTTTGTTTGGCTCTTTTGGGCTCTGTATGGCTCTGCCAGGCTCTTCCAGGCTCTACCAGGCTTTGTTTTGCACTGTGTGGCTCTGATTTGAACTGCCAGGCTCTGTTTGGCTCTGTTTGGCATTGCCAGGCACAATTTGGCTTTGCCAGGCAATGTTTGGCTTTGTTAGGATCTGCCAGTCTCTGTTTGTCTCTCTTTGGCTCTGCCAGACTCTGTTTGGCGCTTTTGGTCTCAGTATGGCTCTGCCAGGCTCTTCCAGGCTCTACCAGGCTTTGTTTGGCACTGTTTGGCTCTGATTATAACTGCCAGGCTCTCTTTGGCTTTTACAGGCTCCGGTTTGCTCTGTTTGTATCTGCCAGGCTCAGTTTTCCTCTGCCTGCCTCTGTTTGGCTCTGTCATGCTCTGTTTGGTACTGTTTGGCTTTACCAGTCTCAATTTAGCTCTGCTTCACTGTGTCAGTCTGTTTTTGGCTCTGCTTTGCACTGTTTGGCATTTCTGGCTCTTTGTTTTGTTCTGCCAGTCTCTGTTTGGCTTTGTTTGTCTCTGCCAGGGTCTATGTGGCTCAGTTTGGCTCTGCTGGGCTCTATTTGGCTTTGTCAGGCTCTGTTTGGCTCTATTTGTCTCTGCCAGTCTCTTTTTGTTACTCTTTGGCTCTGCCAGGCTCTGCTTGAGTTTGTTTGGCTATGTTTGTCTCTGTCAGGCTCTGTCTGGCTGTGCCAGGTTATCTTTGGTTCTTTGTGGCTCTGTGTGGCTCTATTTAGCCCTGCCTGACTCGGTTTGGCTCTTTTTGGCTCCGTTTGTCTCTACAAGGCCCTTCAAGGCTCTGCCTGGCTTTGTTTTGCTCTTTTTGTCTCTGTATGGCTCTACCAGGCTCTTTTTGGCTCTTCTTTGCTCTGTTTGGTATTGTTTGGCTCTGCCAGGCTCGGTTTGGCTCTGTTTGTCTCTGCCAGCATCTGTGTGGCTCCATATGGCTCTGCCAGGGTCTATTTTGATTTGCCAGGCTCTGTTTAGCTCTGCTTTACATCGTCCAGGCTCTGTTTGGCTCTGTTTGGCTCTGTTTGGCTCAGCCAAGCTCTGGTTGTTTCTGTTTGGCTCTCCCAGGGTTTGCTTGACCCTACCAGGCTCTGTTTGTTTCTGCAAGGCTCTGTCAGCCTCTGTTTGATTGTGGCAGGTTATCTTTGATTCTTATTGGCCCTGTGTAGCTCTATTTGGCCCTGCCAGACTCTGTCTGGCTCTTTTTGGCTCTGTGTGGTTCTGCCAGGCCCTTCAAGGCTCTGTCTGGCTTTGTTTGGCTCTTTTGGGCTCTGTATGGCTCTGCCAGGCTCTTCCAGGCTCTACCAGGCTTTGTTTGGCTCTGTGTGGCTCTGATTTGACCTGCCAGGCTCTGTTTGGCTCTGTTTGGCATTGGCAGGCACAATTTGGCTTTGCCAGGCAATGTTTGGCTTTGTTAGGATCTGCCAGTCTCTGTTTGTCTCTCTTTGGCTCTGCCAGACTCTGTTTGGCGCTTTTGGTCTCAGTATGGCTCTGCCAGGCTCTTCCAGGCTCTACCAGGCTTTGTTTGGCACTGTTTGGCTCTGATTATAACTGCCAGGCTCTGTTAGGCTCTGTCATGCTCTGTTTGGTACTGTTTGGCTTTACCAGTCTCACTTTAGCTCTGATTCACTGTGTCAGTCTGTTTTTGGCTCTGCTTTGCTCTGTTTGGCATTTTCTGGCTCTTTGTTTTGTTCTGCCAGTCTCTGTTTGGCTTTGTTTGTCTCTGCCAGGGTCTGTGTGGCTCAGTTTGGCTCTGCTGGGCTCTATTTGACTTTGTCAGGCTCTGTTTGGCTTCATTTGGCTCTGCCAGGCTCAGTTTGGTTCTGTTCATCTCTGCCAGGTTTTGTTTGCCTCTATTTGGCTCTGCCAGTCCCTGTTTGGCTCTCTCTGGCTCTGCCAGGCTCTGTGTGGCTCTGTTTTTAACTGCCAGTATCTGTTTAGCTCTGTTAAGCTCTGCCATGCTCTGTTTGGCTCTGCTGGTGTCTGTTTAGGTCTGCTACGCTGTGCCAGACTCTTTTTGGCTCCACTTTGCACTGTTTGGTATTTTTTGGCTCTGCCAATCTCGGTTTGGCTCTCTTTGCCTCTGCCAGCATCTGTGTGGCTCAGCATGGCTCTGCCAACTCTATTTGGATTTGCCAGGCTCTGCCTGGCTCTGTTTGGCTCTGTCAGGCTCTGTTTGGCTCAGCCAAGCTCTGGTTGTTTCTGTTTGGCTCTCCCAGGGTTTGCTTGACCCTACCAGGCTCTGTTTGTTTCTGCAAGGCTCTGTCAGCCTCTGTTTGATTGTGTGTTTAGTTCTGCTTCGCTGTGCCAGGCTCTTTTTGGCTCTGCTTTGCTCTGTTTGGTATTTTTCTGGCTCTGCCAGGCTCGATTTGGCTCTGTTTGTCTCTGCCAGCATCTGTGTGGCTCAGTATGGCTCTGCCAGGGTATGTTTTGATTTGCCAGGCTCTGTTTGGCTCTGCTTTACATCGTCCAGGCTCTGTTTGGATTTGTTTGGCTCTGTTTGGCTCAGCCAAGCTCTGGTTGTTTCTGTTTGGCTCTCCCAGGGTTTGCTTGACCCTACCAGGCTCTGTTTGTTTCTGCAAGGCTCTGTCAGCCTCTGTTTGATTGTGGCAGATTATCTTTGATTCTTATTGGCTCTGTGTAGCTCTATTTGGCCCTGCCAGACTCTGTCTGGCTCGTTTTGGCTCTGTGTGGTTCTGCCAGGCCCTTCAAGGTTCTGTCTGGCTTTGTTTGGCTCTTTTGGGCTCTGTATGGCTCTGCCAGGCTCTTCCAGGCTCTACCAGGCTTTGTTTTGCACTGTGTGGCTCTGATTTGAACTGCCAGGCTCTGTTTGGCTCTGTTTGGCATTGCCAGGCACAATTTGGCTTTGCCAGGCAATGTTTGGCTTTGTTAGGATCTGCCAGTCTCTGTTTGTCTCTCTTTGGCTCTGCCAGACTCTGTTTGGGGCTTTTGGTCTCAGTATGGCTCTGCCAGGCTCTTCCAGGCTCTACCAGGCTTTGTTTGGCAAAGTTTGGCTCTGATTATAACTGCCAGGCTCTCTTTGGCTTTTACAGGCTCCGGTTTGCTCTGTTTGTATCTGCCAGGCTCAGTTTTCCTCTGCCTGCCTCTGTTTGGCTCTGTCATGCTCTGTTTGGTACTGTTTGGCTTTACCAGTCTCAATTTAGCTCTGCTTCACTGTGTCAGTCTGTTTTTGGCTCTGCTTTGCACTGTTTGGCATTTCTGGCTCTTTGTTTTGTTCTGCCAGTCTCTGTTTGGCTTTGTTTGTCTCTGCCAGGGTCTATGTGGCTCAGTTTGGCTCTGCTGGGCTCTATTTGGCTTTGTCAGGCTCTGTTTGGCTCTATTTGTCTCTGCTAGTCTCTTTTTGTTACTCTTTGGCTCTGCCAGGCTCTGCTTGAGTTTGTTTGGCTATGTTTGTCTCTGTCAGGCTCTGTCTGGCTGTGCCAGGTTATCTTTGGTTCTTTGTGGCTCTGTGTGGCTCTATTTAGCCCTGCCTGACTCGGTTTGGCTCTTTTTGGCTCCGTTTGTCTCTACAAGGCCCTTCAAGGCTCTGCCTGGCTTTGTTTTGCTCTTTTTGTCTCTGTATGGCTCTACCAGGCTCTTTTTGGCTCTTCTTTGCTCTGTTTGGTATTGTTTGGCTCTGCCAGGCTCGGTTTGGCTCTGTTTGTCTCTGCCAGCATCTGTGTGGCTCCATATGGCTCTGCCAGGGTCTATTTTGATTTGCCAGGCTCTGTTTAGCTCTGCTTTACATCATCCAGGCTCTGTTTGGCTCTGTTTGGCTCTGTTTGGCTCAGCCAACCTCTGGTTGTTTCTGTTTGGTTCTCCCAGGGTTTGCTTGACCCTACCAGGATCTGTTTGTTTCTGCAAGGCTCTGTCAGCCTCTGTTTGATTGTGGCAGGTTATCTTTGATTCTTATTGGCCCTGTGTAGCTCTATTTGGCCCTGCCAGACTCTGTCTGGCTCTTTTTGGTTCTGTGTGGTTCTGCCAGGCCCTTCAAGGCTCTGTCTGGCTTTGTTTGGCTCTTTTGGGCTCTGTATGGCTCTGCCAGGCTCTTCCAGGCTCTACCAGGCTTTGTTTGGCTCTGTGTGGCTCTGATTTGACCTGCCAGGCTCTGTTTGGCTCTGTTTGGCATTGGCAGGCACAATTTGGCTTTGCCAGGCAATGTTTGGCTTTGTTAGGATCTGCCAGTCTCTGTTTGTCTCTCTTTGGCTCTGCCAGACTCTGTTTGGCGCTTTTGGTCTCAGTATGGCTCTGCCAGGCTCTTCCAGGCTCTACCAGGCTTTGTTTGGCACTGTTTGGCTCTGATTATAACTGCCAGGCTCTGTTAGGCTCTGTCATGCTCTGTTTGGTACTGTTTGGCTTTACCAGTCTCAGTTTAGCTCTGCTTCACTGTGTCAGTCTGTTTTTGGCTCTGCTTTGCTCTGTTTGGCATTTTCTGGTTCTTTGTTTTGTTCTGCCAGTCTCTGTTTGGCTTTGTTTGTCTCTGCCAGGTTCTGTGTGGCTCGGTTTGGCTCTGCTGGGCTCTATTTGGCTTTGTCAGGCTCTGTTTGGCTCCATTTGGCTCTGCCAGTCACTTTTTGTTACTCTTTGGCTCTGCCAGGCTCTGCTTGAGTTTGTTTGGCTATGTTTGTCTCTGTCAGGCTCTGTCTGGCTGTGCCAGGTTATCTTTGGTTCTTTGTGGCTCTGTGTGGCTCTATTTAGCCCTGCCTGACTCTGTTTGGCTCTGTTTGGCTCAGCCAAGCTCTGGTTGTTTCTGTTTGGCTCTCCCAGGGTTTGCTTGACCCTACCAGGCTCTGTTTGTTTCTGCAAGGCTCTGTCAGCCTCTGTTTGATTGTGGCAGATTATCTTTGATTCTTATTGGCTCTGTGTAGCTCTATTTGGCCCTGCCAGACTCTGTCTGGCTCTTTTTGGCTCTGTGTGGTTCTGCCAGGCCCTTCAAGGTTCTGTCTGGCTTTGTTTGGCTCTTTTGGGCTCTGTATGGCTCTGCCAGGCTCTTCCAGGCTCTACCAGGCTTTGTTTTGCACTGTGTGGCTCTGATTTGAACTGCCAGGCTCTGTTTGGCTCTGTTTGGCATTGCCAGGCACAATTTGGCTTTGCCAGGCAATGTTTGGCTTTGTTAGGATCTGCCAGTCTCTGTTTGTCTCTCTTTGGCTCTGCCAGACTCTGTTTGGCGCTTTTGGTCTCAGTATGGCTCTGCCAGGCTCTTCCAGGCTCTACCAGGCTTTGTTTGGCACTGTTTGGCTCTGATTATAACTGCCAGGCTCTCTTTGGCTTTTACAGGCTCCGGTTTGCTCTGTTTGTATCTGCCAGGCTCAGTTTTCCTCTGCCTGCCTCTGTTTGGCTCTGTCATGCTCTGTTTGGTACTGTTTGGCTTTACCAGTCTCAATTTAGCTCTGCTTCACTGTGTCAGTCTGTTTTTGGCTCTGCTTTGCACTGTTTGGCATTTCTGGCTCTTTGTTTTGTTCTGCCAGTCTCTGTTTGGCTTTGTTTGTCTCTGCCAGGGTCTATGTGGCTCAGTTTGGCTCTGCTGGACTCTATTTGGCTTTGTCAGGCTCTGTTTGGCGCTATTTGTCTCTGCCAGTCTCTTTTTGTTACTCTTTGGCTCTGCCAGGCTCTGCTTGAGTTTGTTTGGCTATGTTTGTCTCTGTCAGGCTCTGTCTGGCTGTGCCAGGTTATCTTTGGTTCTTTGTGGCTCTGTGTGGCTCTATTTAGCCCTGCCTGACTCGGTGTGGCTCTTTTTGGCTCCGTTTGTCTCTACAAGGCCCTTCAAGGCTCTGCCTGGCTTTGTTTTGCTCTTTTTGTCTCTGTATGGCTCTACCAGGCTCTTTTTGGCTCTTCTTTGCTCTGTTTGGTATTGTTTGGCTCTGCCAGGCTCGGTTTGGCTCTGTTTGTCTCTGCCAGCATCTGTGTGGCTCCATATGGCTCTGCCAGGGTCTATTTTGATTTGCCAGGCTCTGTTTAGCTCTGCTTTACATCGTCCAGGCTCTGTTTGGCTCTGTTTGGTTCTGTTTGGCTCAGCCAAGCTCTGGTTGTTTCTGTTTGGCTCTCCCAGGGTTTGCTTGACCCTACCAGGCTCTGTTTGTTTCTGCAAGGCTCTGTCAGCCTCTGTTTGATTGTGGCAGGTTATCTTTGATTCTTATTGGCCCTGTGTAGCTCTTTTTGGCCCTGCCAGACTCTGTCTGGCTCTTTTTGGCTCTGTGTGGTTCTGCCAGGCCCTTCAAGGCTCTGTCTGGCTTTGTTTGCCTCTTTCGGGCTCTGTATGGCTCTGCCAGGCTCTTCCAGGCTCTACCAGGCTTTGTTTGGCTCTGTGTGGCTCTGATTTGACCTGCCAGGCTCTGTTTGGCTCTGTTTGGCATTGGCAGGCACAATTTGGCTTTGCCAGGCAATGTTTGGCTTTGTTAGGATCTGCCAGTCTCTGTTTGTCTCTCTTTGGCTCTGCCAGACTCTGTTTGGCGCTTTTGGTCTCAGTTTGGCTCTGCCAGGCTCTTCCAGGCTCTACCAGGCTTTGTTTGGCACTGTTTGGCTCTGATTATAACTGCCAGGCTCTGTTAGGCTCTGTCATGCTCTGTTTGGTACTGTTTGGCTTTACCAGTCTCAGTTTAGCTCTGCTTCACTGTGTCAGTCTGTTTTTGGCTCTGCTTTGCTCTGTTTGGCATTTTCTGGTTCTTTGTTTTGTTCTGCCAGTCTCTGTTTGGCTTTGTTTGTCTCTGCCAGGTTCTGTGTGGCTCGGTTTGGCTCTGCTGGGCTCTATTTGGCTTTGTCAGGCTCTGTTTGGCTCCATTTGGCTCTGCCAGTCACTTTTTGTTACTCTTTGGCTCTGCCAGGCTCTGCTTGAGTTTGTTTGGCTATGTTTGTCTCTGTCAGGCTCTGTCTGGCTGTGCCAGGTTATCTTTGGTTCTTTGTGGCTCTGTGTGGCTCTATTTAGCCCTGCCTGACTCTGTTTGGCTCTGTTTGGCTCAGCCAAGCTCTGGTTGTTTCTGTTTGGCTCTCCCAGGGTTTGCTTGACCCTACCAGGCTCTGTTTGTTTCTGCAAGGCTCTGTCAGCCTCTGTTTGATTGTGGCAGATTATCTTTGATTCTTATTGGCTCTGTGTAGCTCTATTTGGCCCTGCCAGACTCTGTCTGGCTCTTTTTGGCTCTGTGTGGTTCTGCCAGGCCCTTCAAGTTTCTGTCTGGCTTTGTTTGGCTCTTTTGGGCTCTGTATGGCTCTGCCAGGCTCTTCCAGGCTCTACCAGGCTTTGTTTTGCACTGTGTGGCTCTGATTTGAACTGCCAGGCTCTGTTTGGCTCTGTTTGGCATTGCCAGGCACAATTTGGCTTTGCCAGGCAATGTTTGGCTTTGTTAGGATCTGCCAGTCTCTGTTTGTCTCTCTTTGGCTCTGCCAGACTCTGTTTGGCGCTTTTGGTCTCAGTATGGCTCTGCCAGGCTCTTCCAGGCTCTACCAGGCTTTGTTTGGCACTGTTTGGCTCTGATTATAACTGCCAGGCTCTCTTTGGCTTTTACAGGCTCCGGTTTGCTCTGTTTGTATCTGCCAGGCTCAGTTTTCCTCTGCCTGCCTCTGTTTGGCTCTGTCATGCTCTGTTTGGTACTGTTTGGCTTTACCAGTCTCAATTTAGCTCTGCTTCACTGTGTCAGTCTGTTTTTGGCTCTGCTTCGCACTGTTTGGCATTTCTGGCTCTTTGTTTTGTTCTGCCAGTCTCTGTTTGGCTTTGTTTGTCTCTGCCAGGGTCTATGTGGCTCAGTTTGGCTCTGCTGGGCTCTATTTGGCTTTGTCAGGCTCTGTTTGGCTCTATTTGTCTCTGCCAGTCTCTTTTTGTTACTCTTTGGCTCTGCCAGGCTCTGCTTGAGTTTGTTTGGCTATGTTTGTCTCTGTCAGGCTCTGTCTGGCTGTGCCAAGTTATCTTTGGTTCTTTGTGGCTCTGTGTGGCTCTATTTAGCCCTGCCTGACTCGGTGTGGCTCTTTTTGGCTCCGTTTGTCTCTACAAGGCCCTTCAAGGCTCTGCCTGGCTTTGTTTTGCTCTTTTTGTCTCTGTATGGCTCTACCAGGCTCTTTTTGGCTCTTCTTTGCTCTGTTTGGTATTGTTTGGCTCTGCCAGGCTCGGTTTGGCTCTGTTTGTCTCTGCCAGCATCTGTGTGGCTCCATATGGCTCTGCCAGGGTCTATTTTGATTTGCCAGGCTCTGTTTAGCTCTGCTTTACATCGTCCAGGCTCTGTTTGGCTCTGTTTGGTTCTGTTTGGCTCAGCCAAGCTCTGGTTGTTTCTGTTTGGCTCTCCCAGGGTTTGCTTGACCCTACCAGGCTCTGTTTGTTTCTGCAAGGCTCTGTCAGCCTCTGTTTGATTGTGGCAGGTTATCTTTGATTCTTATTGGCCTCTGTGTAGCTCTTTTTGGCCCTGCCAGACTCTGTCTGGCTCTTTTTGGCTCTGTGTGGTTCTGCCAGGCCCTTCAAGGCTCTGTCTGGCTTTGTTTGGCTCTTTCGGGCTCTGTATGGCTCTGCCAGGCTCTTCCAGGCTCTACCAGGCTTTGTTTGGCTCTGTGTGGCTCTGATTTGACCTGCCAGGCTCTGTTTGGCTCTGTTTGGCATTGGCAGGCACAATTTGGCTTTGCCAGGCAATGTTTGGCTTTGTTAGGATCTGCCAGTCTCTGTTTGTCTCTCTTTGGCTCTGCCAGACTCTGTTTGGCGCTTTTGGTCTCAGTTTGGCTCTGCCAGGCTCTTCCAGGCTCTACCAGGCTTTGTTTGGCACTGTTTGGCTCTGATTATAACTGCCAGGCTCTGTTAGGCTCTGTCATGCTCTGTTTGGTACTGTTTGGCTTTACCAGTCTCAGTTTAGCTCTGCTTCACTGTGTCAGTCTGTTTTTGGCTCTGCTTTGCTCTGTTTGGCATTTTCTGGCTCTTTGTTTTGTTCTGCCAGTCTCTGTTTGGCTTTGTTTGTCTCTGCCAGGGTCTGTGTGGCTCAGTTTGGCTCTGCTGGGCTCTATTTGACTTTGTCAGGCTCTGTTTGGCTTCATTTGGCTCTGCCAGGCTCAGTTTGGTTCTGTTCATCTCTGCCAGGTTTTGTTTGCCTCTATTTGGCTCTGCCAGTCCCTGTTTGGCTCTCTCTGGCTCTGCCAGGCTCTGTGTGGCTCTGTTTTTAACTGCCAGTCTCTGTTTAGCTCTGTTAAGCTCTGCCATGCTCTGTTTGGCTCTGCTGGTGTCTGTTTAGGTCTGCTACGCTGTGCCAGACTCTTTTTGGCTCCACTTTGCACTGTTTGGTATTTTTTGGCTCTGCCAATCTCGGTTTGGCTCTCTTTGCCTCTGCCAGCATCTGTGTGGCTCAGCATGGCTCTGCCAACTCTATTTGGATTTGCCAGGCTCTGCCTGGCTCTGTTTGGCTCTGTCAGGCTCTGTTTGGCTCAGCCAAGCTCTGGTTGTTTCTGTTTGTCTCTCCCAGGGTTTGCTTGACCATACCAGGCTCTGTTTGTTTCTGCAAGGCTCTGTCAGCCTCTGTTTGATTGTGTCTGTTTAGTTCTGCTTCGCTGTGCCAGGCTCTTTTTGGCTCTGCTTTGCTCTGTTTGGTATTTTTCTGGCTCTGCCAGGCTCGATTTGGCTCTGTTTGTCTCTGCCAGCATCTGTGTGGCTCAGTATGGCTCTGCCAGGGTATGTTTTGATTTGCCAGGCTCTGTTTGGCTCTGCTTTACATCGTCCAGGCTCTGTTTGGATTTGTTTGGCTCTGTTTGGCTCAGCCAAGCTCTGGTTGTTTCTGTTTGGCTCTCCCAGGGTTTGCTTGACCCTACCAGGCTCTGTTTGTTTCTGCAAGGCTCTGTCAGCCTCTGTTTGATTGTGGCAGATTATCTTTGATTCTTATTGGCTCTGTGTAGCTCTATTTGGCCCTGCCAGACTCTGTCTGGCTCTTTTTGGCTCTGTGTGGTTCTGCCAGGCCCTTCAAGGTTCTGTCTGGCTTTGTTTGGCTCTTTTGGGCTCTGTATGGCTCTGCCAGGCTCTTCCAGGCTCTACCAGGCTTTGTTTTGCACTGTGTGGCTCTGATTTGAACTGCCAGGCTCTGTTTGGCTCTGTTTGGCATTGCCAGGCACAATTTGGCTTTGCCAGGCAATGTTTGGCTTTGTTAGGATCTGCCAGTCTCTGTTTGTCTCTCTTTGGCTCTGCCAGACTCTGTTTGGCGCTTTTGGTCTCAGTATGGCTCTGCCAGGCTCTTCCAGGCTCTACCAGGCTTTGTTTGGCACTGTTTGGCTCTGATTATAACTGCCAGGCTCTCTTTGGCTTTTACAGGCTCCGGTTTGCTCTGTTTGTATCTGCCAGGCTCAGTTTTCCTCTGCCTGCCTCTGTTTGGCTCTGTCATGCTCTGTTTGGTACTGTTTGGCTTTACCAATCTCAATTTAGCTCTGCTTCACTGTGTCAGTCTGTTTTTGGCTCTGCTTTGCACTGTTTGGCATTTCTGGCTCTTTGTTTTGTTCTGCCAGTCTCTGTTTGGCTTTGTTTGTCTCTGCCAGGGTCTATGTGGCTCAGTTTGGCTCTGCTGGGCTCTATTTGGCTTTGTCAGGCTCTGTTTGGCTCTATTTGTCTCTGCCAGTCTCTTTTTGTTACTCTTTGGCTCTGCCAGGCTCTGCTTGAGTTTGTTTGGCTATGTTTGTCTCTGTCAGGCTCTGTCTGGCTGTGCCAGGTTATCTTTGGTTCTTTGTGGCTCTGTGTGGCTCTATTTAGCCCTGCCTGACTCGGTTTGGCTCTTTTTGGCTCCGTTTGTCTCTACAAGGCCCTTCAAGGCTCTGCCTGGCTTTGTTTTGCTCTTTTTGTCTCTGTATGGCTCTACCAGGCTCTTTTTGGCTCTTCTTTGCTCTGTTTGGTATTGTTTGGCTCTGCCAGGCTCGGTTTGGCTCTGTTTGTCTCTGCCAGCATCTGTGTGGCTCCATATGGCTCTGCCAGGGTCTATTTTGATTTGCCAGGCTCTGTTTAGCTCTGCTTTACATCGTCCAGGCTCTGTTTGGCTCTGTTTGGCTCTGTTTGGCTCAGCCAAGCTCTGGTTGTTTCTGTTTGGCTCTCCCAGGGTTTGCTTGACCCTACCAGGCTCTGTTTGTTTCTGCAAGGCTCTGTCAGCCTCTGTTTGATTGTGGCAGGTTATCTTTGATTCTTATTGGCCCTGTGTAGCTCTATTTGGCCCTGCCAGACTCTGTCTGGCTCTTTTTGGCTCTGTGTGGTTCTGCCAGGCCCTTCAAGGCTCTGTCTGGCTTTGTTTGGCTCTTTTGGGCTCTGTATGGCTCTGCCAGGCTCTTCCAGGCTCTACCAGGCTTTGTTTGGCTCTGTGTGGCTCTGATTTGACCTGCCAGGCTCTGTTTGGCTCTGTTTGGCATTGGCAGGCACAATTTGGCTTTGCCAGGCAATGTTTGGCTTTGTTAGGATCTGCCAGTCTCTGTTTGTCTCTCTTTGGCTCTGCCAGACTCTGTTTGGCGCTTTTGGTCTCAGTATGGCTCTGCCAGGCTCTTCCAGGCTCTACCAGGCTTTGTTTGGCACTGTTTGGCTCTGATTATAACTGCCAGGCTCTGTTAGGCTCTGTCATGCTCTGTTTGGTACTGTTTGGCTTTACCAGTCTCAGTTTAGCTCTGCTTCACTGTGTCAGTCTGTTTTTGGCTCTGCTTTGCTCTGTTTGGCATTTTCTGGCTCTTTGTTTTGTTCTGCCAGTCTCTGTTTGGCTTTGTTTGTCTCTGCCAGGGTCTGTGTGGCTCAGTTTGGCTCTGCTGGGCTCTATTTGGCTTTGTCAGGCTCTGTTTGGCTCTATTTGTCTCTGCCAGTCTCTTTTTGTTACTCTTTGGCTCTGCCAGGCTCTGTTTGAGTTTGTTTGGCTATGTTTGTCTCTGTCAGGCTCTGTCTGGCTGTGCCAGGTTATCTTTGGTTCTTTGTGGCTCTGTGTGGCTCTATTTAGCCCTGCCTGACTCGGTTTGGCTCTTTTTGGCTCCGTTTGTCTCTACAAGGCCCTTCAAGGCTCTGCCTGGCTTTGTTTTGCTCTTTTTGTCTCTGTATGGCTCTACCAGGCTCTTTCTGGCTCTTCTTTGCTCTGTTTGGTATTGTTTGGCTCTGCCAGGCTCGGTTTGGCTCTGTTTGTCTCTGCCAGCATCTGTGTGGCTCCATATGGCTCTGCCAGGGTCTATTTTGATTTGCCAGGCTCTGTTTAGCTCTGCTTTACATCATCCAGGCTCTGTTTGGCTCTGTTTGGCTCTGTTTGGCTCAGCCAAGCTCTGGTTGTTTCTGTTTGGCTCTCCCAGGGTTTGCTTGACCCTACCAGGCTCTGTTTGTTTCTGCAAGGCTCTGTCAGCCTCTGTTTGATTGTGGCAGGTTATCTTTGATTCTTATTGGCCTCTGTGTAGCTCTATTTGGCCCTGCCAGACTCTGTCTGGCTCTTTTTGGCTCTGTGTGGTTCTGCCAGGCCCTTCAAGGCTCTGTCTGGCTTTGTTTGGCTCTTTTGGGCTCTGTATGGCTCTGCCAGGCTCTTCCAGGCTCTACCAGGCTTTGTTTGGCTCTGTGTGGCTCTGATTTGACCTGCCAGGCTCTGTTTGGCTCTGTTTGGCATTGGCAGGCACAATTTGGCTTTGCCAGGCAATGTTTGGCTTTGTTAGGATCTGCCAGTCTCTGTTTGTCTCTCTTTGGCTCTGCCAGACTCTGTTTGGGGCTTTTGGTCTCAGTATGGCTCTGCCAGGCTCTTTTAGGCTCTACCAGGCTTTGTTTGGCACTGTTTGGCTCTGATTATAACTGCCAGGCTCTGTTAGGCTCTGTCATGCTCTGTTTGGTACTGTTTGGCTTTACCAGTCTCAGTTTAGCTCTGCTTCACTGTGTCAGTCTGTTTTTGGCTCTGCTTTGCTCTGTTTGGCATTTTCTGGCTCTTTGTTTTGTTCTGCCATGCTCCGTTTGGCTTTGTTTGTCTCTGCCAGGGTCTGTGTGGCTCGGTTTGGCTCTGCTGGGCTCTATTTGACTTTGTCAGGCTCTGTTTGGCTTCATTTGGCTCTGCCAGGCTCAGTTTGGTTCTGTTCATCTCTGCCAGGTTTTGTTTGCCTCTATTTGGCTCTGCCAGTCCCTGTTTGGCTCTCTCTGGCTCTGCCAGACTCTGTGTGGCTCTGTTTTTAACTGCCAGTCTCTGTTTAGCTCTGTTAAGCTCTGCCATGCTCTGTTTGGCTCTGCTGGTGTCTGTTTAGGTCTGCTACGCTGTGCCAGACTCTTTTTGGCTCCGCTTTGCACTGTTTGGTATTTTTTGGCCCTGCCAATCTCGGTTTGGCTCTCTTTGCCTCTGCCAGCATCTGTGTGGCTCAGCATGGCTCTGCCAACTCTATTTGGATTTGCCAGGCTCTGTCTGGCTCTGTTTGGCTCTGTCAGGCTCTGTTTGGCTCAGCCAAGCTCTGGTTGTTTCTGTTTGGCTCTCCCAGGGTTTGCTTGACCCTACCAGGCTCTGTTTGTTTCTGCAAGGCTCTGTCAGCCTCTGTTTGATTGTGTCTGTTTAGTTCTGCTTCGCTGTGCCAGGCTCTTTTTGGCTCTGCTTTGCTCTGTTTGGTATTTTTTTGGCTCTGCCAGGCTCGATTTGGCTCTGTTTGTCTCTGCCAGCATCTGTGTGGCTCAGTATGGCTCTGCCAGGGTATGTTTTGATTTGCCAGGCTCTGTTTGGCTCTGCTTTACATCGTCCAGGCTCTGTTTGGATTTGTTTGGCTCTGTTTGGCTCAGCCAAGCTCTGGTTGTTTCTGTTTGGCTCTCCCAGGGTTTGCTTGACCCTACCAGGCTCTGTTTGTTTCTGCAAGGCTCTGTCAGCCTCTGTTTGATTGTGGCAGATTATCTTTGATTCTTATTGGCTCTGTGTAGCTCTATTTGGCCCTGCCAGACTCTGTCTGGCTCTTTTTGGCTCTGTGTGGTTCTGCCAGGCCCTTCAAGGTTCTGTCTGGCTTTGTTTGGCTCTTTTGGGCTCTGTATTGCTCTGCCAGTCTCTTCCAGGCTCTACCAGGCTTTGTTTTGCACTGTGTGGCTCTGATTTGAACTGCCAGGCTCTGTTTGGCTCTGTTTGGCATTGCCAGGCACAATTTGGCTTTGCCAGGCAATGTTTGGCTTTGTTAGGATCTGCCAGTCTCTGTTTGTCTCTCTTTGGCTCTGCCAGACTCTGTTTGGCGCTTTTGGTCTCAGTATGGCTCTGCCAGGCTCTTCCAGGCTCTACCAGGCTTTGTTTGGCACTGTTTGGCTCTGATTATAACTGCCAGGCTCTCTTTGGCTTTTACAGGCTCCGGTTTGCTCTGTTTGTATCTGCCAGGCTCAGTTTTCCTCTGCCTGCCTCTGTTTGGCTCTGTCATGCTCTGTTTGGTACTGTTTGGCTTTACCAGTCTCAATTTAGCTCTGCTTCACTGTGTCAGTCTGTTTTTGGCTCTGCTTTGCACTGTTTGGCATTTCTGGCTCTTTGTTTTGTTCTGCCAGTCTCTGTTTGGCTTTGTTTGTCTCTGCCAGGGTCTATGTGGCTCAGTTTGGCTCTGCTGGGCTCTATTTGGCTTTGTCAGGCTCTGTTTGGCTCTATTTGTCTCTGCCAGTCTCTTTTTGTTACTCTTTGGCTCTGCCAGGCTCTGCTTGAGTTTGTTTGGCTATGTTTGTCTCTGTCAGGCTCTGTCTGGCTGTGCCAGGTTATCTTTGGTTCTTTGTGGCTCTGTGTGGCTCTATTTAGCCCTGCCTGACTCGGTTTGGCTCTTTTTGGCTCCGTTTGTCTCTACAAGGCCCTTCAAGGCTCTGCCTGACTTTGTTTTGCTCTTTTTGTCTCTGTATGGCTCTACCAGGCTCTTTTTGGCTCTTCTTTGCTCTGTTTGGTATTGTTTGGCTCTGCCAGGCTCGGTTTGGCTCTGTTTGTCTCTGCCAGCATCTGTGTGCCTCCATATGGCTCTGCCAGGGTCTATTTTGATTTGCCAGGCTCTGTTTAGCTCTGCTTTACATCGTCCAGGCTCTGTTTGGCTCTGTTTGGCTCTGTTTGGCTCAGCCAAGCTCTGGTTGTTTCTGTTTGGCTCTCCCAGGGTTTGCTTGACCCTACCAGGCTCTGTTTGTTTCTGCAAGGCTCTGTCAGCCTCTGTTTGATTGTGGCAGGTTATCTTTGATTCTTATTGGCTCTGTGTAGCTCTATTTGGCCCTGCCAGACTCTGTCTGGCTCTTTTTGGCTCTGTGTGGTTCTGCCAGGCCCTTCAAGGCTCTGTCTGGCTTTGTTTGGCTCTTTTGGGCTCTGTATGGCTCTGCCAGGCTCTTCCAGGCTCTACCAGGCTTTGTTTGGCTCTGTGTGGCTCTGATTTGAACTGCCAGGCTCTGTTTGGCTCTGTTTGGCATTGGCAGGCACAATTTGGCTTTGCCAGGCAATGTTTGGCTTTGTTAGGATCTGCCAGTCTCTGTTTGTCTCTCTTTGGCTCTGCCAGACTCTGTTTGGCGCTTTTGGTCTCAGTATGGCTCTGCCAGGCTCTTCCAGGCTCTACCAGGCTTTGTTTGGCACTGTTTGGCTCTGATTATAACTGCCAGGCTCTGTTAGGCTCTGTCATGCTCTGTTTGGTACTGTTTGGCTTTACCAGTCTCACTTTAGCTCTGCTTCACTGTGTCAGTCTGTTTTTGGCTCTGCTTTGCTCTGTTTGGCATTTTCTGGCTCTTTGTTTTGTTCTGCCAGTCTCTGTTTGGCTTTGTTTGTCTCTGCCAGGGTCTGTGTGGCTCAGTTTGGCTCTGCTGGGCTCTATTTGACTTTGTCAGGCTCTGTTTGGCTTCATTTGGCTCTGCCAGGCTCAGTTTGGTTCTGTTCATCTCTGCCAGGTTTTGTTTGCCTCTATTTGGCTCTGCCAGTCCCTGTTTGGCTCTCTCTGGCTCTGCCAGGCTCTGTGTGGCTCTGTTTTTAACTGCCAGTATCTGTTTAGCTCTGTTAAGCTCTGCCATGCTCTGTTTGGCTCTGCTGGTGTCTGTTTAGGTCTGCTACGCTGTGCCAGACTCTTTTTGGCTCCACTTTGCACTGTTTGGTATTTTTTGGCTCTGCCAATCTCGGTTTGGCTCTCTTTGCCTCTGCCAGCATCTGTGTGGCTCAGCATGGTTCTGCCAACTCTATTTGGATTTGCCAGGCTCTGCCTGGCTCTGTTTGGCTCTGTCAGGCTCTGTTTGGCTCAGCCAAGCTCTGGTTGTTTCTGTTTGGCTCTCCCAGGGTTTGCTTGACCCTACCAGGCTCTGTTTGTTTCTGCAAGGCTCTGTCAGCCTCTGTTTGATTGTGTCTGTTTAGTTCTGCTTCGCTGTGCCAGGCTCTTTTTGGCTCTGCTTTGCTCTGTTTGGTATTTTTCTGGCTCTGCCAGGCTCGATTTGGCTCTGTTTGTCTCTGCCAGCATCTGTGTGGCTCAGTATGGCTCTGCCAGGGTATGTTTTGATTTGCCAGGCTCTGTTTGGCTCTGCTTTACATCGTCCAGGCTCTGTTTGGATTTGTTTGGCTCTGTTTGGCTCAGCCAAGCTCTGGTTGTTTCTGTTTGGCTCTCCCAGGGTTTGCTTGACCCTACCAGGCTCTGTTTGTTTCTGCAAGGCTCTGTCAGCCTCTGTTTGATTGTGGCAGATTATCTTTGATTCTTATTGGCTCTGTGTAGCTCTATTTGGCCCTGCCAGACTCTGTCTGGCTCGTTTTGGCTCTGTGTGGTTCTGCCAGGCCCTTCAAGGTTCTGTCTGGCTTTGTTTGGCTCTTTTGGGCTCTGTATGGCTCTGCCAGGCCCTTCCAGGCTCTACCAGGCTTTGTTTTGCACTGTGTGGCTCTGATTTGAACTGCCAGGCTCTGTTTGGCTCTGTTTGGCATTGCCAGGCACAATTTGGCTTTGCCAGGCAATGTTTGGCTTTGTTAGGATCTGCCAGTCTCTGTTTGTCTCTCTTTGGCTCTGCCAGACTCTGTTTGGGGCTTTTGGTCTCAGTATGGCTCTGCCAGGCTCTTCCAGGCTCTATCAGGCTTTGTTTGGCAAAGCTTGGCTCTGATTATAACTGCCAGGCTCTCTTTGGCTTTTACAGGCTCCGGTTTGCTCTGTTTGTATCTGCCAGGCTCAGTTTTCCTCTGCCTGCCTCTGTTTGGCTCTGTCATGCTCTGTTTGGTACTGTTTGGCTTTACCAGTCTCAATTTAGCTCTGCTTCACTGTGTCAGTCTGTTTTTGGCTCTGCTTTGCACTGTTTGGCATTTCTGGCTCTTTGTTTTGTTCTGCCAGTCTCTGTTTGGCTTTGTTTGTCTCTGCCAGGGTCTATGTGGCTCAGTTTGGCTCTGCTGGGCTCTATTTGGCTTTGTCAGGCTCTGTTTGGCTCTATTTGTCTCTGCTAGTCTCTTTTTGTTACTCTTTGGCTCTGCCAGGCTCTGCTTGAGTTTGTTTGGCTATGTTTGTCTCTGTCAGGCTCTGTCTGGCTGTGCCAGGTTATCTTTGGTTCTTTGTGGCTCTGTGTGGCTCTATTTAGCCCTGCCTGACTCGGTTTGGCTCTTTTTGGCTCCGGTTTGTCTCTA
Source organism: Carcharodon carcharias (assembly GCF_017639515.1). Classification (NCBI taxonomy): domain Eukaryota; kingdom Metazoa; phylum Chordata; class Chondrichthyes; order Lamniformes; family Lamnidae; genus Carcharodon; species Carcharodon carcharias. Next base: position 105,536,219 of record NC_054479.1, on the reverse strand, counting down.
CAAGGCCCTTCAAGGCTCTGCCTGGCTTTGTTTTGCTCTTTTTGTCTCTGTATGGCTCTACCAGGCTCTTTTTGGCTCTTCTTTGCTCTGTTTGGTATTGTTTGGCTCTGCCAGGCTCGGTTTGGCTCTGTTTGTCTCTGCCAGCATCTGTGTGGCTCCATATGGCTCTGCCAGGGTCTATTTTGATTTGCCAGGCTCTGTTTAGCTCTGCTTTACATCGTCCAGGCTCTGTTTGGCTCTGTTTGGCTCTGTTTGGCTCAGCCAAGCTCTGGTTGTTTCTGTTTGGCTCTCCCAGGGTTTGCTTGACCCTACCAGGCTCTGTTTGTTTCTGCAAGGCTCTGTCAGCCTCTGTTTGATTGTGGCAGGTTATCTTTGATTCTTATTGGCCCTGTGTAGCTCTATTTGGCCCTGCCAGACTCTGTCTGGCTCTTTTTGGCTCTGTGTGGTTCTGCCAGGCCCTTCAAGGCTCTGTCTGGCTTTGTTTGGCTCTTTTGGGCTCTGTATGGCTCTGCCAGGCTCTTCCAGGCTCTACCAGGCTTTGTTTGGCTCTGTGTGGCTCTGATTTGACCTGCCAGGCTCTGTTTGGCTCTGTTTGGCATTGGCAGGCACAATTTGGCTTTGCCAGGCAATGTTTGGCTTTGTTAGGATCTGCCAGTCTCTGTTTGTCTCTCTTTGGCTCTGCCAGACTCTGTTTGGCGCTTTTGGTCTCAGTATGGCTCTTCCAGGCTCTTCCAGGCTCTACCAGGCTTTGTTTGGCACTGTTTGGCTCTGATTATAACTGCCAGGCTCTGTTAGGCTCTGTCATGCTCTGTTTGGTACTGTTTGGCTTTACCAGTCTCAGTTTAGCTCTGCTTCACTGTGTCAGTCTGTTTTTGGCTCTGCTTCGCTCTGTTTGGCATTTTCTGGTTCTTTGTTTTGTTCTGCCAGTCTCTGTTTGGCTTTGTTTGTCTCTGCCAGGGTCTGTGTGGCTCGGTTTGGCTCTGCTGGGCTCTATTTGGCTTTGTCAGGCTCTGTTTGGCTCCATTTGGCTCTGCCAGTCTCTTTTCGTTACTCTTTGGCTCTGCCAGGCTCTGCTTGAGTTTGTTTGGCTATGTTTGTCTCTGTCAGGCTCTGTCTGGCTGTGCCAGGTTATCTTTGGTTCTTTGTGGCTCTGTGTGGCTCTATTTAGCCCTGCCTGACTCGGTTTGGCTCTTTTTGGCTCCGTTTGTCTCTACAAGGCCCTTCAAGGCTCTGCCTGGCTTTGTTTTGCTCTTTTTGTCTCTGTATGGCTCTACCAGGCTCTTTTTGGCTCTTCTTTGCTCTGTTTGGTATTGTTTGGCTCTGCCAGGCTCGGTTTGGCTCTGTTTGTCTCTGCCAGCATCTGTGTGGCTCCATATGGCTCTGCCAGGGTCTATTTTGATTTGCCAGGCTCTGTTTAGCTCTGCTTTACATCGTCCAGGCTCTGTTTGGCTCTGTTTGGCTCTGTTTGGCTCAGCCAAGCTATGGTTGTTTCTGTTTGGCTCTCCCAGGGTTTGCTTGACCATACCAGGCTCTGTTTGTTTCTGCAAGGCTCTGTCAGCCTCTGTTTGATTGTGGCAGGTTATCCTTGATTCTTATTGGCTCTGTGTAGCTCTATTTGGCCCTGCCAGACTCTGTCTGGCTCTTTTTGGCTCTGTGTGGTTCTGCCAGGCCCTTCAAGGCTCTGTCTGGCTTTGTTTGGCTCTTTTGGGCTCTGTATGGCTCTGCCAGGCTCTTCCAGGCTCTACCAGGCTTTGTTTGGCTCTGTGTGGCTCTGATTTGAACTGCCAGGCTCTGTTTGGCTCTGTTTGGCATTGGCAGGCACAATTTGGCTTTGCCAGGCAATGTTTGGCTTTGTTAGGATCTGCCAGTCTCTGTTTGTCTCTCTTTGGCTCTGCCAGACTCTGTTTGGCGCTTTTGGTCTCAGTATGGCTCTGCCAGGCTCTTCCAGGCTCTACCAGGCTTTGTTTGGCACTGTTTGGCTCTGATTATAACTGCCAGGCTCTGTTAGGCTCTGTCATGCTCTGTTTGGTACTGTTTGGCTTTACCAGTCTCAGTTTAGCTCTGCTTCACTGTGTCAGTCTGTTTTTGGCTCTGCTTTGCTCTGTTTGGCATTTTCTGGCTCTTTGTTTTGTTCTGCCATGCTCCGTTTGGCTTTGTTTGTCTCTGCCAGGGTCTGTGTGGCTCGGTTTGGCTCTGCTGGGCTCTATTTGACTTTGTCAGGCTCTGTTTGGCTTCATTTGGCTCTGCCAGGCTCAGTTTGGTTCTGTTCATCTCTGCCAGGTTTTGTTTGCCTCTATTTGGCTCTGCCAGTCCCTGTTTGGCTCTCTCTGGCTCTGCCAGGCTCTGTGTGGCTCTGTTTTTAACTGCCAGTCTCTGTTTAGCTCTGTTAAGCTCTGCCATGCTCTGTTTGGCTCAGCCAAGCTCTGGTTGTTTCTGTTTGGCTCTCCCAGGGTTTGCTTGACCCTACCAGGCTCTGTTTGTTTCTGCAAGGCTCTGTCAGCCTCTGTTTGATTGTGTCTGTTTAGTTCTGCTTCGCTGTGCCAGGCTCTTTTTGGCTCTGCTTTGCTCTGTTTGGTATTTTTCTGGCTCTGCCAGGCTCGATTTGGCTCTGTTTGTCTCTGCCAGCATCTGTGTGGCTCAGTATGGCTCTGCCAGGGTATGTTTTGATTTGCCAGGCTCTGTTTGGCTCTGCTTTACATCGTCCAGGCTCTGTTTGGATTTGTTTGGCTCTGTTTGGCTCAGCCAAGCTCTGGTTGTTTCTGTTTGGCTCTCCCAGGGTTTGCTTGACCCTACCAGGCTCTGTTTGTTTCTGCAAGGCTCTGTCAGCCTCTGTTTGATTGTGGCAGATTATCTTTGATTCTTATTGGCTCTGTGTAGCTCTATTTGGCCCTGCCAGACTCTGTCTGGCTCGTTTTGGCTCTGTGTGGTTCTGCCAGGCCCTTCAAGGTTCTGTCTGGCTTTGTTTGGCTCTTTTGGGCTCTGTATGGCTCTGCCAGGCCCTTCCAGGCTCTACCAGGCTTTGTTTTGCACTGTGTGGCTCTGATTTGAACTGCCAGGCTCTGTTTGGCTCTGTTTGGCATTGCCAGGCACAATTTGGCTTTGCCAGGCAATGTTTGGCTTTGTTAGGATCTGCCAGTCTCTGTTTGTCTCTCTTTGGCTCTGCCAGACTCTGTTTGGCGCTTTTGGTCTCAGTATGGCTCTGCCAGGCTCTTCCAGGCTCTATCAGGCTTTGTTTGGCAAAGTTTGGCTCTGATTATAACTGCCAGGCTCTCTTTGGCTTTTACAGGCTCCGGTTTGCTCTGTTTGTATCTGCCAGGCTCAGTTTTCCTCTGCCTGCCTCTGTTTGGCTCTGTCATGCTCTGTTTGGTACTGTTTGGCTTTACCAGTCTCAATTTAGCTCTGCTTCACTGTGTCAGTCTGTTTTTGGCTCTGCTTTGCACTGTTTGGCATTTCTGGCTCTTTGTTTTGTTCTGCCAGTCTCTGTTTGGCTTTGTTTGTCTCTGCCAGGGTCTATGTGGCTCAGTTTGGCTCTGCTGGGCTCTATTTGGCTTTGTCAGGCTCTGTTTGGCTCTATTTGTCTCTGCTAGTCTCTTTTTGTTACTCTTTGGCTCTGCCAGGCTCTGCTTGAGTTTGTTTGGCTATGTTTGTCTCTGTCAGGCTCTGTCTGGCTGTGCCAGGTTATCTTTGGTTCTTTGTGGCTCTGTGTGGCTCTATTTAGCCCTGCCTGACTCGGTTTGGCTCTTTTTGGCTCCGTTTGTCTCTACAAGGCCCTTCAAGGCTCTGCCTGGCTTTGTTTTGCTCTTTTTGTCTCTCTATGGCTCTACCAGGCTCTTTTTGGCTCTTCTTTGCTCTGTTTGGTATTGTTTGGCTCTGCCAGGCTCGGTTTGGCTCTGTTTGTCTCTGCCAGCATCTGTGTGGCTCCATATGGCTCTGCCAGGGTCTATTTTGATTTGCCAGGCTCTGTTTAGCTCTGCTTTACATCGTCCAGGCTCTGTTTGGCTCTGTTTGGCTCTGTTTGGCTCAGCCAAGCTCTGGTTGTTTCTGTTTGGCTCTCCCAGGGTTTGCTTGACCCTACCAGGATCTGTTTGTTTCTGCAAGGCTCTGTCAGCCTCTGTTTGATTGTGGCAGGTTATCTTTGATTCTTATTGGCCCTGTGTAGCTCTATTTGGCCCTGCCAGACTCTGTCTGGCTCTTTTTGGCTCTGTGTGGTTCTGTCAGGCCCTTCAAGGCTCTGTCTGGCTTTGTTTGGCTCTTTTGGGCTCTGTATGGCTCTGCCAGGCTCTTCCAGGCTCTACCAGGCTTTGTTTGGCTCTGTGTGGCTCTGATTTGACCTGCCAGGCTCTGTTTGGCTCTGTTTGGCATTGGCAGGCACAATTTGGCTTTGCCAGGCAATGTTTGGCTTTGTTAGGATCTGCCAGTCTCTGTTTGTCTCTCTTTGGCTCTGCCATACTCTGTTTGGCGCTTTTGGTCTCAGTATGGCTCTGCCAGGCTCTTCCAGGCTCTACCAGGCTTTGTTTGGCACTGTTTGGCTCTGATTATAACTGCCAGGCTCTGTTAGGCTCTGTCATGCTCTGTTTGGTACTGTTTGGCTTTACCAGTCTCAGTTTAGCTCTGCTTCACTGTGTCAGTCTGTTTTTGGCTCTGCTTCGCTCTGTTTGGCATTTTCTGGTTCTTTGTTTTGTTCTGCCAGTCTCTGTTTGGCTTTGTTTGTCTCTGCCAGGGTCTGTGTGGCTCGGTTTGGCTCTGCTGGGCTCTATTTGGCTTTGTCAGGCTCTGTTTGGCTCCATTTGGCTCTGCCAGTCTCTTTTTGTTACTCTTTGGCTCTGCCAGGCTCTGCTTGAGTTTGTTTGGCTATGTTTGTCTCTGTCAGGCTCTGTCTGGCTGTGCCAGGTTATCTTTGGTTCTTTGTGGCTCTGTGTGGCTCTATTTAGCCCTGCCTGACTCGGTTTGGCTCTTTTTGGCTCCGTTTGTCTCTACAAGGCCCTTCAAGGCTCTGCCTGGCTTTGTTTTGCTCTTTTTGTCTCTGTATGGCTCTACCAGGCTCTTTTTGGCTCTTCTTTGCTCTGTTTGGTATTGTTTGGCTCTGCCAGGCTCGGTTTGGCTCTGTTTGTCTCTGCCAGCATCTGTGTGGCTCCATATGGCTCTGCCAGGGTCTATTTTGATTTGCCAGGCTCTGTTTAGCTCTGCTTTACATCGTCCAGGCTCTGTTTGGCTCTGTTTGGCTCAGCCAAGCTCTGGTTGTTTCTGTTTGGCTCTCCCAGGGTTTGCTTGACCCTACCAGGCTCTGTTTGTTTCTGCAAGGCTCTGTCAGCCTCTGTTTGATTGTGGCAGGTTATCTTTGATTCTTATTGGCCCTGTGTAGCTCTATTTGGCCCTGCCAGACTCTGTCTGGCTCTTTTTGGCTCTGTGTGGTTCTGTCAGGCCCTTCAAGGCTCTGTCTGGCTTTGTTTGGCTCTTTTGGGCTCTGTATGGCTCTGCCAGGCTCTTCCAGGCTCTACCAGGCTTTGTTTGGCTCTGTGTGGCTCTGATTTGACCTGCCAGGCTCTGTTTGGCTCTGTTTGGCATTGGCAGGCACAATTTGGCTTTGCCAGGCAATGTTTGGCTTTGTTAGGATCTGCCAGTCTCTGTTTGTCTCTCTTTGGCTCTGCCAGACTCTGTTTGGCGCTTTTGGTCTCAGTATGGCTCTGCCAGGCTCTTCCAGGCTCTACCAGGCTTTGTTTGGCACTGTTTGGCTCTGATTATAACTGCCAGGCTCTGTTAGGCTCTGTCATGCTCTGTTTGGTACTGTTTGGCTTTACCAGTCTCAGTTTAGCTCTGCTTCACTGTGTCAGTCTGTTTTTGGCTCTGCTTCGCTCTGTTTGGCATTTTCTGGTTCTTTGTTTTGTTCTGCCAGTCTCTGTTTGGCTTTGTTTGTCTCTGCCAGGGTCTGTGTGGCTCGGTTTGGCTCTGCTGGGCTCTATTTGGCTTTGTCAGGCTCTGTTTGGCTCCATTTGGCTCTGCCAGTCTCTTTTTGTTACTCTTTGGCTCTGCCAGGCTCTGCTTGAGTTTGTTTGGCTATGTTTGTCTCTGTCAGGCTCTGTCTGGCTGTGCCAGGTTATCTTTGGTTCTTTGTGGCTCTGTGTGGCTCTATTTAGCCCTGCCTGACTCGGTTTGGCTCTTTTTGGCTCCGTTTGTCTCTACAAGGCCCTTCAAGGCTCTGCCTGGCTTTGTTTTGCTCTTTTTGTCTCTGTATGGCTCTACCAGGCTCTTTTTGGCTCTTCTTTGCTCTGTTTGGTATTGTTTGGCTCTGCCAGGCTCGGTTTGGCTCTGTTTGTCTCTGCCAGCATCTGTGTGGCTCCATATGGCTCTGCCAGGGTCTATTTTGATTTGCCAGGCTCTGTTTAGCTCTGCTTTACATCGTCCAGGCTCTGTTTGGCTCTGTTTGGCTCTGTTTGGCTCAGCCAAGCTCTGGTTGTTTCTGTTTGGCTCTCCCAGGGTTTGCTTGACCCTACCAGGCTCTGTTTGTTTCTGCAAGGCTCTGTCAGCCTCTGTTTGATTGTGGCAGGTTATCTTTGATTCTTATTGGCTCTGTGTAGCTCTATTTGGCCCTGCCAGACTCTGTCTGGCTCTTTTTGGCTCTGTGTGGTTCTGCCAGGCCCTTCAAGGCTCTGTCTGGCTTTGTTTGGCTCTTTTGGGCTCTGTATGGCTCTGCCAGGCTCTTCCAGGCTCTACCAGGCTTTGTTTGGCTCTGTGTGGCTCTGATTTGAACTGCCAGGCTCTGTTTGGCTCTGTTTGGCATTGGCAGGCACAATTTGGCTTTGCCAGGCAATGTTTGGCTTTGTTAGGATCTGCCAGTCTCTGTTTGTCTCTCTTTGGCTCTGCCAGACTCTGTTTGGCGCTTTTGGTCTCAGTATGGCTCTGCCAGGCTCTTCCAGGCTCTACCAGGCTTTGTTTGGCACTGTTTGGCTCTGATTATAACTGCCAGGCTCTGTTAGGCTCTGTCATGCTCTGTTTGGTACTGTTTGGCTTTACCAGTCTCAGTTTAGCTCTGCTTCACTGTGTCAGTCTGTTTTTGGCTCTGCTTTGCTCTGTTTGGCATTTTCTGGCTCTTTGTTTTGTTCTGCCATGCTCCGTTTGGCTTTGTTTGTCTCTGCCAGGGTCTGTGTGGCTCGGTTTGGCTCTGCTGGGCTCTATTTGACTTTGTCAGGCTCTGTTTGGCTTCATTTGGCTCTGCCAGGCTCAGTTTGGTTCTGTTCATCTCTGCCAGGTTTTGTTTGCCTCTATTTGGCTCTGCCAGTCCCTGTTTGGCTCTCTCTGGCTCTGCCAGGCTCTGTGTGGCTCTGTTTTTAACTGCCAGTATCTGTTTAGCTCTGTTAAGCTCTGCCATGCTCTGTTTGGCTCTGCTGGTGTCTGTTTAGGTCTGCTACGCTGTGCCAGACTCTTTTTGGCTCCACTTTGCACTGTTTGGTATTTTTTGGCTCTGCCAATCTCGGTTTGGCTCTCTTTGCCTCTGCCAGCATCTGTGTGGCTCAGCATGGCTCTGCCAACTCTATTTGGATTTGCCAGGCTCTGTCTGGCTCTGTTTGGCTCTGTCAGGCTCTGTTTGGCTCAGCCAAGCTCTGGTTGTTTCTGTTTGGCTCTCCCAGCGTTTGCTTGACCCTACCAGGCTCTGTTTGTTTCTGCAAGGCTCTGTCAGCCTCTGTTTGATTGTGTCTGTTTAGTTCTGCTTCGCTGTGCCAGGCTCTTTTTGGCTCTGCTCTGCTCTGTTTGGTATTTTTTTGGCTCTGCCAGGCTCGATTTGGCTCTGTTTGTCTCTGCCAGCATCTGTGTGGCTCAGTATGGCTCTGCCAGGTACGTTTTGATTTGCCAGGCTCTGTTTGCCTCTGCTTTACATCGTCCAGGCTCTGTTTGGCTCTGTTTGGCTCTGTTTGGCTCAGCCAAGCTCTGGTTGTTTCTGTTTGGCTCTCCCAGGGTTTGCTTGACCCTACCAGGCTCTGTTTGTTTCTGCAAGGCTCTGTCAGCCTCTGTTTGATTGTGGCAGATTATCTTTGATTCTTATTGGCTCTGTGTAGCTCTATTTGGCCCTGCCAGACTCTGTCTGGCTCTTTTTGGCTCTGTGTGGTTCTGCCAGGCCCTTCAAGGTTCTGTCTGGCTTTGTTTGGCTCTTTTGGGCTCTGTATGGCTCTGCCAGGCTCTTCCAGGCTCTACCAGGCTTTGTTTTGCACTGTGTGGCTCTGATTTGAACTGACAGGCTCTGTTTGGCTCTGTTTGGCATTGCCAGGCACAATTTGGCTTTGCCAGGCAATGTTTGGCTTTGTTAGGATCTGCCAGTCTCTGTTTGTCTCTCTTTGGCTCTGCCAGACTCTGTTTGGCGCTTTTGGTCTCAGTATGGCTCTGCCAGGCTCTTCCAGGCTCTACCAGGCTTTGTTTGGCACTGTTTGGCTCTGATTATAACTGCCAGGCTCTCTTTGGCTTTTACAGGCTCCGGTTTGCTCTGTTTGTATCTGCCAGGCTCAGTTTCCCTCTGCCTGCCTCTGTTTGGCTCTGTCATGCTCTGTTTGGTACTGTTTGGCTTTACCAGTCTCAATTTAGCTCTGCTTCACTGTGTCAGTCTGTTTTTGGCTCTGCTTTGCACTGTTTGGCATTTCTGGCTCTTTGTTTTGTTCTGCCAGTCTCTGTTTGGCTTTGTTTGTCTCTGCCAGGGTCTATGTGGCTCAGTTTGGCTCTGCTGGGCTCTATTTGGCTTTGTCAGGCTCTGTTTGGCTCTATTTGTCTCTGCCAGTCTCTTTTTGTTACTCTTTGGCTCTGCCAGGCTCTGCTTGAGTTTGTTTGGCTATGTTTGTCTCTGTCAGGCTCTGTCTGGCTGTGCCAGGTTATCTTTGGTTCTTTGTGGCTCTGTGTGGCTCTATTTAGCCCTGCCTGACTCGGTTTGGCTCTTTTTGGCTCCGTTTGTCTCTACAAGGCCCTTCAAGGCTCTGCCTGGCTTTGTTTTGCTCTTTTTGTCTCTGTATGGCTCTACCAGGCTCTTTTTGGCTCTTCTTTGCTCTGTTTGGTATTGTTTGGCTCTGCCAGGCTCGGTTTGGCTCTGTTTGTCTCTTCCAGCATCTGTGTGGCTCCATATGGCTCTGCCAGGGTCTATTTTGATTTGCCAGGCTCTGTTTAGCTCTGCTTTACATCGTCCAGGCTCTGTTTGGCTCTGTTTGGCTCTGTTTGGCTCAGCCAAGCTCTGGTTGTTTCTGTTTGGCTCTCCCAGGGTTTGCTTGACCCTACCAGGCTCTGTTTGTTTCTGCAAGGCTCTGTCAGCCTCTGTTTGATTGTGGCAGGTTATCTTTGATTCTTATTGGCCCTGTGTAGCTCTATTTGGCCCTGCCAGACTCTGTCTGGCTCTTTTTGGCTCTGTGTGGTTCTGCCAGGCCCTTCAAGGCTCTGTCTGGCTTTGTTTGACTCTTTTGGGCTCTGTATGGCTCTGCCAGGCTCTTCCAGGCTCTACCAGGCTTTGTTTGGCTCTGTGTGGCTCTGATTTGACCTGCCAGGCTCTGTTTGGCTCTGTTTGGCATTGGCAGGCACAATTTGGCTTTGCCAGGCAATGTTTGGCTTTGTTAGGATCTGCCAGTCTCTGTTTGTCTCTCTTTGGCTCTGCCAGACTCTGTTTGGCGCTTTTGGTCTCAGTATGGCTCTGCCAGGCTCTTCCAGGCTCTACCAGGCTTTGTTTGGCACTGTTTGGCTCTGATTATAACTGCCAGGCTCTGTTAGGCTCTGTCATGCTCTGTTTGGTACTGTTTGGCTTTACCAGTCTCAGTTTAGCTCTGCTTCACTGTGTCAGTCTGTTTTTGGCTCTGCTTTGCTCTGTTTGGCATTTTCTGGCTCTTTGTTTTGTTCTGCCAGTCTCTGTTTGGCTTTGTTTGTCTCTGCCAGGGTCTGTGTGGCTCAGTTTGGCTCTGCTGGGCTCTATTTGACTTTGTCAGGCTCTGTTTGGCTTCATTTGGCTCTGCCAGGCTCAGTTTGGTTCTGTTCATCTCTGCCAGGTTTTGTTTGCCTCTATTTGGCTCTGCCAGTCCCTGTTTGGCTCTCTCTGGCTCTGCCAGGCTCTGTGTGGCTCTGTTTTTAACTGCCAGTCTCTGTTTAGCTCTGTTAAGCTCTGCCATGCTCTGTTTGGCTCTGCTGGTGTCTGTTTAGGTCTGCTACGCTGTGCCAGACTCTTTTTGGCTCCACTTTGCACTGTTTGGTATTTTTTGGCTCTGCCAATCTCGGTTGGCTCTCTTTGCCTCTGCCAGCATCTGTGTGGCTCAGCATGGTTCTGCCAACTCTATTTGGATTTGCCAGGCTCTGCCTGGCTCTGTTTGGCTCTGTCAGGCTCTGTTTGGCTCAGCCAAGCTCTGGTTGTTTCTGTTTGGCTCTCCCAGGCTTTGCTTGACCCTACCAGGCTCTGTTTGTTTCTGCAAGGCTCTGTCAGCCTCTGTTTGATTGTGTCTGTTTAGTTCTGCTTCGCTGTGCCAGGCTCTTTTTGGCTCTGCTTTGCTCTGTTTGGTATTTTTCTGGCTCTGCCAGGCTCGATTTGGCTCTGTTTGTCTCTGCCAGCATCTGTGTGGCTCAGTATGGCTCTGCCAGGGTATGTTTTGATTTGCCAGTCTCTGTTTGGCTCTGCTTTACATCGTCCAGGCTCTGTTTGGATTTGTTTGGCTCTGTTTGGCTCAGCCAAGCTCTGGTTGTTTCTGTTTGGCTCTCCCAGGGTTTGCTTGACCCTACCAGGCTCTGTTTGTTTCTGCAAGGCTCTGTCAGCCTCTGTTTGATTGTGGCAGGTTATCTTTGATTCTTATTGGCTCTGTGTAGCTCTATTTGGCCCTGCCAGACTCTGTCTGGCTCTTTTTGGCTCTGTGTGGTTCTGCCAGGCCCTTCAAGGTTCTGTCTGGCTTTGTTTGGCTCTTTTGGGCTCTGTATGGCTCTGCCAGGCTCTTCCAGGCTCTACCAGGCTTTGTTTTGCACTGTGTGGCTCTGATTTGAACTGACAGGCTCTGTTTGGCTCTGTTTGGCATTGCAAGGCACAATTTGGCTTTGCCAGGCAATGTTTGGCTTTGTTAGGATCTGCCAGTCTCTGTTTGTCTCTCTTTGGCTCTGCCAGACTCTGTTTGGGGCTTTTGGTCTCAGTATGGCTCTGCCAGGCTCTTCCAGGCTCTACCAGGCTTTGTTTGGCAAAGTTTGGCTCTGATTATAACTGCCAGGCTCTCTTTGGCTTTTACAGGCTCCGGTTTGCTCTGTTTGTATCTGCCAGGCTCAGTTTTCCTCTGCCTGCCTCTGTTTGGCTCTGTCATGCTCTGTTTGGTACTGTTTGGCTTTACCAGTCTCAATTTAGCTCTGCTTCACTGTGTCAGTCTGTTTTTGGCTCTGCTTTGCACTGTTTGGCATTTTCTGGTTCTTTGTTTTGTTCTGCCAGTCTCTGTTTGGCTTTGTTTGTCTCTGCCAGGGTCTGTGTGGCTTGGTTTGGCTCTGCTGGGCTCTATTTGGCTTTGTCAGGCTCTGTTTGGCTCCATTTGGCTCTGCCAGTCTCTTTTTGTTACTCTTTGGCTCTGCCAGGCTCTGCTTGAGTTTGTTTGGCTATGTTTGTCTCTGTCAGGCTCTGTCTGGCTGTGCCAGGTTATCTTTGGTTCTTTGTGGCTCTGTGTGGCTCTATTTAGCCCTGCCTGACTTGGTTTGGCTCTTTTTGGCTCCGTTTGTCTCTACAAGGCCCTTCAAGGCTCTGCCTGGCTTTGTTTTGCTCTTTTTGTCTCTGTATGGCTCTACCAGGCTCTTTTTGGCTCTTCTTTGCTCTGTTTGGTATTGTTTGGCTCTGCCAGGCTCGGTTTGGCTCTGTTTGTCTCTGCCAGCATCTGTGTGGCTCCATATGGCTCTGCCAGGGTCTATTTTGATTTGCCAGGCTCTGTTTAGCTCTGCTTTACATCGTCCAGGCTCTGTTTGGCTCTGTTTGGCTCTGTTTGGCTCAGCCAAGCTCTGGTTGTTTCTGTTTGGCTCTCCCAGGGTTTGCTTGACCCTACCAGGCTCTGTTTGTTTCTGCAAGGCTCTGTCAGCCTCTGTTTGATTGTGGCAGGTTATCTTTGATTCTTATTGGCTCTGTGTAGCTCTATTTGGCCCTGCCAGACTCTGTCTGGCTCTTTTTGGCTCTGTGTGGTTCTGCCAGGCCCTTCAAGGCTCTGTCTGGCTTTGTTTGACTCTTTTGGGCTCTGTATGGCTCTGCCAGGCTCTTCCAGGCTCTACCAGGCTTTGTTTGGCTCTGTGTGGCTCTGATTTGAACTGCCAGGCTCTGTTTGGCTCTGTTTGGCATTGGCAGGCACAATTTGGCTTTGCCAGGCAATGTTTGGCTTTGTTAGGATCTGCCAGTCTCTGTTTGTCTCTCTTTGGCTCTGCCAGACTCTGTTTGGCGCTTTTGGTCTCAGTATGGCTCTGCCAGGCTCTTCCAGGCTCTACCAGGCTTTGTTTGGCACTGTTTGGCTCTGATTATAACTGCCAGGCTCTGTTAGGCTCTGTCATGCTCTGTTTGGTACTGTTTGGCTTTACCAGTCTCAGTTTAGCTCTGCTTCACTGTGTCAGTCTGTTATTGGCTCTGCTTTGCTCTGTTTGGCATTTTCTGGCTCTTTGTTTTGTTCTGCCATGCTCCGTTTGGCTTTGTTTGTCTCTGCCAGGGTCTGTGTGGCTCGGTTTGGCTCTGCTGGGCTCTATTTGACTTTGTCAGGCTCTGTTTGGCTTCATTTGGCTCTGCCAGGCTCAGTTTGGTTCTGTTCATCTCTGCCAGGTTTTGTTTGCCTCTATTTGGCTCTGCCAGTCCCTGTTTGGCTCTCTCTGGCTCTGCCAGGCTCTGTGTGGCTCTGTTTTTAACTGCCAGTCTCTGTTTAGCTCTGTTAAGCTCTGCCATGCTCTGTTTGGCTCTGCTGGTGTCTGTTTAGGTCTGCTACGCTGTGCCAGACTCTTTTGGGCTCCGCTTTGCACTGTTTGGTATTTTTTGGCTCTGCCAATCTCGGTTTGGCTCTCTTTGCCTCTGGCAGCATCTGTGTGTCTCAGCATGGCTCTGCCAACTCTATTTGGATTTGCCAGGCTCTGTCTGGCTCTGTTTGGCTCTGTCAGGCTCTGTTTGGCTCAGCCAAGCTCTGGTTGTTTCTGTTTGGCTCTCCCAGGGTTTGCTTGACCCTACCAGGCTCTGTTTGTTTCTGCAAGGCTCTGTCAGCCTCTGTTTGATTGTGTCTGTTTAGTTCTGCTTCGCTGTGCCAGGCTCTTTTTGGCTCTGCTTTGCTCTGTTTGGTATTTTCTTGGCTCTGCCAGGCTCGATTTGGCTCTGTTTGTCTCTGCCAGCATCTGTGTGGCTCCATATGGCTCTGCCAGGGTATGTTTTGATTTGCCAGGCTCTGTTTGGCTCTGCTTTACATCATCCAGGCTCTGTTTGGCTCTGTTTGGCTCTGTTTGGCTCAGCCAAGCTCTGGTTGTTTCTGTTTGGCTCTCCCAGGGTTTGCTTGACCCTACCAGGCTCTGTTTGTTTCTGCAAGGCTCTGTCAGCCTCTGTTTGATTGTGGCAGATTATCTTTGATTCTTATTGGCTCTGTGTAGCTCTATTTGGCCCTGCCAGACTCTGTCTGGCTCTTTTTGGCTCTGTGTGGTTCTGCCAGGCCCTTCAAGGTTCTGTCTGGCTTTGTTTGGCTCTTTTGGGCTCTGCATGGCTCTGCCAGGCTCTTCCAGGCTCTACCAGGCTTTGTTTTGCACTGTGTGGCTCTGATTTGAACTGCCAGGCTCTGTTTGGCTCTGTTTGGCATTGCCAGGCACAATTTGGCTTTGCCAGGCAATGTTTGGCTTTGTTAGGATCTGCCAGTCACTGTTTGTCTCTCTTTGGCTCTGCCAGACTCTGTTTGGCGCTTTTGGTCTCAGTATGGCTCTGCCAGGCTCTTCCAGGCTCTACCAGGCTTTGTTTGGCACTGTTTGGCTCTGATTATAACTGCCAGGCTCTCTTTGGCTTTTACAGGCTCCGGTTTGCTCTGTTGGTATCTGCCAGGCTCAGTTTTCCTCTGCCTGCCTCTGTTTGGCTCTGTCATGCTCTGTTTGGTACTGTTTGGCTTTACCAGTCTCAATTTAGCTCTGCTTCACTGTGTCAGTCTGTTTTTGGCTCTGCTTTGCACTGTTTGGCATTTCTGGCTCTTTGTTTTGTTCTGCCAGTCTCTGTTTGGCTTTGTTTGTCTCTGCCAGGGTCTATGTGGCTCAGTTTGGCTCTGCTGGGCTCTATTTGACTTTGTCAGGCTCTGTTTGGCTTCATTTGGCTCTGCCAGGCTCAGTTTGGTTCTGTTCATCTCTGCCAGGTTTTGTTTGCCTCTATTTGGCTCTGCCAGTCCCTGTTTGGCTCTCTCTGGCTCTGCCAGGCTCTGTGTGGCTCTGTTTTTAACTGCCAGTCTCTGTTTAGCTCTGTTAAGCTCTGCCATGCTCTGTTTGGCTCTGCTGGTGTCTGTTTAGGTCTGCTACGCTGTGCCAGACTCTTTTTGGCTCCACTTTGCACTGTTTGGTATTTTTTGGCTCTGCCAATCTCGGTTTGGCTCTCTTTGCCTCTGCCAGCATCTGTGTGGCTCAGCATGGCTCTGCCAACTCTATTTGGATTTGCCAGGCTCTGTCTGGCTCTGTTTGGCTCTGTCAGGCTCTGTTTGGCTCAGCCAAGCTCTGGTTGTTTCTGTTTGGCTCTCCCAGGGTTTGCTTGACCCTACCAGGCTCTGTTTGTTTCTGCAAGGCTCTGTCAGCCTCTGTTTGATTGTGTCTGTTTAGTTCTGCTTCGCTGTGCCAGGCTCTTTTTGGCTCTGCTCTGCTCTGTTTGGTATTTTTTTGGCTCTGCCAGGCTCGATTTGGCTCTGTTTGTCTCTGCCAGCATCTGTGTGGCTCAGTATGGCTCTGCCAGGTACGTTTTGATTTGCCAGGCTCTGTTTGGCTCTGCTTTACATCGTCCAGGCTCTGTTTGGCTCTGTTTGGCTCTGTTTGGCTCAGCCAAGCTCTGGTTGTTTCTGTTTGGCTCTCCCAGGGTTTGCTTGACCCTACCAGGCTCTGTTTGTTTCTGCAAGGCTCTGTCAGCCTCTGTTTGATTGTGGCAGATTATCTTTGATTCTTATTGGCTCTGTGTAGCTCTATTTGGCCCTGCCAGACTCTGTCTGGCTCTTTTTGGCTCTGTGTGGTTCTGCCAGGCCCTTCAAGGTTCTGTCTGGCTTTGTTTGGCTCTTTTGGGCTCTGTATGGCTCTGCCAGGCTCTTCCAGGCTCTACCAGGCTTTGTTTTGCACTGTGTGGCTCTGATTTGAACTGCCAGGCTCTGTTTGGCTCTGTTTGGCATTGCCAGGCACAATTTGGCTTTGCCAGGCAATGTTTGGCTTTGTTAGGATCTGCCAGTCTCTGTTTGTCTCTCTTTGGCTCTGCCAGACTCTGTTTGGCGCTTTTGGTCTCAGTATGGCTCTGCCAGGCTCTTCCAGGCTCTACCAGGCTTTGTTTGGCACTGTTTGGCTCTGATTATAACTGCCAGGCTCTCTTTGGCTTTTACAGGCTCCGGTTTGCTCTGTTTGTATCTGCCAGGCTCAGTTTCCCTCTGCCTGCCTCTGTTTGGCTCTGTCATGCTCTGTTTGGTACTGTTTGGCTTTACCAGTCTCAATTTAGCTCTGCTTCACTGTGTCAGTCTGTTTTTGGCTCTGCTTTGCTCTGTTTGGCATTTTCTGGTTCTTTGTTTTGTTCTGCCAGTCTCTGTTTGGCTTTGTTTGTCTCTGCCAGGGTCTGTGTGGCTTGGTTTGGCTCTGCTGGGCTCTATTTGGCTTTGTCAGGCTCTGTTTGGCTCCATTTGGCTCTGCCAGTCTCTTTTTGTTACTCTTTGGCTCTGCCAGGCTCTGCTTGAGTTTGTTTGGCTATGTTTGTCTCTGTCAGGCTCTGTCTGGCTGTGCCAGGTTATCTTTGGTTCTTTGTGGCTCTGTGTGGCTCTATTTAGCCCTGCCTGACTCGGTTTGGCTCTTTTTGGCTCCGTTTGTCTCTACAAGGCCCTTCAAGGCTCTGCCTGGCTTTTTTTTGCTCTTTTTGTCTCTGTTTGGCTCTACCAGGCTCTTTTTGGCTCTTCTTTGCTCTGTTTGGTATTGTTTGGCTCTGCCAGGCTCGGTTTGGCTCTGTTTGTCTCTGCCAGCATCTGTGTGGCTCCATATGGCTCTGCCAGGGTCTATTTTGATTTGCCAGGCTCTGTTTAGCTCTGCTTTACATCGTCCAGGCTCTGTTTGGCTCTGTTTGGCTCTGTTTGGCTCAGCCAAGCTCTGGTTGTTTCTGTTTGGCTCTCCCAGGGTTTGCTTGACCCTACCAGGCTCTGTTTGTTTCTGCAAGGCTCTGTCAGCCTCTGTTTGATTGTGGCAGGTTATCTTTGATTCTTATTGGCTCTGTGTAGCTCTATTTGGCCCTGCCAGACTCTGTCTGGCTCTTTTTGGCTCTGTGTGGTTCTGCCAGGCCCTTCAAGGCTCTGTCTGGCTTTGTTTGCTCTTTTGGGCTCTGTATGGCTCTGCCAGGCTCTTCCAGGCTCTACCAGGCTTTGTTTGGCTCTGTGTGGCTCTGATTTGAACTGCCAGGCTCTGTTTGGCTCTGTTTGGCATTGGCAGGCACAATTTGGCTTTGCCAGGCAATGTTTGGCTTTGTTAGGATCTGCCAGTCTCTGTTTGTCTCTCTTTGGCTCTGCCAGACTCTGTTTGGCGCTTTTGGTCTCAGTATGGCTCTGCCAGGCTCTTCCAGGCTCTACCAGGCTTTGTTTGGCACTGTTTGGCTCTGATTATAACTGCCAGGCTCTGTTTAGGCTCTGTCATGCTCTGTTTGGTACTGTTTGGCTTTACCAGTCTCAGTTTAGCTCTGCTTCACTGTGTCAGTCTGTTATTGGCTCTGCTTTGCTCTGTTTGGCATTTTCTGGCTCTTTGTTTTGTTCTGCCATGCTCCGTTTGGCTTTGTTTGTCTCTGCCAGGGTCTGTGTGGCTCGGTTTGGCTCTGCTGGGCTCTATTTGACTTGGTCAGGCTCTGTTTGGCTTCATTTGGCTCTGCCAGGCTCAGTTTGGTTCTGTTCATCTCTGCCAGGTTTTGTTTGCCTCTATTTGGCTCTGCCAGTCCCTGTTTGGCTCTCTCTGGCTCTGCCAGGCTCTGTGTGGCTCTGTTTTTAACTGCCAGTCTCTGTTTAGCTCTGTTAAGCTCTGCCATGCTCTGTTTGGCTCTGCTGGTGTCTGTTTAGGTCTGCTACGCTGTGCCAGACTCTTTTGGGCTCCACTTTGCACTGTTTGGTATTTTTTGGCTCTGCCAATCTCGGTTTGGCTCTCTTTGCCTCTGCCAGCATCTGTGTGTCTCAGCATGGCTCTGCCAACTCTATTTGGATTTGCCAGGCTCTGTCTGGCTCTGTTTGGCTCTGTCAGGCTCTGTTTGGCTCAGCCAAGCTCTGGTTGTTTCTGTTGGCTCTCCCAGGGTTTGCTTGACCCTACCAGGCTCTGTTTGTTTCTGCAAGGCTCTGTCAGCCTCTGTTTGATTGTGTCTGTTTAGGTCTGCTTCGCTGTGCCAGGCTCTTTTTGGCTCTGCTTTGCTCTGTTTGGTATTTTTTGGCACTGCCAGGCTCGGTTTGGCTCTGTTTGTCTCTGCCAGCATCTGTGTGACTCAGTGTGGCTCTGCCAGGGTATGTTTTGATTTGCCAGGCTCTGTTTGGCTCTGCTTTACATCATCCAGGCTCTGTTTGGCTCTGTTTGGCTCTGTTTGGCTCAGCCAAGCTCTGGTTGTTTCTGTTTGGCTCTCCCAGGGTTTGCTTGACCCTACCAGGCTCTGTTTGTTTCTGCAAGGCTCTGTCAGCCTCTGTTTGATTGTGGCAGATTATCTTTGATTCTTATTGGCTCTGTGTAGCTCTATTTGGCCCTGCCAGACTCTGTCTGGCTCTTTTTGGCTCTGTGTGGTTCTGCCAGGCCCTTCAAGGTTCTGTCTGGCTTTGTTTGGCTCTTTTGGGCTCTGTATGGCTCTGCCAGGCTCTTCCAGGCTCTACCAGGCTTTGTTTTGCACTGTGTGGCTCTGATTTGAACTGCCAGGCTCTGTTTGGCTCTGTTTGGCATTGCCAGGCACAATTTGGCTTTGCCAGGCAATGTTTGGCTTTGTTAGGATCTGCCAGTCTCTGTTTGTCTCTCTTTGGCTCTGCCAGACTCTGTTTGGCGCTTTTGGTCTCAGTATGGCTCTGCCAGGCTCTTCCAGGCTCTACCAGGCTTTGTTTGGCACTGTTTGGCTCTGATTATAACTGCCAGGCTCTCTTTGGCTTTTACAGGCTCCGGTTTGCTCTGTTTGTATCTGCCAGGCTCAGTTTTCCTCTGCCTGCCTCTGTTTGGCTCTGTCATGCTCTGTTTGGTACTGTTTGGCTTTACCAGTCTCAATTTAGCTCTGCTTCACTGTGTCAGTCTGTTTTTGGCTCTGCTTTGCACTGTTTGGCATTTCTGGCTCTTTGTTTTGTTCTGCCAGTCTCTGTTTGGCTTTGTTTGTCTCTGCCAGGGTCTATGTGGCTCAGTTTCGGCTCTGCTGGGCTCTATTTGGCTTTGTCAGGCTCTGTTTGGCTCTATTTGTCTCTGCCAGTCTCTTTTTGTTACTCTTTGGCTCTGCCAGGCTCTGCTTGAGTTTGTTTGGCTATGTTTGTCTCTGTCAGGCTCTGTCTGGCTGTGCCAGGTTATCTTTGGTTCTTTGTGGCTCTGTGTGGCTCTATTTAGCCCTGCCTGACTCGGTTTGGCTCTTTTTGGCTCCGTTTGTCTCTACAAGGCCCTTCAAGGCTCTGCCTGGCTTTGTTTTGCTCTTTTGTCTCTGTATGGCTCTACCAGGCTCTTTTTGGCTCTTCTTTGCTCTGTTTGGTATTGTTTGGCTCTGCCAGGCTCGGTTTGGCTCTGTTTGTCTCTGCCAGCATCTGTGTGGCTCCATATGGCTCTGCCAGGGTCTATTTTGATTTGCCAGGCTCTGTTTAGCTCTGCTTTACATCGTCCAGGCTCTGTTTGGCTCTGTTTGGCTCTGTTTGGCTCAGCCAAGCTCTGGTTGTTTCTGTTTGGCTCTCCCAGGGTTTGCTTGACCCTACCAGGCTCTGTTTGTTTCTGCAAGGCTCTGTCAGCCTCTGTTTGATTGTGGCAGGTTATCTTTGATTCTTATTGGCTCTGTGTAGCTCTATTTGGCCCTGCCAGACTCTGTCTGGCTCTTTTTGGCTCTGTGTGGTTCTGCCAGGCCCTTCAAGGCTCTGTCTGGCTTTGTTTGGCTCTTTTGGGCTCTGTATGGCTCTGCCAGGCTCTTCCAGGCTCTACCAGGCTTTGTTTGGCTCTGTGTGGCTCTGATTTGAACTGCCAGGCTCTGTTTGGCTCTGTTTGGCATTGGCAGGCACAATTTGGCTTTGCCAGGCAATGTTTGGCTTTGTTAGGATCTGCCAGTCTCTGTTTGTCTCTCTTTGGCTCTGCCAGACTCTGTTTGGCGCTTTTGGTCTCAGTATGGCTCTGCCAGGCTCTTCCAGGCTCTACCAGGCTTTGTTTGGCACTGTTTGGCTCTGATTATAACTGCCAGGCTCTGTTAGGCTCTGTCATGCTCTGTTTGGTACTGTTTGGCTTTACCAGTCTCAGTTTAGCTCTGCTTCACTGTGTCAGTCTGTTTTTGGCTCTGCTTTGCTCTGTTTGGCATTTTCTGGCTCTTTGTTTTGTTCTGCCATGCTCCGTTTGGCTTTGTTTGTCTCTGCCAGGGTCTGTGTGGCTCGGTTTGGCTCTGCTGGGCTCTATTTGACTTTGTCAGGCTCTGTTTGGCTTCATTTGGCTCTGCCAGGCTCAGTTTGGTTCTGTTCATCTCTGCCAGGTTTTGTTTGCCTCTATTTGGCTCTGCCAGTCCCTGTTTGGCTCTCTCTGGCTCTGCCAGGCTCTGTGTGGCTCTGTTTTTAACTGCCAGTCTCTGTTTAGCTCTGTTAAGCTCTGCCATGCTCTGTTTGGCTCTGCTGGTGTCTGTTTAGGTCTGCTACGCTGTGCCAGACTCTTTTTGGCTCCACTTTGCACTGTTTGGTATTTTTTGGCTCTGCCAATCTCGGTTTGGCTCTCTTTGCCTCTGCCAGCATCTGTGTGGTTCAGCATGGCTCTGCCAACTCTATTTGGATTTGCCAGGCTCTGCCTGGCTCTGTTTGGCTCTGTCAGGCTCTGTTTGGCTCAGCCAAGCTCTGGTTGTTTCTGTTTGGCTCTCCCAGGGTTTGCTTGACCCTACCAGGCTCTGTTTGTTTCTGCAAGGCTCTGTCAGCCTCTGTTTGATTGTGTCTGTTTAGTTCTGCTTCGCTGTGCCAGGCTCTTTTTGGCTCTGCTTTGCTCTGTTTGGTATTTTTTTGGCTCTGCCAGGCTCGATTTGGCTCTGTTTGTCTCTGCCAGCATCTGTGTGGCTCAGTATGGCTCTGCCAGGGTATGTTTTGATTTGCCAGGCTCTGTTTGGCTCTGCTTTACATCGTCCAGGCTCTGTTTGGCTCTGTTTGGCTCTGTTTGGCTCAGCCAAGCTCTGGTTGTTTCTGTTTGGCTCTCCCAGGGTTTGCTTGACCCTACCAGGCTCTGTTTGTTTCTGCAAGGCTCTGTCAGCCTCTGTTTGATTGTGGCAGATTATCTTTGATTCTTATTGGCTCTGTGTAGCTCTATTTGGCCCTGCCAGACTCTGTCTGGCTCTTTTTGGCTCTGTGTGGTTCTGCCAGGCCCTTCAAGGTTCTGTCTGGCTTTGTTTGGCTCTTTTGGGCTCTGTATGGCTCTGCCAGGCTCTTCCAGGCTCTACCAGGCTTTGTTTTGCACTGTGTGGCTCTGATTTGAACTGCCAGGCTCTGTTTGGCTCTGTTTGGCATTGCCAGGCACAATTTGGCTTTGCCAGGCAATGTTTGGCTTTGTTAGGATCTGCCAGTCTCTGTTTGTCTCTCTTTGGCTCTGCCAGACTCTGTTTGGCGCTTTGGTCTCAGTATGGCTCTGCCAGGCTCTTCCAGGCTCTACCAGGCTTTGTTTGGCACTGTTTGGCTCTGATTATAACTGCCAGGCTCTCTTTGGCTTTTACAGGCTCCGGTTTGCTCTGTTTGTATCTGCCAGGCTCAGTTTTCCTCTGCCTGCCTCTGTTTGGCTCTGTCATGCTCTGTTTGGTACTGTTTGGCTTTACCAGTCTCAATTTAGCTCTGCTTCACTGTGTCAGTCTGTTTTTGGCTCTGCTTTGCTCTGTTTGGCATTTTCTGGCTCTTTGTTTTGTTCTGCCATGTCTCGTTTGGCTTTGTTTGTCTCTGCCAGGGTCTATGTGGCTCAGGTTTGGCTCTGCTGGGCTCTATTTGACTTTGTCAGGCTCTGTTTGGCTTCATTTGGCTCTGCCAGGCTCAGTTTGGTTCTGTTCATCTCTGCCAGGTTTTGTTTGCCTCTATTTGGCTCTGCCAGTCCCTGTTTGGCTCTCTCTGGCTCTGCCAGGCTCTGTGTGGCTCTGTTTTTAACTGCCAGTCTCTGTTTAGCTCTGTTAAGCTCTGCCATGCTCTGTTTGGCTCTGCTGGTGTCTGTTTAGGTCTGCTACGCTGTGCCAGACTCTTTTTGGCTCCACTTTGCACTGTTTGGTATTTTCTGGCTCTGCCAATCTCGGTTTGGCTCTCTTTGCCTCTGCCAGCATCTGTGTGGCTCAGCATGGCTCTGCCAACTCTATTTGGATTTGCCAGGCTCTGCCTGGCTCTGTTTGGCTCTGTCAGGCTCTGTTTGGCTCAGCCAAGCTCTGGTTGTTTCTGTTTGGCTCTCCCAGGGTTTGCTTGACCCTACCAGGCTCTGTTTGTTTCTGCAAGGCTCTGTCAGCCTCTGTTTGATTGTGTCTGTTTAGTTCTGCTTCGCTGTGCCAGGCTCTTTTTGGCTCTGCTTTGCTCTGTTTGGTATTTTTCTGGCTCTGCCAGGCTCGATTTGGCTCTGTTTGTCTCTGCCAGCATCTGTGTGGCTCCATATGGCTCTGCCAGGGTCTATTTTGATTTGCCAGGCTCTGTTTAGCTCTGCTTTACATCGTCCAGGCTCTGTTTGGCTCTGTTTGGCTCTGTTTGGCTCAGCCAAGCTCTGGTTGTTTCTGTTTGGCTCTCCCAGGGTTTGCTTGACCCTACCAGGCTCTGTTTGTTTCTGCAAGGCTCTGTCAGCCTCTGTTTGATTGTGGCAGGTTATCTTTGATTCTTATTGGCTCTGTGTAGCTCTATTTGGCCCTGCCAGACTCTGTCTGGCTCTTTTTGGCTCTGTGTGGTTCTGCCAGGCCCTTCAAGGCTCTGTCTGGCTTTGTTTGGCTCTTTTGGGCTCTGTATGGCTCTGCCAGGCTCTTCCAGGCTCTACCAGGCTTTGTTTGGCTCTGTGTGGCTCTGATTTGAACTGCCAGGCTCTGTTTGGCTCTGTTTGGCATTGGCAGGCACAATTTGGCTTTGCCAGGCAATGTTTGGCTTTGTTAGGATCTGCCAGTCTCTGTTTGTCTCTCTTTGGCTCTGCCAGACTCTGTTTGGCGCTTTTGGTCTCAGTATGGCTCTGCCAGGCTCTTCCAGGCTCTACCAGGCTTTGTTTGGCACTGTTTGGCTCTGATTATAACTGCCAGGCTCTGTTAGGCTCTGTCATGCTCTGTTTGGTACTGTTTGGCTTTACCAGTCTCAGTTTAGCTCTGCTTCACTGTGTCAGTCTGTTTTTGGCTCTGCTTTGCTCTGTTTGGCTTTGTTTGTCTCTGCCAGGGTCTGTGTGGCTCCGTTTGGCTCTGCTGGGCTCTATTTGGCTTTGTCAGGCTCTGTTTGGCTCCATTTGGCTCTGCCAGTCTCTTTTGTTACTCTCTGGCTCTGCCAGGCTCTGCTTGAGTTTGTTTGGCTATGTTTGTCTCTGTCAGGCTCTGTCTGGCTGTGCCAGGTTATCTTGGTTCTTTGTGGCTCTGTGTGGCTCTATTTAGCCCTGCCTGACTCGGTTTGGCTCTTTTTGGCTCCGTTTGTCTCTACAAGGCCCTTCAAGGCTCTGCCTGGCTTTGTTTTGCTCTTTTTGTCTCTGTATGGCTCTACCAGGCTCTTTTTGGCTCTTCTTTGCTTTGTTTGGTATTGTTTGGCTCTGCCAGGCTCGGTTTGGCTCTGTTTGTCTCTGCCAGCATCTGTGTGGCTCCATATGGCTCTGCCAGGGTCTATTTTGATTTGCCAGGCTCTGTTTAGCTCTGCTTTACATCATCCAGGCTCTGTTTGGCTCTGTTTGGCTCTGTTTGGCTCAGCCAAGCTCTGGTTGTTTCTGTTTGGCTCTCCCAGGGTTTGCTTGACCCTACCAGGATCTGTTTGTTTCTGCAAGGCTCTGTCAGCCTCTGTTTGATTGTGGCAGATTATCTTTGATTCTTATTGGCTCTGTGTAGCTCTATTTGGCCGTGCCAGACTCTGTCTGGCTCTTTTTGGCTCTGTGTGGTTCTGCCAGGCCCTTCAAGGCTCTGTCTGGCTTTGTTTGGCTCTTTTGGGCTCTGTATGGCTCTGCCAGGCTCTTCCAGGCTCTACCAGGCTTTGTTTGGCTCTGTGTGGCTCTGATTTGAACTGCCAGGCTCTGTTTGGCTCTGTTTGGCATTGGCAGGCACAATTTGGCTTTGCCAGGCAATGTTTGGCTTTGTTAGGATCTGCCAGTCTCTGTTTGTCTCTCTTTGGCTCTGCCAGACTCTGTTTGGCGCTTTTGGTCTCAGTATGGCTCTGCCAGGCTCTTCCAGGCTCTACCAGGCTTTGTTTGGCACTGTTTGGCTCTGATTATAACTGCCAGGCTCTGTTAGGCTCTGTCATGCTCTGTTTGGTACTGTTTGGCTTTACCAGTCTCAGTTTAGCTCTGCTTCACTGTGTCAGTCTGTTTTTGGCTCTGCTTTGCTCTGTTTGGCATTTTCTGGCTCTTTGTTTTATTCTGCCATGCTCCGTTTGGCTTTGTTTGTCTCTGCCAGGGTCTGTGTGGCTCGGTTTGGCTCTGCTGGGCTCTATTTGACTTGGTCAGGCTCTGTTTGGCTTCATTTGGCTCTGCCAGGCTCAGTTTGGTTCTGTTCATCTCTGCCAGGTTTTGTTTGCCTCTATTTGGCTCTGCCAGTCCCTGTTTGGCTCTCTCTGGCTCTGCCAGGCTCTGTGTGGCTCTGTTTTTAACTGCCAGTCTCTGTTTAGCTCTGTTAAGCTCTGCCATGCTCTGTTTGGCTCTGCTGGTGTCTGTTTAGGTCTGCTACGCTGTGCCAGACTCTTTTTGGCTCCACTTTGCACTGTTTGGTATTTTTTGGCTCTGCCAATCTCGGTTTGGCTCTCTTTGCCTCTGCCAGCATCTGTGTGGCTCAGCATGGCTCTGCCAACTCTATTTGGATTTGCCAGGCTCTGTCTGGCTCTGTTTGGCTCTGTCAGGCTCTGTTTGGCTCAGCCAAGCTCTGGTTGTTTCTGTTTGGCTCTCCCAGGGTTTGCTTGACCCTACCAGGCTCTGTTTGTTTCTGCAAGGCTCTGTCAGCCTCTGTTTGATTGTGTCTGTTTAGTTCTGCTTCGCTGTGCCAGGCTCTTTTTGGCTCTGCTTTGCTCTGTTTGGTATTTTTCTGGCTCTGCCAGGCTCGATTTGGCTCTGTTTGTCTCTGCCAGCATCTGTGTGGCTCAGTATGGCTCTGCCAGGGTATGTTTTGATTTGCCAGGCTCTGTTTGGCTCTGCTTTACATCGTCCAGGCTCTGTTTGGATTTGTTTGGCTCTGTTTGGCTCAGCCAAGCTCTGGTTGTTTCTGTTTGGCTCTCCCAGGGTTTGCTTGACCCTACCAGGCTCTGTTTGTTTCTGCAAGGCTCTGTCAGCCTCTGTTTGATTGTGGCAGATTATCTTTGATTCTTATTGGCTCTGTGTAGCTCTATTTGGCCCTGCCAGACTCTGTCTGGCTCTTTTTGGCTCTGTGTGGTTCTGCCAGGCCCTTCAAGGTTCTGTCTGGCTTTGTTTGGCTCTTTTGGGCTCTGTATGGCTCTGCCAGGCTCTTCCAGGCTCTACCAGGCTTTGTTTTGCACTGTGTGGCTCTGATTTGAACTGCCAGGCTCTGTTTGGCTCTGTTTGGCATTGGCAGGCACAATTTGGCTTTGCCAGGCAATGTTTGGCTTTGTTAGGATCTGCCAGTCTCTGTTTGTCTCTCTTTGGCTCTGCCAGACTCTGTTTGGCGCTTTTGGTCTCAGTATGGCTCTGCCAGGCTCTTCCAGGCTCTACCAGGCTTTGTTTGGCACTGTTTGGCTCTGATTATAACTGCCAGGCTCTCTTTGGCTTTTACAGGCTCCGGTTTGCTCTGTTTGTATCTGCCAGGCTCAGTTTTCCTCTGCCTGCCTCTGTTTGGCTCTGTCATGCTCTGTTTGGTACTGTTTGGCTTTACCAGTCTCAATTTAGCTCTGCTTCACTGTGTCAGTCTGTTTTTGGCTCTGCTTTGCACTGTTTGGCATTTCTGGCTCTTTGTTTTGTTCTGCCAGTCTCTGTTTGGCTTTGTTTGTCTCTGCCAGGGTCTATGTGGCTCAGTTTGGCTCTGCTAGGGCTCTATTTGGCTTTGTCATGCTCTGTTTGGCTTTGTTTGTCTCTGCCAGGCTCTTTTTGTTACTCTTTGGCTCTGCCAGGCTCTGCTTGAGTTTGTTTGGCTCCGTTTGGCTCTGTCAGGCTCTGTCTGGCTGTGCCTGGTTATCTTTGGTTCTTTGTGGCTCTGTGTGGTTCTATTTAGCCCTGCCTGACTCGGTTTGGCTCTTTTTGGCTCCGTTTGTCTCTACAAGGCCCTTCAAGGCTCTGCCTGGCTTTGTTTTGCTCTTTTTGTCTCTCTATGGCTCTACCAGGCTCTTTTGGCTCTTCTTTGCTCTGTTTGGTATTGTTTGGCTCTGCCAGGCTCGGTTTGGCTCTGTTTGTCTCTGCCAGCATCTGTGTGGCTCCATATGGCTCTGCCAGGGTCTATTTTGATTTGCCAGGCTCTGTTTAGCTCTGCTTTACATCGTCCAGGCTCTGTTTGGCTCTGTTTGGCTCTGTTTGGCTCTGTTTGGCTCAGCCAAGCTCTGGTTGTTTCTGTTTGGCTCTCCCAGGGTTTGCTTGACCCTACCAGGCTCTGTTTGTTTCTGCAAGGCTCTGTCAGCCTCTGTTTGATTGTGGCAGGTTATCTTTGATTCTTATTGGCCCTGTGTAGCTCTATTTGGCCCTGCCAGACTCTGTCTGGCTCTTTTTGGCTCTGTGTGGTTCTGCCAGGCCCTTCAAGGCTCTGTCTGGCTTTGTTTGGCTCTTTTGGGCTCTGTATGGCTCTGCCAGGCTCTTCCAGGCTCTACCAGGCTTTGTTTGGCTCTGTGTGGCTCTGATTTGAACTGCCAGGCTCTGTTTGGCTCTGTTTGGCATTGGCAGGCACAATTTGGCTTTGCCAGGCAATGTTTGGCTTTGTTAGGATCTGCCAGTCTCTGTTTGTCTCTCTTTGGCTCTGCCAGACTCTGTTTGGCGCTTTTGGTCTCAGTATGGCTCTGCCAGGCTCTTCCAGGCTCTACCAGGCTTTGTTTGGCACTGTTTGGCTCTGATTATAACTGCCAGGCTCTGTTAGGCTCTGTCATGCTCTGTTTGGTACTGTTTGGCTTTACCAGTCTCAGTTTAGCTCTGCTTCACTGTGTCAGTCTGTTTTTGGCTCTGCTTTGCTCTGTTTGGCATTTTCTGGCTCTTTGTTTTGTTCTGCCAGTCTCTGTTTGGCTTTGTTTGTCTCTGCCAGGGTCTGTGTGGCTCAGTTTGGCTCTGCTGGGCTCTATTTGGCTTTGTCAGGCTCTGTTTGGCTCCATTTGGCTCTGCCAGTCTCTTTTTGTTACTCTTTGGCTCTGCCAGGCTCTGCTTGAGTTTGTTTGGCTATGTTTGTCTCTGTCAGGCTCTGTCTGGCTGTGCCAGGTTATCCTTGGTTCTTTGTGGCTCTGTGTGGCTCTATTTAGCCCTGCCTGACTCGGTTTGGCTCTTTTTGGCTCCGTTTGTCTCTACAAGGCCCTTCAAGGCTCTGCCTGGCTTTGTTTTGCTCTTTTTGTCTCTGTATGGCTCTACCAGGCTCTTTTGGCTCTTCTTTGCTCTGTTTGGTATTGTTTGGCTCTGCCAGGCTCGGTTTGGCTCTGTTTGTCTCTGCCAGCATCTGTGTGGCTCCATATGGCTCTGCCAGGGTCTATTTTGATTTGCCAGGCTCTGTTTAGCTCTGCTTTACATCATCCAGGCTCTGTTTGGCTCTGTTTGGCTCTGTTTGGCTCAGCCAAGCTCTGGTTGTTTCTGTTTGGCTCTCCCAGGGTTTGCTTGACCCTACCAGGATCTGTTTGTTTCTGCAAGGCTCTGTCAGCCTCTGTTTGATTGTGGCAGGTTATCTTTGATTCTTATTGGCTCTGTGTAGCTCTATTTGGCCGTGCCAGACTCTGTCTGGCTCTTTTTGGCTCTGTGTGGTTCTGCCAGGCCCTTCAAGGCTCTGTCTGGCTTTGTTTGGCTCTTTTGGGCTCTGTATGGCTCTGCCAGGCTCTTCCAGGCTCTACCAGGCTTTGTTTGGCTCTGTGTGGCTCTGATTTGAACTGCCAGGCTCTGTTTGGCTCTGTTTGGCATTGGCAGGCACAATTTGGCTTTGCCAGGCAATGTTTGGCTTTGTTAGGATCTGCCAGTCTCTGTTTGTCTCTCTTTGGCTCTGCCAGACTCTGTTTGGCGCTTTTGGTCTCAGTATGGCTCTGCCAGGCTCTTCCAGGCTCTACCAGGCTTTGTTTGGCACTGTTTGGCTCTGATTATAACTGCCAGGCTCTGTTAGGCTCTGTCATGCTCTGTTTGGTACTGTTTGGCTTTACCAGTCTCAGTTTAGCTCTGCTTCACTGTGTCAGTCTGTTTTTGGCTCTGCTTTGCTCTGTTGGCATTTTCTGGCTCTTTGTTTTGTTCTGCCATGCTCCGTTTGGCTTTGTTTGTCTCTGCCAGGGTCTGTGTGGCTCGGTTTGGCTCTGCTGGGCTCTATTTGACTTGGTCAGGCTCTGTTTGGCTTCATTTGGCTCTGCCAGGCTCAGTTTGGTTCTGTTCATCTCTGCCAGGTTTTGTTTGCCTCTATTTGGCTCTGCCAGTCCCTGTTTGGCTCTCTCTGGCTCTGCCAGGCTCTGTGTGGCTCTGTTTTTAACTGCCAGTCTCTGTTTAGCTCTGTTAAGCTCTGCCATGCTCTGTTTGGCTCTGCTGGTGTCTGTTTAGGTCTGCTACGCTGTGCCAGACTCTTTTTGGCTCCACTTTGCACTGTTTGGTATTTTTTGGCTCTGCCAATCTCGGTTTGGCTCTCTTTGCCTCTGCCAGCATCTGTGTGGCTCAGCATGGCTCTGCCAACTCTATTTGGATTTGCCAGGCTCTGTCTGGCTCTGTTTGGCTCTGTCAGGCTCTGTTTGGCTCAGCCAAGCTCTGGTTGTTTCTGTTTGGCTCTCCCAGGGTTTGCTTGACCCTACCAGGCTCTGTTTGTTTCTGCAAGGCTCTGTCAGCCTCTGTTTGATTGTGTCTGTTTAGTTCTGCTTCGCTGTGCCAGGCTCTTTTTGGCTCTGCTTTGCTCTGTTTGGTATTTTTCTGGCTCTGCCAGGCTCGATTTGGCTCTGTTTGTCTCTGCCAGCATCTGTGTGGCTCAGTATGGCTCTGCCAGGGTATGTTTTGATTTGCCAGGCTCTGTTTGGCTCTGCTTTACATCGTCCAGGCTCTGTTTGGATTTGTTTGGCTCTGTTTGGCTCAGCCAAGCTCTGGTTGTTTCTGTTTGGCTCTCCCAGGGTTTGCTTGACCCTACCAGGCTCTGTTTGTTTCTGCAAGGCTCTGTCAGCCTCTGTTTGATTGTGGCAGATTATCTTTGATTCTTATTGGCTCTGTGTAGCTCTATTTGGCCCTGCCAGACTCTGTCTGGCTCTTTTTGGCTCTGTGTGGTTCTGCCAGGCCCTTCAAGGTTCTGTCTGGCTTTGTTTGGCTCTTTTGGGCTCTGTATGGCTCTGCCAGGCTCTTCCAGGCTCTACCAGGCTTTGTTTTGCACTGTGTGGCTCTGATTTGAACTGCCAGGCTCTGTTTGGCTCTGTTTGGCATTGGCAGGCACAATTTGGCTTTGCCAGGCAATGTTTGGCTTTTGTTAGGATCTGCCAGTCTCTGTTTGTCTCTCTTTGGCTCTGCCAGACTCTGTGTTGGC
Organism: Carcharodon carcharias; assembly: GCF_017639515.1. Taxonomy (NCBI): domain Eukaryota; kingdom Metazoa; phylum Chordata; class Chondrichthyes; order Lamniformes; family Lamnidae; genus Carcharodon; species Carcharodon carcharias. The sequence goes on along the minus strand of NC_054479.1, from coordinate 105,507,112 downwards.
GCTTTTGGTCTCAGTATGGCTCTGCCAGGCTCTTCCAGGCTCTACCAGGCTTTGTTTGGCACTGTTTGGCTCTGATTATAACTGCCAGGCTCTCTTTGGCTTTACAGGCTCCGGTTTGCTCTGTTTGTATCTGCCAGGCTCAGTTTTCCTCTGCCTGCCTCTGTTTGGCTCTGTCATGCTCTGTTTGGTACTGTTTGGCTTTACCAGTCTCAATTTAGCTCTGCTTCACTGTGTCAGTCTGTTTTTGGCTCTGCTTTGCACTGTTTGGCATTTCTGGCTCTTTGTTTTGTTCTGCCAGTCTCTGTTTGGCTTTGTTTGTCTCTGCCAGGGTCTATGTGGCTCAGTTTGGCTCTGCTGGGCTCTATTTGGCTTTGTCAGGCTCTGTTTGGCTCCATTTGGCTCTGCCAGTCTCTTTTTGTTACTCTTTGGCTCTGCCAGGCTCTGCTTGAGTTTGTTTGGCTATGTTTGTCTCTGTCAGGCTCTGTCTGGCTGTGCCAGGTTATCTTTGGTTCTTTGTGGCTCTGTGTGGCTCTATTTAGCCCTGCCTGACTCGGTTTGGCTCTTTTTGGCTCCGTTTGTCTCTACAAGGCCCTTCAAGGCTCTGCCTGGCTTTGTTTTGCTCTTTTTGTCTCTCTATGGCTCTACCAGGCTCTTTTTGGCTCTTCTTTGCTCTGTTTGGTATTGTTTGGCTCTGCCAGGCTCGGTTTGGCTCTGTTTGTCTCTGCCAGCATCTGTGTGGCTCCATATGGCTCTGCCAGGGTCTATTTTGATTTGCCAGGCTCTGTTTAGCTCTGCTTTACATCATCCAGGCTCTGTTTGGCTCTGTTTGGCTCTGTTTGGCTCAGCCAAGCTCTGGTTGTTTCTGTTTGGCTCTCCCAGGGTTTGCTTGACCCTACCAGGCTCTGTTTGTTTCTGCAAGGCTCTGTCAGCCTCTGTTTGATTGTGGCAGGTTATCTTTGATTCTTATTGGCTCTGTGTAGCTCTATTTGGCCCTGCCAGACTCTGTCTGGCTCTTTTTGGCTCTGTGTGGTTCTGCCAGGCCCTTCAAGGCTCTGTCTGGCTTTGTTTGGCTCTTTGGGCTCTGTATGGCTCTGCCAGGCTCTTCCAGGCTCTACCAGGCTTTGTTTGGCTCTGTGTGGCTCTGATTTGAACTGCCAGGCTCTGTTTGGCTCTGTTTGGCATTGGCAGGCACAATTTGGCTTTGCCAGGCAATGTTTGGCTTTGTTAGGATCTGCCAGTCTCTGTTTGTCTCTCTTTGGCTCTGCCAGACTCTGTTTGGCGCTTTTGGTCTCAGTATGGCTCTGCCAGGCTCTTCCAGGCTCTACCAGGCTTTGTTTGCACTGTTTGGCTCTGATTATAACTGCCAGGCTCTGTTAGGCTCTGTCATGCTCTGTTTGGTACTGTTTGGCTTTACCAGTCTCAGTTTAGCTCTGCTTCACTGTGTCAGTCTGTTTTTGGCTCTGCTTTGCATCTGATTGGCAATTACTGGCTCTATGATTTTAGTACTGCCAGTCTCTTGTTAGCTTTGTTTGTCCTCTGCCAGGGTCTGTGAGGGCTCAGTTTGGCTCGCTGGGCGTCAATATGGCATTGTCAGCTCTGTATGGCTCCTTTGGCTCTGACCAGTCTCTTTTAGTTACTCTATAGGCTCTGGCCAGGCTCTGCTTGAAGTTTGTTTGGCTATGTTTGTCTCTGTCAGGCCTCCTGTCTGGCTGTGCCAGGTTATCTTTGGTATCATTGTGCTCTGAGTGGCTCTATTTTAGCCCTGCCTGACTCGGTTATGGCTCTTTTTGGCTCCGTTTGTCTCTACAAGGCCCTTCAAGGCTCTGCCTGCTTTGTTTTGCTCTTTTTGTCTCTCTATGGCTCTACCAGGCTCTTTTTGGCTCTTCTTTGCTCTGTTTGGTATTGTTTGGCTCTGCCAGGCTCGGTTTGGCTCTGTTTGTCTCTGCCAGCATCTGTGTGGCTCCATATGGCTCTGCCAGGGTCTATTTTGATTTGCCAGGCTCTGTTTAGCTCTGCTTTACATCATCCAGGCTCTGTTTGGCTCTGTTTGGCTCTGTTTGGCTCAGCCAAGCTCTGGTTGTTTCTGTTTGGCTCTCCCAGGGTTTGCTTGACCCTACCAGGCTCTGTTTGTTTCTGCAAGGCTCTGTCAGCCTCTGTTTGATTGTGGCAGGTTATCTTTGATTCTTATTGGCTCTGTGTAGCTCTATTTGGCCCTGCCAGACTCTGTCTGGCTCTTTTTGGCTCTGTGTGGTTCTGGCCAGGCCCTTCAAGGCTCTGTCTGGCTTTGTTTGGCTCTTTTGGGCTCTGTATGGCTCTGCCAGGCTCTTCCAGGCTCTACCAGGCTTTGTTTGGCTCTGTGTGGCTCTGATTTGAACTGCCAGGCTCTGTTTGGCTCTGTTTGGCATTGGCAGGCACAATTGGCTTTGCCAGGCAATGTTTGGCTTTGTTAGGATCTGCCAGTCTCTGTTTGTCTCTCTTTGGCTCTGCCAGACTCTGTTTGGCGCTTTTGGTCTCAGTATGGCTCTGCCAGGCTCTTCCAGGCTCTACCAGGCTTTGTTTGCACTGTTGGCTCTGATTATAACTGCCAGGCTCTGTTAGGCTCTGTCATGCTCTGTTTGGTACTGTTTGGCTTTACCAGTCTCAGTTTAGCTCTGCTTCACTGTGTCAGGTCTGTTTTTGGCTCTGCTTTGCTCTGTTTGGCATTTTCTGGCTCTTTGTTTTGTTCTGCCATGCTCCGTTTGGCTTTGTTTGTCTCTGCCAGGGTCTGTGTGGCTCGGTTTGGCTCTGCTGGGCTCTTTTGACTTGGTCAGGCTTCTGTGGCTCATTTGGCTCTGCCAGGCTCAGTTTGGTTCTGTTCATCTCTGCCAGGTTTTTTGTTTGCCTCTATTTGCTCTGCCAGTCCCTGTTGGCTCTCTCGGCTCTGCCAGGCTCTGTGTGGCTCTGTTTTTAACTGCCAGTCTCTGTTAGCTCTTGTTAAGCTCTGCCATGCTCTGTTTGGCTCTGCTGTGTCTGTTTGTCTGCTTCGCTGTGCAGCTCTTTTTGCTCCACTTTGCACTGTTTGGTTTTTTTTTGTTTTCTTTTGGCTCTGCCAATCTCGTTTGGCTCTCTTTGCCTCTGCCAGCATCTGGTGGCTCAGCATGGCTCTGCCAACTCTATTTGGATTCAGGCCTGTCTGGCTCTGTTTGGCTCTGTCAGGCTCTGTTTGGCTCAGCCAAGCTCTGGTTGTTTCTTCTGTTTGGCTCTCCCAGGGTTTGCTTGACCCTACCAGGCTCTGTTGTTTCTGCAAGGCTCTGCCTGGCTTTGATTGTGCTCTGTTTAGTCTCTGCTATCGCTCTAGCCAGGCTCTTTTTGGCTCTGCTTTGCTCTGTTTGGTATTTTTCTGGCTCTGCCAGGCTCGATTTGGCTCTGTTTGTCTCTGCCAGCATCTGTGTGGCTCAGTATGCTCTGCCAGGGTATGTTTTGATTTGCCAGGCTCTGTTTGGCTCTGCTTTACATCGTCCAGGCTCTGTTTGGATTTGTTTGGCTCTGTTTGGCTCAGCCAAGCTCTGGTTGTTTCTGTTTGGCTCTCCCAGGGTTTTGCTTGACCCTACCAGGCTCTGTTGTTTCTGCAAGGCTCTGTCAGCCTCTGTTTGATTGTGGCAGATTATCTTTGATTCTTATTGGCTCTGTGTAGCTCTATTTGGCCCTGCCAGACTCTGTCTGGCTCTTTTTGGCTCTGTGTGGTTCTGCCAGGCCCTTCAAGGCTCTGTCTGCTTTGTTTGGCTCTTTTGGGCTCTGTATGGCTCTGCCAGGCTCTTCCAGGCTCTACCAGGCTTTGTTTGCACTGTGTGGCTCTGATTTGAACTGCCAGGCTCTGTTTGGCTCTGTTTGGCATTGGCAGGCACAATTTTGGCTTTGCCAGGCAATGTTTGGCTTTGTTAGGATCTGCCAGGTCTCTGTTTGTCTCTCTTTGGCTCTGCCAGACTCTGTTTGGGCGCTTTTGGTCTCAGTATGGCTCTGCCAGGCTCTTCCAGGCTCTACCAGGCTTTGTTTGGCACTGTTTGGCTCTGATTATAACTGCCAGGCTCTGTTAGGCTCTGTCATGCTCTGTTTGGTACTGTTTGGCTTTACCAGTCTCAGTTTAGCTCTGCTTCACTGTGTCAGTCTGTTTTTGGCTCTGCTTTGCTCTGTTTGGCATTTTCTGGCTCTTTGTTTTGTTCTGCCATGCTCCGTTTGGCTTTGTTTGTCTCTGCCAGGGTCTGTGTGGCTCGGTTTGGCTCTGCTGGGCTCTATTTGACTTGGTCAGGCTCTGTTTGGCTTCATTTGGCTCTGCCAGGCTCAGTTTGGTTCTGTTCATCTCTGCCAGGTTTTGTTTGCTCTATTTGGCTCTGCCAGTCCCTGTTTGGCTCTCTCTGGCTCTGCCAGGCTCTGTGTGGCTCTGTTTTTAACTGCCAGTCCTCTGTTTAGCTCTGTTAAGCTCTGCCATGCTCTGTTTGGCTCTGCTGGTGTCTGTTTAGGTCTGCTACGCTGTGCCAGACTCTTTTTGGCTCCACTTTGCACTGTTTGGTATTTTTTTGGCTCTGCCAATCTCGGTTTGGCTCTCTTTGCCTCTGCCAGCATCTGTGTGGCTCAGCATGGCTCTGCCAACTCTATTTGGATTTGCCAGGCTCTGTCTGGCTCTGTTTGGCTCTGTCAGGCTCTGTTTGGCTCAGCCAAGCTCTGGTTGTTTCTGTTTGGCTCTCCCAGGGTTTGCTTGACCCTACCAGGCTCTGTTTGTTTCTGCAAGGCTCTGTCAGCCTCTGTTTGATTGTGTCTGTTTAGTTCTGCTTCGCTGTGCCAGGCTCTTTTTGGCTCTGCTTTGCTCTGTTTGGTATTTTTCTGGCTCTGCCAGGCTCGATTTGGCTCTGTTTGTCTCTGCCAGCATCTGTGTGGCTCAGTATGGCTCTGCCAGGGTATGTTTTGATTTGCCAGGCTCTGTTTGGCTCTGCTTTACATCGTCCAGGCTCTGTTTGGATTGTTTGGCTCTGTTTGGCTCAGCCAAGCTCTGGTTGTTTCTGTTTGGCTCTCCCAGGGTTTGCTTGACCCTACCAGGCTCTGTTTGTTTCTGCAAGGCTCTGTCAGCCTCTGTTTGATTGTGGCAGATTATCTTTGATTCTTATTGGCTCTGTGTAGCTCTATTTGGCCCTGCCAGACTCTGTCTGGCTCTTTTTGGCTCTGTGTGGTTCTGCCAGGCCCTTCAAGGTTCTGTCTGGCTTTGTTTGGCTCTTTTGGGCTCTGTATGGCTCTGCCAGGCTCTTCCAGGCTCTACCAGGCTTTGTTTTGGCACTGTGTGGCTCTGATTTGAACTGCCAGGCTCTGTTTGGCTCTGTTGGCATTGGCAGGCACAATTTGGCTTTGCAGGCAATGTTTGGCTTGTTAGGATCTGCCCAGTCTCTGTTTGTCTCTCTTGGCTCTGCCAGACTCTGTTTGGCGCTTTTGGTCTCAGTATGGGCTCTGCCAGGCTCTCCAGGCTCTACCAGGCTTTGTTTGGCACTGTTTGGCTCTGATTATAACATGCCAGGCTCTCTTTGGCTTTTACAGGCTCCGGTTTGCTCTGTTTGTATCTGCCAGGCTCAGTTTTCCTCTGCCTGCCTCTGTTTGGCTCTGTCTGCTCTGTTTGTACTGTTTGGCTTTACCAGTCTCAATTAGCTCTGCTTCACTGTGTCAGTCTGTTTTTGGCTTCTGCTTTGCACTGTTTGGCATTCTGGCTCTTTGTTTTGTTCTGCCAGTCTCTGTTTGGCTTTGTTTGTCTCTGCCAGGTCTATGTGGCTCAGTTTGGCTCCTGCTGGGCTCTATTTGGCTTTGTCAGGCTCTGTTTGGCTCTATTTGGCTCTGCCAGTCTCTTTTTGTTACTCTTTGGCTCTGCCAGGCTCTGCTTGAGTTTGTTTGGCTATGTTTGTCTCTGTCAGGCTCTGTCTGGCTGTGCCAGGTTATCTTTGGTTCTTTGTGGCTCTGTGTGGCTCTATTTAGCCCTGCCTGACTCGGTTTGGCTCTTTTTGGCTCCGTTTGTCTCTACAAGGCCCTTCAAGGCTCTGCCTGGCTTTGTTTTGCTCTTTTTGTCTCTCTATGGCTCTACCAGGCTCTTTTTGGCTCTTCTTTGCTCTGTTTGGTATTGTTTGGCTCTGCCAGGCTCGGTTTGGCTCTGTTTGTCTCTGCCAGCATCTGTGTGGCTCCATATGGCTCTGCCAGGGTCTATTTTGATTTGCCAGGCTCTGTTTAGCTCTGCTTTACATCATCCAGGCTCTGTTTGGCTCTGTTTGGCTCTGTTTGGCTCAGCCAAGCTCTGGTTGTTTCTGTTTGGCTCTCCCAGGGTTTGCTTGACCCTACCAGGCTCTGTTTGTTTCTGCAAGGCTCTGTCAGCCTCTGTTTGATTGTGGCAGGTTATCTTTGATTCTTATTGGCTCTGTGTAGCTCTATTTGGCCCTGCCAGACTCTGTCTGGCTCTTTTTGGCTCTGTGTGGTTCTGCCAGGCCCTTCAAGGCTCTGTCTGGCTTTGTTTGGCTCTTTTGGGCTCTGTATGGCTCTGCCAGGCTCTTCCAGGCTCTACCAGGCTTTGTTTGGCTCTGTGTGGCTCTGATTTGAACTGCCAGGCTCTGTTTGGCTCTGTTTGGCATTGGCAGGCACAATTTGGCTTTGCCAGGCAATGTTTGGCTTTGTTAGGATCTGCCAGTCTCTGTTTGTCTCTCTTTGGCTCTGCCAGACTCTGTTTGGCGCTTTTGGTCTCAGTATGGCTCTGCCAGGCTCTTCCAGGCTCTACCAGGCTTTGTTTGGCACTGTTTGGCTCTGATTATAACTGCCAGGCTCTGTTAGGCTCTGTCATGCTCTGTTTGGTACTGTTTGGCTTTACCAGTCTCAGTTTAGCTCTGCTTCACTGTGTCAGTCTGTTTTAGCTCTGCTTTGCTCTGTTTGGCATTTTCTGGCTCTTTGTTTTGTTCTGCCAGTCTCTGTTTGGCTTTGTTTGTCTCTGCCAGGGTCTGTGTGGCTCAGTTTGGCTCTGCTGGGCTCTATTTGGCTTTGTCAGGCTCTGTTTGGCTCCATTTGCTCTGCCAGTCTCTTTTTGTTACTCTTTGGCTCTGCCAGGCTCTGCTTGAGTTTGTTTGGCTATGTTTGTCTCTGTCAGGCTCTGTCTGGCTGTGCCAGGTTATCTTTGGTTCTTTGTGGCTCTGTGTGGCTCTATTTAGCCCTGCCTGACTCGGTTTGGCTCTTTTTGGCTCCGTTTGTCTCTACAAGGCCCTTCAAGCTCTGCCTGGCTTTGTTTTGCTCTTTTTGTCTCTGTATGGCTCTACCAGGCTCTTTTTGGCTCTTCTTTGCTCTGTTTGGTATTGTTTGGCTCTGCCAGGCTCGGTTTGGCTCTGTTTGTCTCTGCCAGCATCTGTGTGGCTCCATATGGCTCTGCCAGGGTCTATTTTGATTTGCCAGGCTCTGTTTAGCTCTGCTTTACATCGTCCAGGCTCTGTTTGGCTCTGTTTGGCTCTGTTTGGCTCAGCCAAGCTCTGGTTGTTTCTGTTTGGCTCTCCCAGGGTTTGCTTGACCCTACCAGGCTCTGTTTGTTTCTGCAAGGCTCTGTCAGCCTCTGTTTGATTGTGGCAGGTTATCTTTGATTCTTATTGGCTCTGTGTAGCTCTATTTGGCCCTGCCAGACTCTGTCTGGCTCTTTTTGGCTCTGTGTGGTTCTGCCAGGCCCTTCAAGGCTCTGTCTGGCTTTGTTTGGCTCTTTTGGGCTCTGTATGGCTCTGCCAGGCTCTTCCAGGCTCTACCAGGCTTTGTTTGGCTCTGTGTGGCTCTGATTTGAACTGCCAGGCTCTGTTTGGCTCTGTTTGGCATTGGCAGGCACAATTTGGCTTTGCCAGGCAATGTTTGGCTTTGTTAGGATCTGCCAGTCTCTGTTTGTCTCTCTTTGGCTCTGCCAGACTCTGTTTGGCGCTTTTGGTCTCAGTATGGCTCTGCCAGGCTCTTCCAGGCTCTACCAGGCTTTGTTTGGCACTGTTTGGCTCTGATTATAACTGCCAGGCTCTGTTAGGCTCTGTCATGCTCTGTTTGGTACTGTTTGGCTTTACCAGTCTCAGTTTAGCTCTGCTTCACTGTGTCAGTCTGTTTTTGGCTCTGCTTTGCTCTGTTTGGCATTTTCTGGCTCTTTGTTTTGTTCTGCCATGCTCCGTTTGGCTTTGTTTGTCTCTGCCAGGGTCTGTGTGGCTCGGTTTGGCTCTGCTGGGCTCTATTTGACTTGGTCAGGCTCTGTTTGGCTTCATTTGGCTCTGCCAGGCTCAGTTTGGTTCTGTTCATCTCTGCCAGGTTTTGTTTGCCTCTATTTGGCTCTGCCAGTCCCTGTTTGGCTCTCTCTGGCTCTGCCAGGCTCTGTGTGGCTCTGTTTTTAACTGCCAGTCTCTGTTTAGCTCTGTTAAGCTCTGCCATGCTCTGTTTGGCTCTGCTGGTGTCTGTTTAGGTCTGCTACGCTGTGCCAGACTCTTTTTGGCTCCACTTTGCACTGTTTGGTATTTTTTGGCTCTGCCAATCTCGGTTTGGCTCTCTTTGCCTCTGCCAGCATCTGTGTGGCTCAGCATGGCTCTGCCAACTCTATTTGGATTTGCCAGGCTCTGTCTGGCTCTGTTTGGCTCTGTCAGGCTCTGTTTGGCTCAGCCAAGCTCTGGTTGTTTCTGTTTGGCTCTCCCAGGGTTTGCTTGACCCTACCAGGCTCTGTTTGTTTCTGCAAGGCTCTGTCAGCCTCTGTTTGATTGTGTCTGTTTAGTTCTGCTTCGCTGTGCCAGGCTCTTTTTGGCTCTGCTTTGCTCTGTTTGGTATTTTTCTGGCTCTGCCAGGCTCGATTTGGCTCTGTTTGTCTCTGCCAGCATCTGTGTGGCTCAGTATGGCTCTGCCAGGGTATGTTTTGATTTGCCAGGCTCTGTTTGGCTCTGCTTTACATCGTCCAGGCTCTGTTTGGATTTGTTTGGCTCTGTTTGGCTCAGCCAAGCTCTGGTTGTTTCTGTTTGGCTCTCCCAGGGTTTGCTTGACCCTACCAGGCTCTGTTTGTTTCTGCAAGGCTCTGTCAGCCTCTGTTTGATTGTGGCAGATTATCTTTGATTCTTATTGGCTCTGTGTAGCTCTATTTGGCCCTGCCAGACTCTGTCTGGCTCTTTTTGGCTCTGTGTGGTTCTGCCAGGCCCTTCAAGGTTCTGTCTGGCTTTGTTTGGCTCTTTTGGGCTCTGTATGGCTCTGCCAGGCTCTTCCAGGCTCTACCAGGCTTTGTTTTGCACTGTGTGGCTCTGATTTGAACTGCCAGGCTCTGTTTGGCTCTGTTTGGTATTGGCAGGCACAATTTGGCTTTGCCAGGCAATGTTTGGCTTTGTTAGGATCTGCCAGTCTCTGTTTGGCTCTCTTTTGGCTCTGCCAGACTCTGTTTGGCGCTTTTGGTCTCAGTATGGCTCTGCCAGGCTCTTCAGGCTCTACCAGGCTTTGTTTGGCACTGTTTGGCTCTGATTATAACTGCCAGGCTCTGTTAGGCTCTGTCATGCTCTGTTTGGTACTGTTTGGCTTTACCAGTCTCAGTTTAGCTCTGCTTCACTGTGTCAGTCTGTTTTTGGCTCTGCTTTGCTCTGTTTGGCATTTTCTGGTCTTTGATTTGTTCTGCCAGTCTCTGTTTGGCTTTGTTTGTCTCTGCCAGGGTCTGTGTGGCTCGGTTTGGCTCTGCTGGGCTCTATTTGCTTTGGTCAGGCTCTGTTTGGCTCCATTTGGCTCTGCCAGTCTCTTTTTGTTACTCTTTGGCTCTGCCAGGCTCTGCTTGAGTTTGTTTGGCTATGTTTGTCTCTGTCAGGCTCTGTCTGGCTGTGCCAGGTTATCTTTGGTTCTTTGTGGCTCTGTGTGGCTCTATTTAGCCCTGCCTGACTCGGTTTGGCTCTTTTTGGCTCCGTTTGTCTCTACAAGGCCCTTCAAGGCTCTGCCTGGCTTTGTTTTGCTCTTTTTGTCTCTGTATGGCTCTACCAGGCTCTTTTTGGCTCTTCTTTGCTCTGTTTGGTATTGTTTGGCTCTGCCAGGCTCGGTTTGGCTCTGTTTGTCTCTGCCAGCATCTGTGTGGCTCCATATGGCTCTGCCAGGGTCTATTTTGATTTGCCAGGCTCTGTTTAGCTCTGCTTTACATCATCCAGGCTCTGTTTGGCTCTGTTTGGCTCTGTTTGGCTCAGCCAAGCTCTGGTTGTTTCTGTTTGGCTCTCCCAGGGTTTGCTTGACCCTACCAGGCTCTGTTTGTTTCTGCAAGGCTCTGTCAGCCTCTGTTTGATTGTGGCAGGTTATCTTTGATTCTTATTGGCTCTGTGTAGCTCTATTTGGCCCTGCCAGACTCTGTCTGGCTCTTTTTGGCTCTGTGTGGTTCTGCCAGGCCCTTCAAGGCTCTGTCTGGCTTTGTTTGGCTCTTTTGGGCTCTGTATGGCTCTGCCAGGCTCTTCCAGGCTCTACCAGGCTTTGTTTGGCTCTGTGTGGCTCTGATTTGAACTGCCAGGCTCTGTTTGGCTCTGTTTGGCATTGGCAGGCACAATTTGGCTTTGCCAGGCAATGTTTGGCTTTGTTAGGATCTGCCAGTCTCTGTTTGTCTCTCTTTGGCTCTGCCAGACTCTGTTTGGCGCTTTTGGTCTCAGTATGGCTCTGCCAGGCTCTTCCAGGCTCTACCAGGCTTTGTTTGGCACTGTTTGGCTCTGATTATAACTGCCAGGCTCTGTTAGGCTCTGTCATGCTCTGTTTGGTACTGTTTGGCTTTACCAGTCTCAGTTTAGCTCTGCTTCACTGTGTCAGTCTGTTTTTGGCTCTGCTTTGCTCTGTTTGGCATTTTCTGGCTCTTTGTTTTGTTCTGCCAGTCTCTGTTTGGCTTTGTTTGTCTCTGCCAGGGTCTGTGTGGCTCGTTTGGCTCTGCTGGGCTCTATTTGACTTTGTCAGGCTCTGTTTGGCTTCATTTGGCTCTGCCAGGCTCAGTTTGGTTCTGTTCATCTCTGCCAGGTTTTGTTTGCCTCTATTTGGCTCTGCCAGTCCCTGTTTGGCTCTCTCTGGCTCTGCCAGGCTCTGTGTGGCTCTGTTTTTAACTGCCAGTCTCTGTTTAGCTCTGTTAAGCTCTGCCATGCTCTGTTTGGCTCTGCTGGTGTCTGTTTAGGTCTGCTACGCTGTGCCAGACTCTTTTTGGCTCCACTTTGCACTGTTTGGTATTTTTTGGCTCTGCCAATCTCGGTTTGGCTCTCTTTGCCTCTGCCAGCATCTGTGTGGCTCAGCATGGCTCTGCCAACTCTATTTGGATTTGCCAGGCTCTGTCTGGCTCTGTTTGGCTCTGTCAGGCTCTGTTTGGCTCAGCCAAGCTCTGGTTGTTTCTGTTTGGCTCTCCCAGGGTTTGCTTGACCCTACCAGGCTCTGTTTGTTTCTGCAAGGCTCTGTCAGCCTCTGTTTGATTGTGTCTGTTTAGTTCTGCTTCGCTGTGCCAGGCTCTTTTTGGCTCTGCTTTGCTCTGTTTGGTATTTTTCTGGCTCTGCCAGGCTCGATTTGGCTCTGTTTGTCTCTGCCAGCATCTGTGTGGCTCAGTATGGCTCTGCCAGGGTATGTTTTGATTTGCCAGGCTCTGTTTGGCTCTGCTTTACATCGTCCAGGCTCTGTTTGGATTTGTTTGGCTCTGTTTGGCTCAGCCAAGCTCTGGTTGTTTCTGTTTGGCTCTCCCAGGGTTTGCTTGACCCTACCAGGCTCTGTTTGTTTCTGCAAGGCTCTGTCAGCCTCTGTTTGATTGTGGCAGATTATCTTTGATTCTTATTGGCTCTGTGTAGCTCTATTTGGCCCTGCCAGACTCTGTCTGGCTCGTTTTGGCTCTGTGTGGTTCTGCCAGGCCCTTCAAGGTTCTGTCTGGCTTTGTTTGGCTCTTTTGGGCTCTGTATGGCTCTGCCAGGCTCTTCCAGGCTCTACCAGGCTTTGTTTTGCACTGTGTGGCTCTGATTTGAACTGCCAGGCTCTGTTTGGCTCTGTTTGGCATTGGCAGGCACAATTTGGCTTTGCCAGGCAATGTTTGGCTTTGTTAGGATCTGCCAGTCTCTGTTTGGGGCTTTTGGTCTCAGTATGGCTCTGCCAGGCTCTTCCAGGCTCTACCAGGCTTTGTTTGGCAAAGTTTGGCTCTGATTATAACTGCCAGGCTCTCTTTGGCTTTTACAGGCTCCGGTTTGCTCTGTTTGTATCTGCCAGGCTCAGTTTTCCTCTGCCTGCCTCTGTTTGGCTCTGTCATGCTCTGTTTGGTACTGTTTGGCTTTACCAGTCTCAATTTAGCTCTGCTTCACTGTGTCAGTCTGTTTTTGGCTCTGCTTTGCACTGTTTGGCATTTTCTGGCTCTTTGTTTTGTTCTGCCATGCTCCTGTTTGGCTTTGTTTGTCTGTGCCAGGGTCTGTGTGGCTCGGTTTGGCTCTGCTGGGCTCTATTTGACTTGGTCAGGCTCTGTTTGGCTTCATTTGGCTCTGCCAGGCTCAGTTTGGTTCTGTTCATCTCTGCCAGGTTTTGTTTGCCTCTATTTGGCTCTGCCAGTCCCTGTTTGGCTCTCTCTGGCTCTGCCAGGCTCTGTTTGGCTCTGTTTTTAACTGCCAGTCTCTGTTTGGCTCTGTTAAGCTCTGCCATGCTCTGTTTGGCTCTGCTGGTGTCTGTTTAGGTCTGCTACGCTGTGCCAGACTCTTTTTGGCTCACTTTGCACTGTTTGGTATTTTTTGGCTCTGCCAATCTCGGTTTGGCTCTCTTTGCCTCTGCCAGCATCTGTATGGCTCAGCATGGCTCTGCCAACTCTATTTGGATTTGCCAGGCTCTGTCTGGCTCTGTTTGGCTCTGTCAGGCTCTGTTTGGCTCAGCCAAGCTCTGGTTGTTTCTGTTTGGCTCTCCCAGGGTTTGCTTGACCCTACCAGGCTCTGTTTGTTTCTGCAAGGCTCTGTCAGCCTCTGTTTGATTGTGTCTGTTTAGTTCTGCTTCGCTGTGCCAGGCTCTTTTTGGCTCTGCTTTGCTCTGTTTGGTATTTTTCTGGCTCTGCCAGGCTCGATTTGGCTCTGTTTGTCTCTGCCAGCATCTGTGTGGCTCAGTATGGCTCTGCCAGGGTATGTTTTGATTTGCCAGTCTCTGTTTGGCTCTGCTTTACATCGTCCAGGCTCTGTTTGGATTTGTTTGGCTCTGTTTGGCTCAGCCAAGCTCTGGTTGTTTCTGTTTGGCTCTCCCAGGGTTTGCTTGACCCTACCAGGCTCTGTTTGTTTCTGCAAGGCTCTGTCAGCCTCTGTTTGATTGTGGCAGATTATCTTTGATTCTTATTGGCTCTGTGTAGCTCTATTTGGCCCTGCCAGACTCTGTCTGGCTCTTTTTGGCTCTGTGTGGTTCTGCCAGGCCCTTCAAGGTTCTGTCTGGCTTTGTTTGGCTCTTTTGGGCTCAGTATGGCTCTGCCAGGCTCTTCCAGGCTCTACCAGGCTTTGTTTGGCACTGTGTGGCTCTGATTATAACTGCCAGGCTCTGTTAGGCTCTGTCATGCTCCGTTTGGTACTGTTTGGCTTTACCAGTCTCAGTTTAGCTCTGCTTCACTGTGTCAGTCTGTTTTTGGCTCTGCTTTGCTCTGTTTGGCATTTTCTGGCTCTTTGTTTTGTTCTGCCAGTCTCTGTTTGGCTTTGTTTGTCTCTGCCAGGGTCTGTGTGGCTCAGTTTGGCTCTGCTGGGCTCTATTTGGCTTTGTCAGGCTCTGTTTGGCTCCATTTGGCTCTGCCAGTCTCTTTTTGTTACTCTTTGGCTCTGCCAGGCTCTGCTTGAGTTTGTTTGGCTATGTTTGTCTCTGTCAGGCTCTGTCTGGCTGTGCCAGGTTATCTTTGGTTCTTTGTGGCTCTGTGTGGCTCTATTTAGCCCTGCCTGACTCGGTTTGGCTCTTTTTGGCTCCGTTTGTCTCTACAAGGCCCTTCAAGGCTCTGCCTGGCTTTGTTTTGCTCTTTTTGTCTCTCTATGGCTCTACCAGGCTCTTTTTGGCTCTTCTTTGCTCTGTTTGGTATTGTTTGGCTCTGCCAGGCTCGGTTTGGCTCTGTTTGTCTCTGCCAGCATCTGTGTGGCTCCATATGGCTCTGCCAGGGTCTATTTTGATTTGCCAGGCTCTGTTTAGCTCTGCTTTACATCATCCAGGCTCTGTTTGGCTCTGTTTGGCTCTGTTTGGCTCAGCCAAGCTCTGGTTGTTTCTGTTTGGCTCTCCCAGGGTTTGCTTGACCCTACCAGGCTCTGTTTGTTTCTGCAAGGCTCTGTCAGCCTCTGTTTGATTGTGGCAGGTTATCTTTGATTCCTATTGGCTCTGTGTAGCTCTATTTGGCCGTGCCAGACTCTGTCTGGCTCTTTTTGGCTCTGTGTGGTTCTGCCAGGCCCTTCAAGGCTCTGTCTGGCTTTGTTTGGCTCTTTTGGGCTCTGTATGGCTCTGCCAGGCTCTTCCAGGCTCTACCAGGCTTTGTTTGGCTCTGTGTGGCTCTGATTTGAACTGCCAGGCTCTGTTTGGCTCTGTTTGGCATTGGCAGGCACAATTTGGCTTTGCCAGGCAATGTTTGGCTTTGTTAGGATCTGCCAGTCTCTGTTTGTCTCTCTTTGGCTCTGCCAGACTCTGTTTGGCGCTTTTGGTCTCAGTATGGCTCTGCCAGGCTCTTCCAGGCTCTACCAGGCTTTGTTTGGCACTGTTTGGCTCTGATTATAACTGCCAGGCTCTGTTAGGCTCTGTCATGCTCTGTTTGGTACTGTTTGGCTTTACCAGTCTCAGTTTAGCTCTGCTTCACTGTGTCAGTCTGTTTTTGGCTCTGCTTTGCTCTGTTTGGCATTTTCTGGCTCTTTGTTTTGTTCTGCCATGCTCCGTTTGGCTTTGTTTGTCTCTGCCAGGGTCTGTGTGGCTCGGTTTGGCTCTGCTGGGCTCTTTTTGACTTGGTCAGGCTCTGTTTGGCTTCATTTGGCTCTGCCAGGCTCAGTTTGGTTCTGTTCATCTCTGCCAGGTTTTGTTTGCCTCTATTTGGCTCTGCCAGTCCCTGTTTGGCTCTCTCTGGCTCTGCCAGGCTCTGTGTGGCTCTGTTTTTAACTGCCAGTCTCTGTTTAGCTCTGTTAAGCTCTGCCATGCTCTGTTTGGCTCTGCTGGTGTCTGTTTAGGTCTGCTACGCTGTGCCAGACTCTTTTTGGCTCCACTTTGCACTGTTTGGTATTTTTTGGCTCTGCCAATCTCGGTTTGGCTCTCTTTGCCTCTGCCAGCATCTGTGTGGCTCAGCATGGCTCTGCCAACTCTATTTGGATTTGCCAGGCTCTGTCTGGCTCTGTTTGGCTCTGTCAGGCTCTGTTTGGCTCAGCCAAGCTCTGGTTGTTTCTGTTTGGCTCTCCCAGGGTTTGCTTGACCCTACCAGGCTCTGTTTGTTTCTGCAAGGCTCTGTCAGCCTCTGTTTGATTGTGTCTGTTTAGTTCTGCTTCGCTGTGCCAGGCTCTTTTTGGCTCTGCTTTGCTCTGTTTGGTATTTTTCTGGCTCTGCCAGGCTCGATTTGGCTCTGTTTGTCTCTGCCAGCATCTGTGTGGCTCAGTATGGCTCTGCCAGGGTATGTTTTGATTTGCCAGGCTCTGTTTGGCTCTGCTTTACATCGTCCAGGCTCTGTTTGGATTTGTTTGGCTCTGTTTGGCTCAGCCAAGCTCTGGTTGTTTCTGTTTGGCTCTCCCAGGGTTTGCTTGACCCTACCAGGCTCTGTTTGTTTCTGCAAGGCTCTGTCAGCCTCTGTTTGATTGTGGCAGATTATCTTTGATTCTTATTGGCTCTGTGTAGCTCTATTTGGCCCTGCCAGACTCTGTCTGGCTCTTTTTGGCTCTGTGTGGTTCTGCCAGGCCCTTCAAGGTTCTGTCTGGCTTTGTTTGGCTCTTTTGGGCTCTGTATGGCTCTGCCAGGCTCTTCCAGGCTCTACCAGGCTTTGTTTTGCACTGTGTGGCTCTGATTTGAACTGCCAGGCTCTGTTTGGCTCTGTTTGGCATTGCCAGGCACAATTTGGCTTTGCCAGGCAATGTTTGGCTTTGTTAGGATCTGCCAGTCTCTGTTTGTCTCTCTTTGGCTCTGCCAGACTCTGTTTGGCGCTTTTGGTCTCAGTATGGCTCTGCCAGGCTCTTCCAGGCTCTACCAGGCTTTGTTTGGCACTGTTTGGCTCTGATTATAACTGCCAGGCTCTGTTAGGCTCTGTCATGCTCTGTTTGGTACTGTTTGGCTTTACCAGTCTCAGTTTAGCTCTGCTTCACTGTGTCAGTCTGTTTTTGACTCTGCTTTGCTCTGTTTGGCATTTTCTGGCTCTTTGTTTTGTTCTGCCATGCTCCGTTTGGCTTTGTTTGTCTCTGCCAGGGTCTGTGTGGCTCGGTTTGGCTCTGCTGGGCTCTTTTTGACTTGGTCAGGCTCTGTTTGGCTTCATTTGGCTCTGCCAGGCTCAGTTTGGTTCTGTTCATCTCTGCCAGGTTTTGTTTGCCTCTATTTGGCTCTGCCAGTCCCTGTTTGGCTCTCTCTGGCTCTGCCAGGCTCTGTGTGGCTCTGTTTTTAACTGCCAGTCTCTGTTTAGCTCTGTTAAGCTCTGCCATGCTCTGTTTGGCTCTGCTGGTGTCTGTTTAGGTCTGCTACGCTGTGCCAGACTCTTTTTGGCTCCACTTTGCACTGTTTGGTATTTTTTGGCTCTGCCAATCTCGGTTTGGCTCTCTTTGCCTCTGCCAGCATCTGTGTGGCTCAGCATGGCTCTGCCAACTCTATTTGGATTTGCCAGGCTCTGCCTGGCTCTGTTTGGCTCTGTCAGGCTCTGTTTGGCTCAGCCAAGCTCTGGTTGTTTCTGTTTGGCTCTCCCAGGGTTTGCTTGACCCTACCAGGCTCTGTTTGTTTCTGCAAGGCTCTGTCAGCCTCTGTTTGATTGTGTCTGTTTAGTTCTGCTTCGCTGTGCCAGGCTCTTTTTGGCTCTGCTTTGCTCTGTTTGGTATTTTTCTGGCTCTGCCAGGCTCGATTTGGCTCTGTTTGTCTCTGCCAGCATCTGTGTGGCTCAGTATGGCTCTGCCAGGGTATGTTTTGATTTGCCAGTCTCTGTTTGGCTCTGCTTCACATCGTCCAGGCTCTGTTTGGATTTGTTTGGCTCTGTTTGGCTCAGCCAAGCTCTGGTTGTTTCTGTTTGGCTCTCCCAGGGTTTGCTTGACCCTACCAGGCTCTGTTTGTTTCTGCAAGGCTCTGTCAGCCTCTGTTTGATTGTGGCAGATTATCTTTGATTCTTATTGGCTCTGTGTAGCTCTATTTGGCCCTGCCAGACTCTGTCTGGCTCTTTTTGGCTCTGTGTGGTTCTGCCAGGCCCTTCAAGGTTCTGTCTGGCTTTGTTTGGCTCTTTTGGGCTCTGTATGGCTCTGCCAGGCTCTTCCAGGCTCTACCAGGCTTTGTTTTGCACTGTGTGGCTCTGATTTGAACTGCCAGGCTCTGTTTGGCTCTGTTTGGCATTGGCAGGCACAATTTGGCTTTGCCAGGCAATGTTTGGCTTTGTTAGGATCTGCCAGTCTCTGTTTGTCTCTCTTTGGCTCTGCCAGACTCTGTTTGGCGCTTTTGGTCTCAGTATGGCTCTGCCAGGCTCTTCCAGGCTCTACCAGGCTTTGTTTGGCACTGTTTGGCTCTGATTATAACTGCCAGGCTCTCTTTGGCTTTTACAGGCTCCGGTTTGCTCTGTTTGTATCTGCCAGGCTCAGTTTTCCTCTGCCTGCCTCTGTTTGGCTCTGTCATGCTCTGTTTGGTACTGTTTGGCTTTACCAGTCTCAATTTAGCTCTGCTTCACTGTGTCAGTCTGTTTTTGGCTCTGCTTTGCACTGTTTGGCATTTCTGGCTCTTTGTTTTGTTCTGCCAGTCTCTGTTTGGCTTTGTTTGTCTCTGCCAGGGTCTATGTGGCTCAGTTTGGCTCTGCTGGGCTCTATTTGGCTTTGTCAGGCTCTGTTTGGCTCTATTTGTCTCTGCCAGTCTCTTTTTGTTACTCTTTGGCTCTGCCAGGCTCTGCTTGAGTTTGTTTGGCTATGTTTGTCTCTGTCAGGCTCTGTCTGGCTGTGCCAGGTTATCTTTGGTTCTTTGTGGCTCTGTGTGGCTCTATTTAGCCCTGCCTGACTCGGTTTGGCTCTTTTTGGCTCCGTTTGTCTCTACAAGGCCCTTCAAGGCTCTGCCTGGCTTTGTTTTGCTCTTTTTGTCTCTCTATGGCTCTACCAGGCTCTTTTTGGCTCTTCTTTGCTCTGTTTGGTATTGTTTGGCTCTGCCAGGCTCGGTTTGGCTCTGTTTGTCTCTGCCAGCATCTGTGTGGCTCCATATGGCTCTGCCAGGGTCTATTTTGATTTGCCAGGCTCTGTTTAGCTCTGCTTTACATCATCCAGGCTCTGTTTGGCTCTGTTTGGCTCTGTTTGGCTCAGCCAACCTCTGGTTGTTTCTGTTTGGCTCTCCCAGGGTTTGCTTGACCCTACCAGGCTCTGTTTGTTTCTGCAAGGCTCTGTCAGCCTCTGTTTGATTGTGGCATGTTATCTTTGATTCTTATTGGCTCTGTGTAGCTGCTATTTGGCCCTGCCAGACTCTGTCTGGCTCTTTTTGGCTCTGTGTGGTTCTGCCAGGCCCTTCAAGGCTCTGTCTGGCTTTGTTTGGCTCTTTTGGGCTCTGTATGGCTCTGCCAGGCTCTTCCAGGCTCTACCAGGCTTTGTTTGGCTCTGTGTGGCTCTGATTTGAACTGCCAGGCTCTGTTTGGCTCTGTTTGGCATTGGCAGGCACAATTTGGCTTTGCCAGGCAATGTTTGGCTTTGTTAGGATCTGCCAGTCTCTGTTTGTCTCTCTTTGGCTCTGCCAGACTCTGTTTGGCGCTTTTGGTCTCAGTATGGCTCTGCCAGGCTCTTCCAGGCTCTACCAGGCTTTGTTTGGCACTGTTTGGCTCTGATTATAACTGCCAGGCTCTGTTAGGCTCTGTCATGCTCTGTTTGGTACTGTTTGGCTTTACCAGTCTCAGTTTAGCTCTGCTTCACTGTGTCAGTCTGTTTTTGGCTCTGCTTTGCTCTGTTTGGCATTTTCTGGCTCTTTGTTTTGTTCTGCCAGTCTCTGTTTGGCTTTGTTTGTCTCTGCCAGGGTCTGTGTGGCTCAGTTTGGCTCTGCTGGGCTCTATTTGACTTTGTCAGGCTCTGTTTGGCTCCATTTGGCTCTGCAGTCTCTTTTTGTTACTCTTTGGCTCTGCCAGGCTCTGCTTGAGTTTGTTTGGCTATGTTTGTCTCTGTCAGGCTCTGTCTGGCTGTGCCAGGTTATCTTTGGTTCTTTGTGGCTCTGTGTGGCTCTATTTAGCCCTGCCTGACTCGGTTTGGCTCTTTTTGGCTCCGTTTGTCTCTACAAGGCCCTTCAAGGCTCTGCCTGGCTTTGTTTTGCTCTTTTTGTCTCTCTATGGCTCTACCAGGCTCTTTTTGGCTCTTCTTTGCTCTGTTTGGTATTGTTTGGCTCTGCCAGGCTCGGTTTGGCTCTGTTTGTCTCTGCCAGCATCTGTGTGGCTCCATATGGCTCTGCCAGGGTCTATTTTGATTTGCCAGGCTCTGTTTAGCTCTGCTTTACATCATCCAGGCTCTGTTTGGCTCTGTTTGGCTCTGTTTGGCTCAGCCAAGCTCTGGTTGTTTCTGTTTGGCTCTCCCAGGGTTTGCTTGACCCTACCAGGCTCTGTTTGTTTCTGCAAGGCTCTGTCAGCCTCTGTTTGATTGTGGCATGTTATCTTTGATTCTTATTGGCTCTGTGTAGCTCTATTTGGCCCTGCCAGACTCTGTCTGGCTCTTTTTGGCTCTGTGTGGTTCTGCCAGGCCCTTCAAGGCTCTGTCTGGCTTTGTTTGGCTCTTTTGGGCTCTGTATGGCTCTGCCAGGCTCTTCCAGGCTCTACCAGGCTTTGTTTGGCTCTGTGTGGCTCTGATTTGAACTGCCAGGCTCTGTTTGGCTCTGTTTGGCATTGGCAGGCACAATTTGGCTTTGCCAGGCAATGTTTGGCTTTGTTAGGATCTGCCAGTCTCTGTTTGTCTCTCTTTGGCTCTGCCAGACTCTGTTTGGCGCTTTTGGTCTCAGTATGGCTCTGCCAGGCTCTTCCAGGCTCTACCAGGCTTTGTTTGGCACTGTTTGGCTCTGATTATAACTGCCAGGCTCTGTTAGGCTCTGTCATGCTCTGTTTGGTACTGTTTGGCTTTACCAGTCTCAGTTTAGCTCTGCTTCACTGTGTCAGTCTGTTTTTGGCTCTGCTTTGCTCTGTTTGGCATTTTCTGGCTCTTTGTTTTGTTCTGCCAGTCTCTGTTTGGCTTTGTTTGTCTCTGCCAGGGTCTGTGTGGCTCAGTTTGGCTCTGCTGGGCTCTATTTGACTTTGTCAGGCTCTGTTTGTCTCTGCCAGCATCTGTGTGGCTCCATATGGCTCTGCCAGGGTCTATTTTGATTTGCCAGGCTCTGTTTAGCTCTGCTTTACATCATCCAGGCTCTGTTTGGCTCTGTTTGGCTCTGTTTGGCTCAGCCAAGCTCTGGTTGTTTCTGTTTGGCTCTCCCAGGGTTTGCTTGACCCTACCAGGCTCTGTTTGTTTCTGCAAGGCTCTGTCAGCCTCTGTTTGATTGTGGCATGTTATCTTTGATTCTTATTGGCTCTGTGTAGCTGTATTTGGCCCTGCCAGACTCTGTCTGGCTCTTTTTGGCTCTGTGTGGTTCTGCCAGGCCCTTCAAGGCTCTGTCTGGCTTTGTTTGGCTCTTTTGGGCTCTGTATGGCTCTGCAAGGCTCTTCCAGGCTCTACCAGGCTTTGTTTGGCTCTGTGTGGCTCTGATTTGAACTGCCAGGCTCTGTTTGGCTCTGTTTGGCATTGGCAGGCACAATTTGGCTTTGCCAGGCAATGTTTGGCTTTGTTAGGATCTGCCAGTCTCTGTTTGTCTCTCTTTGGCTCTGCCAGACTCTGTTTGGCGCTTTTGGTCTCAGTATGGCTCTGCCAGGCTCTTCCAGGCTCTACCAGGCTTTGTTTGGCACTGTTTGGCTCTGATTATAACTGCCAGGCTCTGTTAGGCTCTGTCATGCTCTGTTTGGTACTGTTTGGCTTTACCAGTCTCAGTTTAGCTCTGCTTCACTGTGTCAGTCTGTTTTTGGCTCTGCTTTGCTCTGTTTGGCATTTTCTGGCTCTTTGTTTTGTTCTGCCAGTCTCCGTTTGGCTTTGTTTGTCTCTGCCAGGGTCTGTGTGGCTCGGTTTGGCTCTGCTGGGCTCTATTTGACTTGGTCAGGCTCTGTTTGGCTTCATTTGGCTCTGCCAGGCTCAGTTTGGTTCTGTTCATCTCTGCCAGGTTTTGTTTGCCTCTATTTGGCTCTGCCAGTCCCTGTTTGGCTCTCTCTGGCTCTGCCAGGCTCTGTGTGGCTCTGTTTTTAACTGCCAGTCTCTGTTTAGCTCTGTTAAGCTCTGCCATGCTCTGTTTGGCTCTGCTGGTGTCTGTTTAGGTCTGCTACGCTGTGCCAGACTCTTTTTGGCTCCACTTTGCACTGTTTGGTATTTTTTGGCTCTGCCAATCTCGGTTTGGCTCTCTTTGCCTCTGCCAGCATCTGTGTGGCTCAGCATGGCTCTGCCAACTCTATTTGGATTTGCCAGGCTCTGCCTGGCTCTGTTTGGCTCTGTCAGGCTCTGTTTGGCTCAGCCAAGCTCTGGTTGTTTCTGTTTGGCTCTCCCAGGGTTTGCTTGACCCTACCAGGCTCTGTTTGTTTCTGCAAGGCTCTGTCAGCCTCTGTTTGATTGTGTCTGTTTAGTTCTGCTTCGCTGTGCCAGGCTCTTTTTGGCTCTGCTTTGCTCTGTTTGGTATTTTTCTGGCTCTGCCAGGCTCGATTTGGCTCTGTTTGTCTCTGCCAGCATCTGTGTGGCTCAGTATGGCTCTGCCAGGGTATGTTTTGATTTGCCAGGCTCTGTTTGGCTCTGCTTTACATCGTCCAGGCTCTGTTTGGATTTGTTTGGCTCTGTTTGGCTCAGCCAAGCTCTGGTTGTTTCTGTTTGGCTCTCCCAGGGTTTGCTTGACCCTACCAGGCTCTGTTTGTTTCTGCAAGGCTCTGTCAGCCTCTGTTTGATTGTGGCAGATTATCTTTGATTCTTATTGGCTCTGTGTAGCTCTATTTGGCCCTGCCAGACTCTGTCTGGCTCTTTTTGGCTCTGTGTGGTTCTGCCAGGCCCTTCAAGGTTCTGTCTGGCTTTGTTTGGCTCTTTTGGGCTCTGTATGGCTCTGCCAGGCTCTTCCAGGCTCTACCAGGCTTTGTTTTGCACTGTGTGGCTCTGATTTGAACTGCCAGGCTCTGTTTGGCTCTGTTTGGCATTGGCAGGCACAATTTGGCTTTGCCAGGCAATGTTTGGCTTTGTTAGGATCTGCCAGTCTCTGTTTGTCTCTCTTTGGCTCTGCCAGACTCTGTTTGGCGCTTTTGGTCTCAGTATGGCTCTGCCAGGCTCTTCCAGGCTCTACCAGGCTTTGTTTGGCACTGTTTGGCTCTGATTATAACTGCCAGGCTCTCTTTGGCTTTTACAGGCTCCGGTTTGCTCTGTTTGTATCTGCCAGGCTCAGTTTTCCTCTGCCTGCCTCTGTTTGGCTCTGTCATGCTCTGTTTGGTACTGTTTGGCTTTACCAGTCTCAATTTAGCTCTGCTTCACTGTGTCAGTCTGTTTTTGGCTCTGCTTTGCACTGTTTGGCATTTCTGGCTCTTTGTTTTGTTCTGCCAGTCTCTGTTTGGCTTTGTTTGTCTCTGCCAGGGTCTATGTGGCTCAGTTTGGCTCTGCCGGGCTCTATTTGGCTTTGTCAGGCTCTGTTTGGCTCTATTTGTCTCTGCCAGTCTCTTTTTGTTACTCTTTGGCTCTGCCAGGCTCTGCTTGAGTTTGTTTGGCTATGTTTGTCTCTGTCAGGCTCTGTCTGGCTGTGCCAGGTTATCTTTGGTTCTTTGTGGCTCTGTGTGGCTCTATTTAGCCCTGCCTGACTCGGTTTGGCTCTTTTTGGCTCCGTTTGTCTCTACAAGGCCCTTCAAGGCTCTGCCTGGCTTTGTTTTGCTCTTTTTGTCTCTGTATGGCTCTACCAGGCTCTTTTTGGCTCTTCTTTGCTCTGTTTGGTATTTGGCTCTGCCAGGCTCGGTTTGGCTCTGTTTGTCTCTGCCAGCATCTGTGTGGCTCCATATGGCTCTGCCAGGGTCTATTTTGATTTGCCAGGCTCTGTTTAGCTCTGCTTTACATCGTCCAGGCTCTGTTTGGCTCTGTTTGGCTCTGTTTGGCTCAGCCAAGCTCTGGTTGTTTCTGTTTGGCTCTCCCAGGGTTTGCTTGACCCTACCAGGCTCTGTTTGTTTCTGCAAGGCTCTGTCAGCCTCTGTTTGATTGTGGCAGGTTATCTTTGATTCTTATTGGCCCTGTGTAGCTCTTTTTGGCCCTGCCAGACTCTGTCTGGCTCTTTTTGGCTCTGTGTGGTTCTGCCAGGCCCTTCAAGGCTCTGTCTGGCTTTGTTTGGCTCTTTTGGGCTCTGTATGGCTCTGCCAGGCTCTTCCAGGCTCTACCAGGCTTTGTTTGGCTCTGTGTGGCTCTGGTTTGAACTGCCAGGCTCTGTTTGGCTCTGTTTGGCATTGGCAGGCACAATTTGGCTTTGCCAGGCAATGTTTGGCTTTGTTAGGATCTGCCAGTCTCTGTTTGTCTCTCTTTGGCTCTGCCAGACTCTGTTTGGCGCTTTTGGTCTCAGTATGGCTCTGCCAGGCTCTTCCAGGCTCTACCAGGCTTTGTTTGGCACTGTTTGGCTCTGATTATAACTGCCAGGCTCTGTTAGGCTCTGTCATGCTCTGTTTGGTACTGTTTGGCTTTACCAGTCTCACTTTAGCTCTGATTCACTGTGTCAGTCTGTTTTTGGCTCTGCTTTGCTCTGTTTGGCATTTTCTGGCTCTTTGTTTTGTTCTGCCAGTCTCTGTTTGGCTTTGTTTGTCTCTGCCAGGGTCTGTGTGGCTCCGTTTGGCTCTGCTGGGCTCTATTTGACTTTGTCAGGCTCTGTTTGGCTTCATTTGGCTCTGCCAGGCTCAGTTTGGTTCTGTTCATCTCTGCCAGGTTTTGTTTGCCTCTATTTGGCTCTGCCAGTCCCTGTTTGGCTCTCTCTGGCTCTGCCAGGCTCTGTGTGGCTCTGTTTTTAACTGCCAGTCTCTGTTTAGCTCTGTTAAGCTCTGCCATGCTCTGTTTGGCTCTGCTGGTGTCTGTTTAGGTCTGCTACGCTGTGCCAGACTCTTTTTGGCTCCACTTTGCACTGTTTGGTATTTTTTGGCTCTGCCAATCTCGGTTTGGCTCTCTTTGCCTCTGCCAGCATCTGTGTGGCTCAGCATGGCTCTGCCAACTCTATTTGGATTTGCCAGGCTCTGCCTGGCTCAGTTTGGCTCTGTCAGGCTCTGTTTGGCTCAGCCAAGCTCTGGTTGTTTCTGTTTGGCTCTCCCAGGGTTTGCTTGACCCTACCAGGCTCTGTTTGTTTCTGCAAGGCTCTGTCAGCCTCTGTTTGATTGTGTCTGTTTAGTTCTGCTTCGCTGTGCCAGGCTCTTTTTGTCTCTGTATGGCTCTACCAGGCTCTTTTTGGCTCTTCTTTGCTCTGTTTGGTATTGTTTGGCTCTGCCAGGCTAAGTTTGGCTCTGTTTGTCTCTGCCAGCATCTGTGTGGCTCCATATGGCTCTGCCAGGGTCTATTTTGATTTGCCAGGCTCTGTTTAGCTCTGCTTTACATCATCCAGGCTCTGTTTGGCTCTGTTTGGCTCAGCCAAGCTCTGGTTGTTTCTGTTTGGCTCTCCCAGGGTTTGCTTGACCCTACCAGGATCTGTTTGTTTCTGCAAGGCTCTGTCAGCCTCTGTTTGATTGTGGCAGGTTATCTTTGATTCTTATTGGCCCTGTGTAGCTCTATTTGGCCCTGCCAGACTCTGTCTGGCTCTTTTTGGCTCTGTGTGGTTCTGCCAGGCCCTTCAAGGCTCTGTCTGGCTTTGTTTGGCTCTTTTGGGCTCTGTATGGCTCTGCCAGGCTCTTCCAGGCTCTACCAGGCTTTGTTTGGCTCTGTGTGGCTCTGATTTGACCTGCCAGGCTCTGTTTGGCTCTGTTTGGTATTGGCAGGCACAATTTGGCTTTGCCAGGCAATGTTTGGCTTTGTTAGGATCTGCCAGTCTCTGTTTGTCTCTCTTTGGCTCTGCCAGACTCTGTTTGGCGCTTTTGGTCTCAGTATGGCTCTGCCAGGCTCTTCCAGGCTCTACCAGGCTTTGTTTGGCACTGTTTGGCTCTGATTATAACTGCCAGGCTCTGTTAGGCTCTGTCATGCTCTGTTTGGTACTGTTTGGCTTTACCAGTCTCAGTTTAGCTCTGCTTCACTGTGTCAGTCTGTTTTTGGCTCTGCTTTGCTCTGTTTGGCATTTTCTGGTTCTTTGATTTGTTCTGCCAGTCTCTGTTTGGCTTTGTTTGTCTCTGCCAGGGTCTGTGTGGCTCGGTTTGGCTCTGCTGGGCTCTATTTGGCTTTGTCAGGCTCTGTTTGGCTCCATTTGGCTCTGCCAGTCTCTTTTTGTTACTCTTTGGCTCTGCCAGGCTCTGCTTGAGTTTGTTTGGCTATGTTTGTCTCTGTCAGGCTCTGTCTGGCTGTGCCAGGTTATCTTTGGTTCTTTGTGGCTCTGTGTGGCTCTATTTAGCCCTGCCTGACTCGGTTTGGCTCTTTTTGGCTCCGTTTGTATCTACAAGGCCCTTCAAGGCTCTGCCTGGCTTTGTTTTGCTCTTTTTGTCTCTGTATGGCTCTACCAGGCTCTTTTTGGCTCTTCTTTGCTCTGTTTGGTATTGTTTGGCTCTGCCAGGCTCGGTTTGGCTCTGTTTGTCTCTGCCAGCATCTGTGTGGCTCCATATGGCTCTGCCAGGGTCTATTTTGATTTGCCAGGCTCTGTTTAGCTCTGCTTTACATCATCCAGGCTCTGTTTGGCTCTGTTTGGCTCTGTTTGGCTCAGCCAAGCTCTGGTTGTTTCTGTTTGGCTCTCCCAGGGTTTGCTTGACCCTACCAGGCTCTGTTTGTTTCTGCAAGGCTCTGTCAGCCTCTGTTTGATTGTGGCATGTTATCTTTGATTCTTATTGGCTCTGTGTAGCTGTATTTGGCCCTGCCAGACTCTGTCTGGCTCTTTTTGGCTCTGTGTGGTTCTGCCAGGCCCTTCAAGGCTCTGTCTGGCTTTGTTTGGCTCTTTTGGGCTCTGTATGGCTCTGCCAGGCTCTTCCAGGCTCTACCAGGCTTTGTTTGGCTCTGTGTGGCTCTGATTTGACCTGCCAGGCTCTGTTTGGCTCTGTTTGGCATTGGCAGGCACAATTTGGCTTTGCCAGGCAATGTTTGGCTTTGTTAGGATCTGCCAGTCTCTGTTTGTCTCTCTTTGGCTCTGCCAGACTCTGTTTGGCGCTTTTGGTCTCAGTATGGCTCTGCCAGGCTCTTCCAGGCTCTACCAGGCTTTGTTTGGCACTGTTTGGCTCTGATTATAACTGCCAGGCTCTGTTAGGCTCTGTCATGCTCTGTTTGGTACTGTTTGGCTTTACCAGTCTCAGTTTAGCTCTGCTTCACTGTGTCAGTCTGTTTTTGGCTCTGCTTTGCTCTGTTTGGCATTTTCTGGCTCTTTGTTTTGTTCTGCCAGTCTCTGTTTGGCTTTGTTTGTCTCTGCCAGGGTCTGTGTGGCTCAGTTTGGCTCTGCTGGGCTCTATTTGACTTTGTCAGGCTCTGTTTGGCTTCATTTGGCTCTGCCAGGCTCAGTTTGGTTCTGTTCATCTCTGCCAGGTTTTGTTTGCCTCTATTTGGCTCTGCCAGTCCCTGTTTGGCTCTCTCTGGCTCTGCCAGGCTCTGTGTGGCTCTGTTTTTAACTGCCAGTCTCTGTTTAGCTCTGTTAAGCTCTGCCATGCTCTGTTTGGCTCTGCTGGTGTCTGTTTAGGTCTGCTACGCTGTGCCAGACTCTTTTTGGCTCCACTTTGCACTGTTTGGTATTTTTTGGCTCTGCCAATCTCGGTTTGGCTCTCTTTGCCTCTGCCAGCATCTGTGTGGCTCAGCATGGCTCTGCCAACTCTATTTGGATTTGCCAGGCTCTGCCTGGCTCTGTTTGGCTCTGTCAGGCTCTGTTTGGCTCAGCCAAGCTCTGGTTGTTTCTGTTTGGCTCTCCCAGGGTTTGCTTGACCCTACCAGGCTCTGTTTGTTTCTGCAAGGCTCTGTCAGCCTCTGTTTGATTGTGTCTGTTTAGTTCTGCTTCGCTGTGCCAGGCTCTTTTTGGCTCTGCTTTGCTCTGTTTGGTATTTTTCTGGCTCTGCCAGGCTCGATTTGGCTCTGTTTGTCTCTGCCAGCATCTGTGTGGCTCAGTATGGCTCTGCCAGGGTATGTTTTGATTTGCCAGGCTCTGTTTGGCTCTGCTTTACATCGTCCAGGCTCTGTTTGGATTTGTTTGGCTCTGTTTGGCTCAGCCAAGCTCTGGTTGTTTCTGTTTGGCTCTCCCAGGGTTTGCTTGACCCTACCAGGCTCTGTTTGTTTCTGCAAGGCTCTGTCAGCCTCTGTTTGATTGTGGCAGATTATCTTTGATTCTTATTGGCTCTGTGTAGCTCTATTTGGCCCTGCCAGACTCTGTCTGGCTCGTTTTGGCTCTGTGTGGTTCTGCCAGGCCCTTCAAGGTTCTGTCTGGCTTTGTTTGGCTCTTTTGGGCTCTGTATGGCTCTGCCAGGCTCTTCCAGGCTCTACCAGGCTTTGTTTTGCACTGTGTGGCTCTGATTTGAACTGCCAGGCTCTGTTTGGCTCTGTTTGGCATTGGCAGGCACAATTTGGCTTTGCCAGGCAATGTTTGGCTTTGTTAGGATCTGCCAGTCTCTGTTTGTCTCTCTTTGGCTCTGCCAGACTCTGTTTGGGGCTTTTGGTCTCAGTATGGCTCTGCCAGGCTCTTCCAGGCTCTACCAGGCTTTGTTTGGCAAAGTTTGGCTCTGATTATAACTGCCAGGCTCTCTTTGGCTTTTACAGGCTCCGGTTTGCTCTGTTTGTATCTGCCAGGCTCAGTTTTCCTCTGCCTGCCTCTGTTTGGCTCTGTCATGCTCTGTTTGGTACTGTTTGGCTTTACCAGTCTCAATTTAGCTCTGCTTCACTGTGTCAGTCTGTTTTTGGCTCTGCTTTGCACTGTTTGGCATTTCTGGCTCTTTGTTTTGTTCTGCCAGTCTCTGTTTGGCTTTGTTTGTCTGTGCCAGGGTCTGTGTGGCTCGGTTTGGCTCTGCTGGGCTCTATTTGACTTTGTCAGGCTCTGTTTGGCTTCATTTGGCTCTGCCAGGCTCAGTTTGGTTCTGTTCATCTCTGCCAGGTTTTGTTTGCCTCTATTTGGCTCTGCCAGTCCCTGTTTGGCTCTCTCTGGCTCTGCCAGGCTCTGTTTGGCTCTGTTTTTAACTGCCAGGCTCTGTTTGGCTCTGTTAAGCTCTGCCATGCTCTGTTTGGCTCTGCTGGTGTCTGTTTAGGTCTGCTATGCTGTGCCAGTCTCTTTTTGGCTCCGCTTTGCACTGTTTGGTATTTTTTGGCTCTGCCAATCTCGGTTTGGCTCTGTTTGTCTCTGCCAGCATCTGTGTGGCTCAGCATGGCTCTGCCAACTCTGTTTGGATTTGCCAGGCTCTGTCTGGCTCTGTTTGGCTCTGTCAGGCTCTGTTTGGCTCAGCCAAGCTCTGGTTGTTTCTGTTTGGCTCTCCCAGGGTTTGCTTGACCCTACCAGGCTTTGTTTGTTTCTGTGAGTCTCTGTCAGCCTCTGTTTGGTTGTAGCAGATTATCTTTGATTCTTATTGGCTCTGTGTAGCTCTATTTGGCCCTGCCAGACTCTGTCTGGCTCTTTTTGGCTTTGTGTGGTACTGCCAGGCCCTTGAAGGCTCTGTCTGGCTTTGTTTGGCTCTTTTGGTCTCTGTATGGCTCTGCCAGGCTCTTCCAGGCTCTACCAGGCTTTGTTTGGCTCTGTTTGGCTCTGGCTTGAACTGCCAGGCTCTGTTTGGCTTTGTCATGCTTTGTTTGGTACTGTTTGGCTTTATCAGTCTCAGTTTAGCTCTGCTTCACTGTCTCAGTCTGTTTTTGGCCCTGCTTTGCTCTGTTTGGCACTTTCTGGCTCTTTTTTTTTTGTTCTGCCATGCTCTGTTTGGCTTTGTTTGTCTGTGCCAGGGTCTGTGTGGCTCGGTTTGGCTCTGCTGGGCTCTATTTGGCTTTGTCAGGCTCTGTCTGGCTCCATTTGGCTCTGCCAAGCTCTTTTTGTTACTCTTTGGCTCTGCCAGGCTCTGCATGGCCCTGCCAGGCTCTGTTTGGCACTGCATGGCTTTGTTTGCCTCTGTTTGGCTCTGCCATGCCCGGTTTGGCTTTGTCTGTCTCTGTCTGGCTCTATTTGGCTCTACTGGGCTACATTTGGCTCTGCCAGGTTCTGTTTCACTCTGACAGGCTTAGTCTTTCTCTGCCAGCCTCTGTTTGGCTCTGCCAGGCTCTGTTTGTCTCTCTTTGGCTCTGCCAGACTCTGTTTGGCTCTGCCAGGCTCTGTTTGGCTCTGTTCGGCATTGCCAGGCACAATTTGGCTTTGTCAGGTAATGTTTGGCTCTGTTTGTCTCTGCCAGCATCTGTGTGGCTCAGTATGGCTCTGCCAGGCTCTCTTTGGCTTTTACAAGCTCCGGTTTGCTCTGTTTGTATCTGCCAGGCTCAGTTTTGCTCTGCCTGCCTCTGTTTTGCTCTGTTTGGCTCTGCCAGGCTCTGTTTGTCTCTCTTTGGCTCTGCTGGACTCTGTTTGGCTCTGCCAGGCTCTGTTTGGCTCTGTTTAGCTCTATTTAGATTTGCCAGCGTCTGTTTGGCTCAGTTTGGCTTTGCCAGGCACAGTTTGGCTTTGCCAGGCTCTGTTTGGCTCTGTCATGCTCTGTTTGGTACTGTTTGGCTTTACCAGTCTCAATTTAGCTCTGCTTCACTGTGTCAGTCTGTTTTTGGCTCTGCTTTGCTCTGTTTGGCATTTCTGGCTCTTTGTTTTGTTCTGCCAGTCTCTGTTTGGCTTTGTTTGTCTCTGCCAGGGTCTGTGTGGCTCAGTGTGGCTCTGCTGGGCTCTATTTGGCTTTGTCAGGCTCTGTTTGGCTCCATTTGGCTCTGCCAGTCTCTTTTGTTACTCTTTGGCTCTGCCAGGCTCTGCTTGAGTTTGTTTGGCTATGTTTGGCTCTGTCAGGCTCTGTCTGGCTGTGCCTGGTTATCTTTGGTTCTTTGTGGTGCTGTATGGCTCTATTTAGCACTGCCAGACTCGGTTTGGCTCTTTTAGTCTCTGTTTGTCTCTACAAGGCCTTTCAAGGCTCTGCCTGGCTTTGTTTTGCTCTTTTTGTCTCTGTATGGCTCTACTAGGCTCTGTTTGGCTCTGTTTTTAACTGCCAGGCTCTGTTTGGCTCTGTTGCGCTCTGCCTTGCTCTGTTTAACACTGTTTGGCTCTGCTAGTGTCTGCTGAGGTCTGCTTCGCTGTGCGAGGCTCTTTTTGGCTCTGCTTTGCTCTGTTTGGTATTGTTTGGCTCTGCCAGGCTCGGTTTGGCTCTGTTTGTCTCTGCCAGCATCTGTGTGGCTCAGTATGGCTCTGCCAGGGTCTATTTTGATTTGCCAGGCTCTGTTTGGCTCTGCTTTACATCGTGCAGGCTCTGTTTGGCTCTGTCAGGCTCTGTTTGGCTCAGCCAAGCTCTGGTTGTTTCTGCTTGGCTCTTTTTTTTTGTTCTGCCATGCTCTGTTTGGCTTTATTTGTCTCAGGCAGGGTCTGTGTTGCTCAGTTTGGATCTGCTGGGCTCTATTTGGCTTTGTGAGGCTCTGTTTGGCTCCATTTGGCTCTGCCAGGCACTTTTTGTTACTCTTTGGCTCTGCCAGGCTCTGCTTGGCCCTGCCAGGCTCTGTTTGGCTCTGTGTGGCTTTGTTTGCCGCTGTTTGGCTCTGCCATGCCCGGTTTGTCTCTGTTTGGCTCTGCCTGTCTCTGTTTGGCTCTACCGGGCTACATTTGGCTCTGCCAGGCTCTGTTTGGCACTGTTGAGCCCTGCCAGGTTCTGTTTGGCTCTGACAGGCTCAGTTTTGCTTTGCCAGCCTCTGCTTTGCTCTGTTTGGCTCTGCCAGACTCTGTTTGGCTCTGCCAAATTCTGCTTGGCACTGCCCAGCTCAGTTTGGCTCTGTTCATCTCTGCCAGGTTCTGTTTGCCTCTATTTGGCTCTGCCAGTGCCTGTTTGGCTCTCTCTGGCTCTGCCAGGCTCTGTTTGGCTCTGTTTTTAACTGCCAGGCTCTGTTTGGCTCTGTTGCGCTCTGCCTTGCTCTGTTTAACACTCTTTGGCTCTGCTAGTGTCTGCTGAGGTCTGCTTCGCTGTGCCAGGCTCTTTTTAGCTCTGCCAGGCAATGTTTGGCTTTATTAGGATCTGCCAGACTCTGTTTGTCTCTCTTTGGCTCTGCCAGACTGTGTTTGGTTCTGCCAAGTTCTGTTCAGCTCTGTTTAGCTCTGCCAAATTCTGCTTGGCTCTGCCCAGCTCAGTTTGGCTCTGTTCATCTCTGCCAGGTTTTGTTTGCCTCTATTTGGCTCTGCCAGTGCCTGTTTGGCTCTCTCTGGCTCTGTCAGGCTCTGTTTGGCTCTGTTTTTAACTGCCAGGCTGTTTGACTCTGTTGAGCTGTGCCATGCTCTGTTTGGCTCTGCTGGTGTCTGTTTAGGTCTGCTGCACTGTGCCAGGCTCTTTTTGGCTCTGCTTTGCTCTGTTTGTTATTTTTTTGCTCTGCCAATCTCGGTTTGGCTCTGTTTGTCTCTGCCAGCATCTGTGTGGCTCAGCATGGCTCTGCCAAGGTCTATTTTGATTTGCCAGGCTCTGTCTGGCTCTGACAGGCTCTGTTTGGCTCTGCCAGATTCTGTTTGGCTCTGCCAGACTCTGTTTTTAACTGCCAGGTTCTGTTTGGCTCTGTTTGGCATTGCCAGGCACAATTTGGCTTTGCCAGGCAATGTTTGGCTTTATTAGGATCTGCCAGACTCTGTTTGTCTCTCTTTGGCTCTGCCAGACTGTGTTTGGTTCTGCCAAGTTCTGTTCAGCTCTGTTTAGCTCTGCCAAATTCTGCTTGGCTCTGCCCAGCTCAGTTTGGCTCTGTTCATCTCTGCCAGGTTTTGTTTGCCTCTATTTGGCTCTGCCAGTGCCTGTTTGGCTCTCTCTGGCTCTGTCGGGCTCTGTTTGGCTCTGTTTTTAACTGCCAGGCTCTGTTTGACTCTGTTGAGCTGTGCCATGCTCTGTTTGGCTCTGCTGGTGTCTGTTTAGGTCTGCTGCACTGTGCCAGGCTCTTTTTGGCTCTGCTTTGCTCTGTTTGTTATTTTTTTGCTCTGCCAATCTCGGTTTGGCTCTGTTTGTCTCTGCCAGCATCTGTGTGGCTCAGCATGGCTCTGCCAAGGTCTATTTGGATTTGCCAGGCTCTGTCTGGCTCTGACAGGCTCTGTTTGGCTCTGCCAGATTCTGTTTGGCTCTCTCTGGCTCTGTCAGGCTCTGTTTGGCTCTGTTTTTAACTGCCAGGCTCTGTTTCGCTCTGTTGAGCTCTGCCATGCATTGGTTGGCTCTGCTGGGGTCTGTTTAGGTCTGCTGCGCTGTGCCAGGCTCTTTTTGGCTCTGCTTTGCTCTGTTTGGTATTTTTTGGCTCTGCCAATCTCGGATTGGCTCTGTTTGTCTCTGCCAGCATCTGTGTGGCTCCGCATGGCTCTGCCAAGGTCTATTTGGATTTGCCAGGCTCTGTCTGGCTCTGTTTGCCTCTGACAGTCTCTGTTTGGCTCAGCCAAGCTCTGTTTGTTTCTGTTTGGCTCTGCCAGGCTTTGCTTGACCCTGCCAGGCTCTGTTTGTTTCTGCGAGGCTCTGTCAGCCTCTGTTTGATTGTGGCAGGTTATCTTTGATTCTTATTTGCTCTGTGTAGCTCCATTTGGCCCTGCCAGACTCTGGCTCTTTTTGCTTTGTTTTGTACTGCCAGGCCCTTCAAGGCTCTGTCTGGCTTTGTTTGGCGCTTTTGGGCTCTGTATGGCTCTGCCAGGCTCTTCCAGGCTCTACCAGGCTTTGTTTGGCACAAAACAAAAACAGAATTACCTGGAAAAACTCAGCAGGTCTGGCAGCATCGGCGGAGAAGAAAAGAGTTGACGTTTCGAGTCCTCATGACCCTTCGACAGAACTGTTCTGTCGAAGGGTCATGAGGACTCGAAACGTCAACTCCTTTCTTCTCCGCCGATGCTGCCAGACCTGCTGAGTTTTTCCAGGTAATTCTGTTTTTGTTTTGGATTTCCAGCATCCGCAGTTTTTTTGTTTTTATCTTTGTTTGGCACTGTTTGGCTGTGATTATAACTGCCAGGCTTTGTTTGGCTCTGTCATGCTCTGTTTGGTACTGTTTGGCTTTACTAGTCTCAGTTTAGCTCTGCTTCACTATGTCAGTGTGTTTATGGCTCTGCTTTGCTCTGTTTGGCATTTTCTGGCTCTTTGTTTTGTTCTGCCATGCTCTGTTTGGCTTTGTTTGTCTCTGCCAGGGTCTGTGTGGCTCAGTTTGGCTCTGCTGGGCTCTATTTGGCTTTGTCAGGCTCTGTTTGGCTCCATTTGGCTCTGTCAGGCTCTTTTTGTTACTCTTTGGCTCTGCCAGGCTCTGCTTGAGTTTGTTTGGCTATGTTTGACTCTGTTAGGCTCTGTCTGGCTGTGTCAGGTTATCTTTGGTTCTTTGTGGCTCTGTGTGGCTCTATTTAGCACTGCCAGACTCGGTTTGGCTCTTTTCGGCTCTGTTTGTCTCTACAAGGCCCTTCAAGGCTCTGCCTGGCTTTGTTTGGCTCTTTCTGTCTCTGTATGGCTCTACCAGGCTCTGTTTGGCTCTGTTTCTAACTGCCAGGCTCTGTTTGGCTCTGTTGCACTCTGCCTTGCTCTGTTTGACACTGTTTGGCTCTGCTAGTGTCTGTTTAGGTCTGCTTCGCTGTGCGAGGCTCTTTTTGGCTCTGCTTTGCTCTGTTTGGTATTGTTTGGCTCTGCCAGGCTCGGTTTGGCTCTGTTTGTCTCTGCCAGCATCTGTGTGGCTCCATATGGCTCTGCCAGGGTCTATTTTGATTTGCCAGGCTCTGTTTAGCTCTGCTTTACATCATCCAGGCTCTGTTTGGCTCTGTTTGGCTCTGTTTGGCTCAGCCAACTCTGGTTGTTTCTGTATGGTTCTGCCAGGCCCTTCAAGGCTCTGTCTGGCTTTGTTTGGCTCTGTATGGCTCTGCCAAGCTTTGTTTGGCACTGTTTGGCTCTGATTTGAACTGCCAGGCTCTGTTTGGCTCTGTCGTGCTCTGTTTGGTATTGTTTGGCTTTACCAGACTCAGTTTAGCTCTGCTTCACTGTGTCTGGCTCTGTTTGGCATTTCTTGCTCTTTTTTTTTTGTTCTGCCATGCTGTGTTTGGCTTTGTTTGTCTCTGCCAGGGTCTGTGTGGCTCAGTTTGGCTCTGCTGGGCTCTATTTGGCTTTGTCAGGCTCTGTTTGGCTCCATTTGGCTCTGCCAGGCTCTTTTTGTTACTCTTTGGCTCTGCCATGCTGTGCTTGGCCCTGCCAGGCTCTGTTTGGCTGTGTGTGGCTTTGTTTGCCTC
Organism: Carcharodon carcharias; assembly: GCF_017639515.1. Classification (NCBI taxonomy): domain Eukaryota; kingdom Metazoa; phylum Chordata; class Chondrichthyes; order Lamniformes; family Lamnidae; genus Carcharodon; species Carcharodon carcharias. The sequence continues at coordinate 105,472,513 of NC_054479.1, read as the reverse complement.
TGTTTGGCTCTGCCATGCCCGGTTTGGCTTTGTTTGGCTCTGTCTGGCTCTATCTGGCTCTACCGAGCTACATTTGGCTCTGCCAGGTTCTGTTTCGCTCTGACAGGCTCAGTTTTGCTCTGCCAGCCTCTGTTTTGCTCTGTTTGGCTCTGCCAGGCTCTGTTTGTCTCTCTTTGGCTCTGCCAGGCTTTGCTTGGCTCTGTTTGGCTCTGTTTGGCATTGCTAGGCACAATGTGGCTTTGTCAGGCAATGTTTGGCTCTGTTTGTCTCTGCCAGCATCTGTGTTGCTCAGTATGGCTCTGCCAGGCTTCCTTTGGCTTTTACAGGCTCCGATTTGCTCTGTTTGTATCTGCCAGGCTCAGTTTTGCTCTGCCCGCATCTGTTTTGCTCTGTTTGGCTCTGCCAGGCTCTGTTTGTCTCTCTTTGGCGCTGCCGGACTCTGTTTGCTCTGCCAGGCTCTGTTTGGCTCTGTTTGGCTCTATTTAGATTTGCCAGGCTCTGTTTGGCTCAGTTTGGCATTGCCAGGCACAATTTGGCTTTGCCAGGCAATGTTTGGCTCTTTTAGGTTCTGCCAAGATCTGTTTGTCTCTCTTTGGCTCTGCCACGCTATGTTGGCATCTGTTTGGCTCTGCTTTGCTCTATTTGGCTCTGTTTGTCTCTGCCAGCATCTGTGTTGCTCAGTATGGCTCTGCCAGGCTCTCTTTGGCTTTTACAGGCTCTGATTTGCTCTGTTTGTATCTGCCAGGCTCTGTTTGGCTCTGCCAGATTCTGTGTGGCTCTGCCAGACTCTGTTTGGCTCTGCCAGGCTCTGTTTGGCTCTGTTTGGCATTGCCAGGCACAATTTGGCTTTGCCAGGCAATGTTTGGCTTTGTTAGGATCTGCCAGGCTCTGCTTGTCTCTCTTTGGCTCTGCCAGACTCTGTTTGGCTCTGCCAGGTTCTGTTTGGCTCTGTTTAGCTCTGCCAAATTCTGCTTGGCTCTGCCAGGCTCCGTTTGGCTCTGTTCATCTCTGCCAGGTTTTGTTTGCCTCTGTTTGGCTCTGCCAGGTCCTGTTTGGCTCTATTTGGCTCTGGCTCTATTTGGCTTTGCCAGGGTCCATTTGGCTCTGCCAGGCTCTGTTTGTTTCCGTTTGGCTCTGCCAGGCTCTGTTTGACCCTGCCAGGCTCTGTCTGGCTCTGCATGGCTCTGTTTGCCCCTGCTTGGCTCTGCCATGCCTTGTTTGGCTCCTTCTGGCTCTGTTTTTCTCTGTTTAGCTCTGCCAGGTTTTTTGCCTGTTTTTGGATTTGCCAGGCCCTGTTTGGCTCTATTTGGCATCTTTGGCTCTATTTGGCTCTGCCAGGCTGTTCTTAGCCCTGCCAAGCTCTGTTTGCTTCTGTGTGACTCTGTTTGCCTCTGCCTGGCCTTGCCATGCCCTGTTTGGCTCTGTCTGGCTCTATCTGGCTCTGGCAGGCTCTGTTTGGCACTGTCTGGCCATGCCAGGTTCTGTTTTGCTCTGCCAGGCTCCGTTTGTTTCTGCCAACCTCTGTCTGGTTCTGTTTGGCTCTGCCAGGCTCTGTTTGGCTCTGTTTGGCTCTATTTAGATTTGCCAGGGTCTGTTTGGCTCAGTTTGGCATTGCCAGGCACAATTTGGCTTTGCCAGGCAATGTTTGGCTCTGTTAGGTTCTGCCAAGCTCTGTTTGTCTCTCTTTGGCTCTGCCACACTATGTTGGCCTCTGTTTGGCTCTGCCAGACTCTATTTGGCTCTGTTTGTCTCTGCCAGCATCTGTGTTGCTCAGTATGGCTCTGGCAGGCTCTCTTTGGCTTTTACAGGCTCCGATTTGCTCTGTTTGTATCTGCCAGGCTTTGTTTGGCTCTGCCAGATTCTGTTTGGCTCTGCCAGACTCTGTTTGGCTCTGTTTGGCATTGCCAGGCACAATTTGGCTTTGCCCGGCAATGTTTGGCTTTGTTAGGAACTGCCAGGCTCTGTTGGGCTCTGCATTGCTGTGCCAGGCTCTTTTTGGCTCTGCTTTGTTCTGTTTGGCATTTTTTGGCTCTTTTTGCATCTGCCAGGCTGTTTTTCTCTTTTTATCTCTGCCGGGTTTTTTTTGCCTCTTTTTGGATTTGCCAGTCCCTGTTTGTCTCTATTTAGCATCGTTGTCTCTATATGGCTCTGCCAGGCTGTTCTTAGCCCTGCCAAGCTCTGTTTGGCTCTGTGTGGCTCTGTTTGCCTCTGCTTGGCCCTGCCATGCCCTGTTTGGCTCTGTCTGGCTCTATTTAGCTCTGCCAGGTTCTGTTTCACTCTGCCAGGCTCAGTTTGTTTCTGCCAGCCTCTGTTTCGCTCTGTTTGGCTCTGCCAGGCTCTGTTTGGCAATGCTTGGTACTGATTGGCTATGCCAGGCTCTTTTTGGCTCTGTTTGGCTTTATTTAGCTTTGCCAGGGTTTGTTTGGCTCAGTTTGGCATTGTCAGGCTATGTTTGTCTCTGTTTGGCTCTACCAGGCTATGTTTGTCTCTGGCTCTGCCAGACTCTATTTGGCTCTGTTTGGCATTGCCAGGCACAATTTGGCTTTGCCAGGCAATGTTTGGCTCTGTTAGGATCTGCCAGGCTCTGTTTGTCTCTCTTTGGCTCTGCCAGACTCTGTTTGGCTCTGCCAGGCTCTGTTTGGCTCTGTTTGTCTCTGCCAGGTTTTGTTTGCCTCTGTTTGGCTCTGCCAGGCCCTGTTTGTTTCTGTTTGGCTCTGCCAGGCTCTGTTTGGCCCTGCCAGGCTCTGTCTGGCTCTGTTTGCCTCTGCTTGGCTCTGCCAAGCCTTGTTTGGCTCTGTCTGGCTCTATTTGGCACTGCCAGTCTCCATATGGCTCTGCCAGTCTCTGTTTGGTTCTTCCAGACTCTGTTTGGCTCTCTTTGGCTCTGCCAGGCTCTGCTTGAGTTTTTTTGGCTCTGTTTGGCTCTGTCAGGCTGTTTGGCTGTGCCAGGTTATCTTTGGTTCTTTGTTGCTCTATTTAGCCCTGCCAGACTCTGTTTGGCTCTTTTAGGCTCTGTTTGGCTCTGCAAGGCCCTTCAAGGCTCTGCCTGGCTTTGTTTGGCTCTTTTTGTCTCTGTATGGCTCTACCAGGCTCTGTTTGGCTCTGTTTTTAACTGCCAGGCTTTGTTTGGCACTGTTTGGCTCTGATTTGAACTGCCAGGCTCTGTTTGGCTCTGCCATGCTCTGTTTGGCACTGTTTGGCTTTACCCGTCTCAGTTTAGCTCTGCTTCACTGTGCCAGGCTCTTTTTTGGCTCTGCTTTGCTCTCTTTGGCATTTTCTGGCTTTTTTTTTGTTCTGCCATGCTATGTTTGGCTTTGTTTTTCTCTGCCAGGGTCTGTTTAGCTCAGTTTGGCTCTGCCAGTCTCTTTTTGTTAATCTTTGGCCCTGCCAGGCTCTATTTGGCTCTGTGTGGCTTTGTTTGCCTCTGTTTAGCTCTGCCATGCCCGGTTTGGCTTTGTTTGGCGCTGTCTGGCTCTATTTGGCTCTACCGGGCTACATTTGGCTCTGCCATGCTCTGTTTGGCACTGTTTGGCCCTGCCAGGTTCTGTTTCGCTCTGACAGGCTCAGTTTTGCTCTGCCAGCCTCTGTTTTGCTCTGTTTGGCTCTGCCAGGCTCTGTTTGGCACTGTTTGGTACTGATTGGCTCTTCCAGGCTCTGGTTGACTCTGTTTGGCTCTGCCAGGCTCTGTTTGACTCTTTTTTGATCTACCAGTCTATGTTTGGCCTTGTTTGGCTCTGCCAGGCTCTGTTTAAGTCTGTTTAGCTCTGTTTGGTCCTGTTATGTTCAGTCTGCATCTGCTTAGCTCTGTTTGGTTCTGTTTGTCTCTGCCAATGCTCTGTTTCACTCTGCCAGGCTCTGTTTATCTCTGCCAAGCTCTGTTTGTTTCTGTTTGTCTCTTACAGGTTTTGTTTGCCTCTGTTTGGCTCTGCCAGGCCCTGTTTGGCTCTATTTGGCTCTGCCAGGCTCCATTTGGCTCTGCCAGGCTCTGTTTGTTTCTGTTTGGCTTTGCCAGGCTCTGCTTGTCCCTGCCATGCTCTGTTTGGCTCTGCGTGGCTCTGTTTGGCTCTGCAAGGCTCTGTTTGTCTCTGTTTGGCTCTCTCTGGCTCTATTTGGCTCTGCCAGGCTCTATTTGGATCTGTCAGGCTGTTTGACACTGGTTGGCTCTGCCTGGTTCTATTTCACTCTGCCAGGCTCCATTTGGCTCTGCCAGCCTCTGTTTGGCTCTGTTGGGCTCTGCCAGGCTCTGTTTAAATCTGTTTGGCTCTGCCAGACTCTGCCAGGCTCTGCCTCGCTCTGTCTGGCTCTATTTGTCTCTGTATGGCTCAGTTTGGCTCTGCCATCCTCTGTCTGGCTTTGCCTTGTTCTTTTTGTCTCTCTTTGGCTCTGCCAGGCTCTGTTTGGCACTGTTTGGTACTGATAGGCTCTGCCAGGCTCTGTTTGGCTCTGTTTAGCTCTACCAGGATCTGGCTGGCTCTGTTTGGTTTGGCCAGGCTCAGTTTGGCTCTGTTTACCTCTGCCAGTTTGACTCTGTTAGGATCTACCAGGCTATGTTTGGCCCTGTTTGGCTGTGCCAGGCTTTACTTGGCCCTGCAAGGCTCAGATTGCCTCTGTTTGGCTCTGCCAGGCTCTACTTGGCCCTGCCAGGCTCGGTTTGCCTCTGCTTGTCTCTGTTTGGCTCTGCCAGGCTCTGTTTGGCTCTGACTGGCTCTGCTTAGCTCTGTTTGGTTTTGTTTGGCTCTCCTAGGCTGTGTTTTGCTCTGTTTCGCCCAGTTTGCCTCTGCCAGGCTCTATTTGGTTCTTTTTGGCTTTGCCAGGCTCACCTTAACTCTGTCTTCCTCTCCACTGGTGCTGTCAGACCTGCGTAGTTTTTCCAGCCATTTTTATTTTTGTTTTTGTTTCCCGTCTTAAATGGCCCGCCCGCATGAAATTGCCTTCTGGCCATGATCGCGGGCAATGGTCAGCTTCCCGTCCGCCCGCCCCCACCAAGCCCACCCGCCAAGGACTAAATTCTGATCATAGTGCTTTTCGCATCCTCATGATAACCCAAGGCACTTTCCAGCCAAAGATGTACTTCTGGAAGTGTAGTCTCTGTTGTTATTGGAAGCAATGCACCAGCTAATTAGTGCAAAGAACTTGGTTAGTAAAGGTAAATTTTTATCAGTCTCCCAAAAACAATCACCTATGAACCCATGCAGTCAGTGCCACAGAGAATTTTCCCACCTCCCTAAGTAAGTTATTCTAACTAAAAGCATGTGGAAACATCAGTTTGTGCACAGCTAAATTGTCCAGTTAAATTAAATATAAAACCCAGCAGAACCCTAAGTTCTATCAGAGTGAGTGTGGCTCAGTGAACCATCTACCTGACTAGACAGCAAGTGTTCAATCTCAAGCTTGAAGTATGAGAAGGGGAAATGTCACTGATACTTAACTGGCAGGGGAGAGACCTTCATCACGTTTCTGCCAGGGAAAGAGCAATGGCTATAACCAGCCAAACCCCTTACCATGGGTTACCTAACACCATCCGAGTCATGGTGAAGGGCAGCGAGCAAGGAACAGGAATGGATAGGACCTTCTTCACCAAGAGGATCCTATTCAAACTGTGTGGTTTCGAGGCTGCGGAGATCTACTGCCTACAGGATTTCCCCAGTGCTGGTTTCTTTGATGTGACCTTCAAGCAAGTGGCAGCTTGTGTCAAACTCCTGAAGATGTTTGAGGAAAAGAAAGACCTGCCAGAAATGAAGATCCTGACGGCGGAGCCGCTTTTTGCTCTACCGTTGCATTGAGAATGGGTTGCATCTGTACAACCCCTCTGTCCCTGTCGCTGACGTGCTTACCTTCCTTACCAGGTACTTCAATAAGGTTGGGAGCTGCACTGAGGTTAAAGATAATTTGGGGATCTGGACATGTAAACGCCAGGTTAAGATAACGCTCAAGACCGACGCTAAGGGAGCCGTTTTCCAACCCCCTTCCAGATTCGCTATCGGGGGAAGCCGTGGGTACCTTGTCTACGCTGGGCAACCCAAACTTTGTCGCTCATGCGGCAAGTCTGGTCATGTGGCGGCCAACTGCAGTGCTGTCCTCTGCAAGAACTGCAAACAGGAAGGGCACCAGACAAAAGACTGTAAACAGGCTAAGTGCTGCAACCTGTGTGGCGAGGCAAGTCACCTCTACAGGACCTGCCCCAAATGTTGCCGTACTTATGCACAGGCAGCCAAAGCCAACGAGGGGGAAGCAGAAGAAATGCCTCGTGTCACTCCAACCACCAAGGCCCCCAGGGAGAACAACGGGACAAAGGAGGACACAGAGAGAGACAAGGTGGAGGAAAAGATTGGGGCAACAGACAGCCAATCAACAGCACTGCCCCCTGAACCTCCCACTCCTCAGGAGAGCGAATCAACAGAGGAGGAGGAGGCAGCAGTGGAAAAGCAGCAGGGGGAGTGGCAGCTGGTGAAGACAGCCAAAAGGAAGAAGGGGCTAAAAAGAAACCAAGCCACTTCCCAGACAAGAGTCAAGAGGCGTCTCCTATCCGACACGGATAACAAGAGCAGCAGCTCTTCGGATGAAGAGGTGCCAGGGCGGCGCCAACAGAAGAAGTGGCAAAACGCTAGGGAGTTGGAGGATGAGACACCCAAGCTCCAGAACATTGGAGACAATGAGGAGACCAGCGCACCCCAACTTGGCCCACAACCCGAAGAGGCCAGTGCACCACAACCCCAGGAATCTGGGAACAGTGAGGCGCTTAGCACACCCCAGCTCCGGGAAGCCGGGAGCAGCAACGCCGTAGAGGGGGAGGGGATTGGAGAAGCTTCTCCAACAGAGGACATTTCAAACCCCGCTCTCTGCATGGACCCCCAGATGCCACCCGAGCAGAACATCTCCAATGGGGAGGTTCAGGACGCTTTCCTCAGCCCATCCCAAGTGAAGCAATTTGAGCACACCACGGGCATGAAGGAGCAGACCAAAGGTCTGGAACTCTCAGAGACAACAGGTTCGGTAAGCGACTAACTGCTTTAAAATGGGTGTAAAGATTGTATCCATAAATGTGCGTAGCATTAAATCTACTACGCGATGTGTTGCGACCTTGGACTACCTTGCCAAGGTCAAAGCTGACTTGTTGTTTCTGCAGGAGTGTGCGATACAGCACCTCAGCTCCTACAGGCAATGGTCACGATGGTGGCCCCATGGGCCATCGATCTGGTCGGGAGGAAAAGACTCTCGTTCCTCCAGCCTGGGTATTCTGCTGCTTCACCGGCTCCCAGGTTAAGGAGGTGGTGGGTGGGCGCCTCCTCGTAGCAGACGTAATGTACAAGAATGCTCCACTCCGGGTAATTAACATCTACACCCCGTCACAAGGGGCTGAGCGGCTGGAGGTTTTGCAGCAGATCCCACTGCTGCTGGCGACCTCCAGGCCGGTCATTCTGGGCGGTGACTTCAACTGCATCATCGATGCGGCTGGACGATCTGGCAGGGCTGACAACAGATTGGATGCTACAACCAGATCCCTGATGGAAACAGTAAAGGATGCCAAGCTGCACGACATCTTCAGCAAACCCTGCAGACGGAGCGCAGCGTAGATACACCTGGTCGCGGCCTGACGGGTCCGTCTGTTCCAGGATAGATTTCCTGTTTGCGTCCCGTGCATTCACAGTCAGATCCACCGACGTCAAGCCGGTGTTCTTCTCTGACCACTGCCCCCTACTGGCTGACTGTCACTTAGAGAAGGACCAGAGGGTTGGCAGGGGGGCATGGAAGCTAAACGTGCAACTGCTGACCCCAGAGAACATTGAGGAGCTCAAGAGGGATTACAAAGGTTGGAGAACCATGAAACCCCTCTTTGAGTCACTGACACACTGGTGGGAAGCGATCAAGGGAAACATCAAGAGGTTTTTCGTCCTCAAAGGCGTCCAGAAAGCTAGAAAGGAACAGAGGGAAATGTCCCGACTCCAGAAAAACATGCAGAATCTGCTCAGGCTGCGGTCGATGGGGGTCGATATCAAGGAGGAACTCCAAGAGGTGAAGAGCCAGCAAGCCTCGCTCTTTGCCTCGGAGGCCTCCAAGATCATCTTCAGTTCCAGAGTCCGCTCCGTGGAGCAGGATGAGACGTGCTCACGTTTCTTCTTCCAAAAGGTACACAGAGGTCTGTGATCAGCAGCCTGAAGGAAGAAGATGGCTCAGTAAAGTCATCACAGTCCGACATTTTGAGGATCAGCAAATCCTTCTATGCCGGATTATGTGACGTGAAGCCCACAGACAGCACGGCCTCCCAGTCCTTCCTGTCTTCTTTCATGGAGGTTTTAGACGACAGTACACGGGAGAGTCTGGACAAAGCGCTAACTCCTGACGAACTGACTGAGGCCCTTGAGTCCTTCGAGAAGAGTAAAACTCCCGGAAGCGACGGCTTGCTGGCGGAGTTGTATTTGGTTCTGTGGGACTGGATCGGCCCAGACCTGCTAGAAGTGTACGAGAGTATGCTCCTGGCTGGCAGTATGTCAGAATCCATGAGGAAAGGCATTATCACCCTCATCTACAAGCACAAGGGGGAAAGGGAGGAAATTAGAAATTGGCGACCCATTTCACTGTTGAATGTGGACTATAAGATTCTGTCCAAGGTCATCGCCAATCGGGTCAGATCCGCTCTGGAATTGGTGATCCACCCTGACCAGACCTGCACTGTGCCGGGCAGGAAGATCTCTGACAGCCTCGTGCTGCTCAGGGATACAATTGCCTATGTACAGGACAGGGGTGTGGATACCTGCCTCATCAGCCTGGATCAGGAGAAGGCCTTTGACAGAATATCGCACACCTACATGGTGGATGTGCTCTCCAAAATAGGGTTTGCAGATGGAATTTGCAATTGGACCCAACTGCTCTACACTAACATCAGTAGTGCAGTCTCAATCAATGGGTGGGAATCAGATAGCTTTCCTATTAAATCTGGAGTCAGGCAGGGCTGCCCTCTCTCGCCTGTTCTTTCTGTGTGTTGCATAGAACCCTTTGCTGAGTCCATCAGGAAGGATCCGGGCATAAGAGGAGTGACGATCCCAGGTAGTGGAGGCACTCAGATCAAAGTCTCCCTGTACAAGGACGATGTCACCGTCTTCTGCTCGGATCCGCTGTCGGTGCACAGACTTATCTACATCTGCGACCATTTCGAACTGGCGTCGGGAGCCAAGGTAAATCATGGGACGAGCGAGGCCATGTTCTTTGGGAAATGGGCTGACCGATCCTTTGTCCCCTTCACTGTCAGGGCTGACGGCCTGAAGGTGCTGGGGATATGGTTGGGAGGGACCGGGGCATGCGTTAGAAACTGGAAGGAGCGAGTGTCTATGATGAAAAGGAAACTGGGCATGTGGGAGCGACGCTCCCTCTCCATTGCGGGCAAGAACCTGGTCATCAGGTGTGAGGCACTCTCGCTGTTGCTGTATGTGGCGCAGGTCTGGCCCATTCCTGTGTGGTGGCGATCACCCGAGCCATCTTCCGCTTTATCTGGAGGTCGAAAATGGATCGTGTCCGCAGGGACACGATGTACAAGCCTCTAGATAAAGGGGGAAAAAACGTGCCCAACATCGCCCTCATACTGATGGCCACCTTTGTGTGCGGCTGCATCAAGCGGTGCGTAGACCCTCAGTATGCACACACCAAGTGTCACTACATGCTGAGGTTCTACCTGTCCCCGGTGTTGTGAAGGATGGGTCTGGCCACACTGCCGCGGAACGCTCCAAGTAGTTGGACCACCTGTCCCTCGTGGGAAAATTTATGCAGAGAAACACCTTCGACCACAAGTCCGTCAGGCAGTGGTCGGCACGTAACGTCGTAAAGGCCCTGAGGGAAAAGGAGAGGGTGGATCCTGTGGGATGGTTCCCTGAGCAGACTGACAAAGTCATTTGGCAGAATGCCTCATCACCAGAACTTTCCAACAAACACCAAGATGTAGCTTGGCTGGTGGTGAGAAAGGCCCTCCCTGTAAGATCCTTCCTACATGCCAGGAGTCTCACCCCCTCTGCACGTTGCCCTCGAGGTGGCTGTGGTGGGGAAGAGACCGTTGTTCACCTCCTTGTAGATTGTGTCTTTGCGAAGAAGGTCTGGAGAGAGGTGCAGTGGTTTCTGTCGAGGTTCATCCCGAGCAGTTCTGTGACAGAGGACTCTGTGCTCTACGGGCTGTTCCCAGGGACACACACCGAGACAAACATCAACTGCAGCTGGAGGATCATCAACTCGGTGAAAGACGCTCTTTGGTCTGCCCGAAACTTGTTGGTTTTCCAGCACAAAGAGTTGTCCCCGACCGAGTGTTGCAGACTGGCACATTCCAAGGTCCAGGACTACCTGCTGAGGGACACAGTTAAGCTTGGGGCAGCCGCCGCAAAGGCGCAATTGGGAAAGGTCGCTGCCTAAGATCTTTCTGCCACAGTGCACTGGGGGGCTGGGAACTGTAAAGAGCCCCTCAGGCTGTACAGATTAAAATGTATGTCTGCCAATGATTGAAATATTCATTGTTTGTTCTGATACACCTTGTGATTCATGTTGTAAAAGTTGAACCTGTTAGTATTTTTGTAATGGTGATTTGAAATGGTTCGAAATGTTTTTGAAGATTTATGAATAAAGTATATTTTTGCAAAAAAAAATGGGGAAATGTCACTGACTATGACCTTTCAGCCATAGTGCATGAAGGGGCTGGGAATTGTATAGTCACCTTGGGCAGTATGACTCACACTGAATGTATGCAGTGAATACTACATGGAATTCAATTATATTGTAGCACCTCATTGTGCAACATGATCTATGTAGACAACTTAAATACCATTGCACTGCCTGACTGTCTGTTATGACCGTTTTGAAATGTCTGTAATGTTCCTTGATTGTATTGAAGCACCCCAGGATGGGACATGATCTGTATGAAAACTTGAATATTATTGCACTCTTTGTGATGGACATTTTGAAATGTTCTTTCAGATATTTTATAAGTAAAGTATATTTTTGCAAAAAGAACCACTGAAAGCATACATACAAGACCAATTCCTTGTTGAATTGCTGCTGAGCTTATGAATCTCCCAGAGACAATTAGCCCAAACAAGCAAAATAAATGGCGGCAGATCTGATCCTTCACACAGACCATAAAAATCAGCAAAGTCCCACAGACCTCACCATGATATGAACATTGAACAATGGAAGACAAATCCACCTGTGACTCAACCACCACACTTTCCCACCACAGCACTCCTGACCCCACCCAAACCCCAATGGAGCATACTTTCTGGATCAGGACCACAAACCCTTATTCCTCCGTAACAACCTCTCCCTCTCCTAATAAATAGCAATTATGAGATTAAACCCACATTCAACTTTACCCATGTCAAGCTATGGAACCCTGATAGCTAGACAGCACAAGCAAAAATGGTCCATGAACCACTGCTGAGTTGGTATACCAAAGTAACTGCAAGAGAACATGAGGCATAACACTCTTCTCCCACAGAGCAAAACTATTAACACTAAAGTCAAAACACCAAGTTCCATACGTCCCACCATGAAAGCAGCATAAGCTGAAGAATACAGACCCACAGATGCATTTGCCATCTGTCCAGCCCATAATGACCAGGTCATCATAGATTGTACTGCAAATCTATCCCTGAACAGAAATGCAGGTCGGAAGCCCCCTCAATAAGCAGAAAGGCTGTGATGCAGCCAAAAACTTACTCTCCCCTAACCCCCACTTAATTGAGCTGATGCATGTTGAAACTCAACTTTCTCCCTCCCGCTAATCAGAAATCATGAGGCCACAAACCTGCATTCCACTTCCCCCACTGAGCAAAAATGTTATAACCAAACCCCATGGATTCCTTTTCAATAATGAGCCTCAGAGCAGAAATATCATGACCATTAGCCGAATTATACTGGATCCCTCAGCCCAATTAACCAGAGATATAATTCAAACCTAAATACATGTTTCCAAACCTCCTGCCAGCCAAGAAACATCACTTCCCACTCTGGTCTTTGGTGACTGGAACCCGGATGTCAACTAGAACATCTTTCCGTCCCCATTGATCAACACAACAGACTGTAACCAATCTCCAAGCCCCCTGCTCCATTATCCTCATCACACACTCTCTTCTCTAGCTCTTCCATCCATCCTCTCCCTTCCCCTTTCTGCTCTTCTTCTGTTCCACATCCTTTCTTCTGTTCTAAAACAAAAACAAAAATTACTGGAAAAACTCAACAGGTCTGACAGCATCTATGGAGAGAAAGACAGAGTTAATGTTTCAAGTCCGTATGACTCTTCTTCAGAACTATAGAGAAGTAGAAGCAGAAATGTGGTGAAATTTTCTGCCAGACTGACAGACCTGCTGAGTTTTTCCAGCAATTTTTTTTTCAGATTTCCAGCATCCGCAGTATTTTGCTCTTATTTTTGTTTCTTTCTTCTGTTCTTCCTGCTCTAATTACATTTTCTCCTGTACTGTTTGACCTGAATGTTGCTCCTGGTCTTGATTCCCCTAATACCCAATGCTGCAGCAGGTTGCTAAGTGACATCTTAAAATCAGTAGATCTTCCATTCCTTCTTGAACATCACCATTCCCTGGCATGTTTCTAGGTGGCACCTTGGTAGGATTTCACACTGTAGTTGTCATGACTCAGTCGTGTAACACCTACAGATCTATCTCTAGCGCTAGATGGTGCTTCAAAGTACATCCAACCCAATACACAATTAGCACAGACTCATGCATGCTTTCATGTTACAGATTTTAAAAGTTTTAAATGAAAATTTATTTCATTGACCACCTCTTATACCAGAATATAAACTTGGCAGGCCTCAGCCAGTGTTGTGAATTTAAAATAATTCTCCTTGATTTCTTACCCCGCTCTAACTAAACTTCCCATCCCTCCACTCCCAAACTCTTTCTTCAGGCTTCACTGTTAGACATCTGCTGCTACCCCCAGCCACTGTCAGAAAAATCCCATTGATCTTTCCAGACCTACTGCCTTTTCTGTATTGCTTTCTGCAACAGATTCTAGTTAAAGACATCGACATTGCTCCTTTATTCCTGGGCCTATTCTTTCATCATATCTCTGCCCTGCCATTACCATTACACGGCCAGCATTGTGCCTCCTTACACTGCCACCACTACATCCCACTCCAGTCTACTCTGCCAAAGAAAATAAGAACACCACAAACTGCAGTGACAACAAGGACAAAATGAGGCACAGCAGGTTCCTGAATGGTGTTGGACATTTATATTTTTTGTTAAAAAGCAAGCACATAGAAAACCGTAGGCCTTCCAATACATTCCTGCCACACGCCAGACAAGGGTGCAGTACATTAAGCCAGAACTCAGATACTTTTCAATCTGTGCTGTGAATATTTGTGAGGCCTTTTATCAGCCAGATCTTCTATTGACTGTAAAAATGATTCATTGCTCTGTGGGGAGTTTGGGGTGGGGGTGGGGGTGGGGGTGGGGGTGCGCGGTGGTGCAGGGGGTGCTGTTTGTGAGGAAATTCCCAAGTGAGGAATTTCCTTTGGCCTGGCCTGTGATCCTCCAGGTGCCTGGTACGTAGTGTAAAAGGGGGCATTCTAGGATCCCAGTTGGTAGAAGTAGGATGTACTTGCAGGGGATTAACCTGGGGCCCTGATGATAATGGTTACACTCATTCAGGAATCTGCTTCCTTTACAAATTTGAATCCCTTTTATTAGCTTAGTCTTCTTCTATTTATCATTCAAAATTAAATAAATCATTTTATCTTTGCTTGAAATTAGTTCACGCAATCTTCCACATTTATTCATCTACTCAATGATACACTGGTAGGATGATTAGAGGGCAGTTGCGGAGAACTTTTTTCACCCAAGGGGTGTTGGGAATTTGGAACTCACTGCCTGAAAGGGTGGAAGAGGCAGAAACCCTTGTCTCATTTAAAAATATATGGATGTGCACTTGAAGTGTTAACCTACAAGGCTACAGACAAGGAGCTGAAAAGTGGGATTAGGTTAGATAGCTCTCTTTCAGCTGACACAGATATGTGGACTGAATGACCTCCTTCTGTGCTGTAAACATCTAGGATTCTAGGAATATTTACATTTTCCATAATGAGGCTTTCCCATCAGTATTTCCAGCATTTTCTGCTTCTATTTCCCATCAGCGAGCTCTGCAACACCAGATCATGCCTACAGAGGGCACTGTTACCTCACTATTTTACTTATAGGTGAAAAGAAAAATGCTGGAAACAACCAACCAATCAGGCAACCCCAGTGATGAGAAAAGAAAAGTTGAAGTTGTAGGTATGGACCCTTCATCGAAACTGGAAGATATCACAGAGAAACATCATATAAAAAGGAACAGAACAAAGGAGGTGGGAGGAGAAGAACATCTGCAAATTGACAAAACAAAAACAGAATTACCTGGAAAAACTCAGCAGGTCTAGCAGCATTGGCGGAGAAGAAAAGAGTTGACGTTTCGATTCCTCACGACCCTTCAACAGAACTTTTATCTGCAAATTGACATTGGATCCTAGGTAGGGAATTCTCAGATTTTAACACATCAATGAAGGAGTAGTGATAAATGTCCAAGTCAGATTGGTGTATGACTTAGAGCTAAACTTAAAAATGATGGTGATCCCATGTCTTTGCTGCTCTTGCTTTTATGATTAATTGCCTAGAGGTGTGTTTTTGGACTTCCAAAGCACTTTTGGCAAAGTTTTTCGTAAAATACTACTGCAAAGCTGAGCAATGGGAATTCAAGATAAACCCCGAAAATGGATAAATAAAACTGACCAAAAAGAACCAGGATTGGGGAAACTGGGGTTGTTTGCCTTAAAAGATGACTCCAGAAAGACCTAATAGAGAAGTGTAAAAATTATTAAACTGTAGAAATCATATATCCAGGACATAATTTCAAAGTAAACAAAGACTGGACAAGGGGTCATGGGTTAAATTTATAAAGGACAAATATAGGACCAATGTCAAGAAGAACAATATTCAATTAGGTAGCATGATGGGGGGTTTGGGGGGGGGCACTGTATCATTTTAAGTTTTTGGATGAATGAGCTGACATGGGACCAATTGTCTTCTCCATTTGTATTCATTTCATGATTTCCTTTTTGCAGTTGCATTTACAAAAATCACCAACATTTGAGAAAAACACCATTCATCATAATTACAATATAATACAATTAGACAGCTCCCCATATTATATGGAAACATGCAATAAGTCATCATAAGATATGTTTGACCAATGTATGGTCAAAGCAGGCTATTGACCTTTCATCAACATCTTGAATGGAAAGACAAACACAAACTTAGTTCTCTGCCTGGAGCATTTGAAATGATCCCAAGCACGAAGTTGTAAATTTGGATTGGAATCAAATACCAAAAAATTTCTGCCTCCTTTCATGTGAAAGAGATTGAATCAACTGCTGTACAACTCACAAAAATAGTAATGCACTGTCATTCAGTTAGAGCTTAAAGGAAGCTCTAGACTGTTGGGCAAAAGTCAGAAATGCTTCAGCAGTGGAGAAACTGTTCTTATCAAATGGTTACCTCCATGTTAAATACTAAAATTTAAAGACTTTTATTCTTACTGTAAATCTCAGATCAGCTCCAGATTGTGAGATTTCTCGTTGGCTTGAGAACAAGTGCAAATTTGAGCATTGCTGAAAAAGATACATGTTTGTCAAAGGTGGCAGCCATTCTCTGGTTCATTCCCCAGGGCAATACCTTGACCAATCAGAGTCAATCTTCCTGGTTTGAATTTAAATAAAGCTTGGTAGTTAACTGTCGGTCATCAGTTAACTGGTGAATTCTCCATGGCAACACTTCTACTAATCAGAGTCCACTTGCCAACCAATCAGCACACTCTTCTCATGAAGTATAAATGTTTGTTCCCTTTACATTTAGCATTCTTATAAATTGTCCTGATGAGTGCAAGATGGGAAGTTTTGACAATGTGTCTTTTTTAGCAATATTTAAGTTCTGTACTACCAAATGACTAATGCAAATTTATGAAATCTATTTCCATCATTGAGCCCAACACCTATTAGCCAAACATTTGATAAGATTAGTGACATTTGCCTCTTCTTTATGAAAGTGACAGGACAGTTGAATGAGTATGGCTCCAGTATTCCTTCCCTCCTTGTCCTGGCACAGGGGAACATACTTAGTGCGCCCGTCCATCAGTGCCTGAGCTTGGTGGACTGTATCATTAGTATGGTCCTTTGTCATGCTCCTAGCACTGATTTCCTCCCTTGCATTGAGAAATAAGGGCTGGAAAAGAATTGGAGGTGCAGATCTAGGATGCCTATAGCTGCAGGATCAGCCACTTGCCTTGGGACTCCTGGCTTCAGTTCTAAGAGCCATGAAGCCTCCAGAGCTAAAGATCTGACGATAGACTGCAAAAGCAAGGTAACTTTTACCTTTTCTGCCTCCCTTGCCATGTTGCTTCACCTTCTCAGGCTCTCCAATCTGAGGGGAATTCCTAGAGCAAGGCTCCGCCCACCCCCCCCCCCCCCCACCACCCCTCAGATGCAGATTCATAAAAATAGTGGCAGCAAAGCCAAGGACACCTCCTCCTGCCTCAATGTAATGGCTGGTCTGCCTCTGTGCCTGTGCAGAGCCAGGCCCACCAAGGTGGAGAACCACAGGAAATGCAGGGCACTTAACGGTGTGTGCATAATGGGTCTGCACCCCATTCTGCACAATAGGTCTGCACCTCCTCATACAGTGCTAAACTGGCACTAGGGAAAGCAATTTAATTTTTGGTCATGTTTTCCTGAAATGTTTTCTGAAATCCTTCAAAAGCTGCATCACGATAAATTTGCCAGGCTACGAAAGAAGTGCATTTCTTTCTCTTGGTCTGAGGGCCGTCCAAAGCCACATAGACCAGCGGACTGAATATTCTGCAGGCCACCTTTCCACCAGCAGAGAGGCAACCCAGCCATCAGACCTTTAAGTGACTATAGTTGGTGCAGCACACAGGAGTTACAAGTGTTTATATCAGAACTCCACATTTATGCCAAGAATGCAGAAGGAGCAGTACTACACACCTCTTGGAGGTTGTGTATTGAGGTCAAAAGATTGCAGAGTACCAGTAATGAAGGTTCACTTCCAAATCCCCTGTCTGACCAACTCTTTCTCAGACAGTTGCTATCACCTCGAGTCCAGCCTTTGCTGAAACTCAATTGCAGAGCATCATTTGCAGAACCAAGGCTTCTTAACAGTGGGGAATATGATAACCTTCTTAACCAAGGTATGTGTTGTGAGCTCAACTGGGTAGTTATCTGATTTTGCACTCTCTTTTGGGAATTACCACTGTTGTTATCTGTTGTTACCTCTAGCCCATGTTGTGCACAATTTTCCAGCCATTTTAAATCACACCCAGCATACACTAGATTCTCCAATAATATAATAGGTTGATCCATTCTGTCATGGTTACTGCAGCATTATTTAGTTTTCCTGTGTTTGTTATGTTATGAACTTTATTTAAGGGGTATATTGTGGAGCGAATGAAAATTCAAGCTGGTTGCTGAAAGTACCCATAATTAGTAGTCAGAATATTAATTATAATGGATGCATATCATTGTACACTTATGATATCTTTTTTTTAACTATTAGTTTCTGAACTGGCAGAGAGAGTTTAATCATTTCTTCTTGATATTCAATGGCATCACTATTGCTGAATTTCCCACTATCAACATCCTGGTGGTAGTTATTAACCAAAACTTAACTGGACTGATAGAAATACTGTGGCTACAACAGCAGATCAAGGCTGAGTATTCTGCAAAAGATAACTCCGCTCCTGACTTCCCAAATTCTTTTCATCATAGACAAGGCAGGAGTCAGGAGTGTGATGAAACACTCTGGATCAGCACAGTTCCAGCAACACTCAAGAAGCTCAACACCATCCAGGACAAAGTAGCTCACTTGATGGGCAACTCATACACCATCTTAAACATTCACTGCAATATGTACCACCTATAAGGTGCACTGCACCAACTTACCAAGCTTTCTTTGACAGCATCATGCAAAACTGCAACATCTAACATCTAGGAGAACCAGAGCCTGCAGGTACATGGGAACACCACCAGCTGCAAGCTGCACTCCAAGTCACTCACCATCTTGTCTTGGAAATGTATCGCCGTTCCTTCATTGTCACATGGTCCAGTCCTGGAACTCCCTCCCTAACGGAGGCGTACCTACACCACGTGGACTGCAGCGGTTCAAAAAGGTAGCTCACAAACACCTTCTCAAGGACATTTAGGGATGGGCAATAAATTATAGCCTTGCACAAATTAGAACAGTGTAAGCAGTTTGAGCAGTGTAAAGTATCACATCATGGTGATATTGTAGGTACATTCTCAGCTTGACACCCTGGCATAAAACTGGTATTGTGGGTCAGCTGCCCACTATAAAAACCATGAGATTTGCACTTCCCTTAAAATCAGTGAAAATGGCCCTTACAATTCAAATACATATGCCAATAAAGGACATCCATTGGTGAAAATCTGCCCCAGTGTTACCACATTGGGAAATGGTAGTTTGAACAGTCTCCACTGGTGCTCCAATTCACCCTCCATCACTTAGTTTTGCATTTCTTATCTCAACCCTATTTAGAAAGTTATGTAGTAATAGGAAGCCTTCCCACCCCATCCTCTAACCCCATCTCAGGAAGAAGTTTATACCTCTCAGAAAACACCCCAAATGGGTTTAGCCAGTCACTGAGCTCTATTGACAGTAATGAAGTTACCTATGGATTTGATGTTGCTAACTCCACTTCAAACTATTCCTAACTCTCTCCTGCTTAATCCTCCATTACCAAGGTATACTCAAAATTTCCCCATTCCACGTGTCATCATTTCCTGGTCCTAGTCATGTTACCTGCAGAAGTCACTAACTACTAATATCATTTAATATAGTTAGCCTATATATTCCAATTAAGCAGCTCTCCAAAAACCTTGAAGCCACTAATGAAATATCTGTTAGCATGTTTGATTGTCACTTGCTCAACATTCAAGCAGCTTTTTAATTGGTATCATGAAAGAATTGCCAAAAACAATAAGCAAGTCATTGTTTTTGTTGTATGATGAGGTCTATCGAAACAGTATCAAGGAGAAAGACACTAAACAGAATTGTCCCAGATTTTCACTAAGTGCGGTAGCAGGCAGAAAAAAGGAAGCAATGGCAGCTTTTCACGCTGTATCATTCCATTCCTGGCACATCCCACCTCATTAATAATGCATTCACAGGTAACACACCAGCTTGCTGCTAAGCGGGCTCAGATTTGCCCGCCATACCGTGACGTCAGTGCTTCCTCACTCCAGGCGCCATATTTGAAGCACAAGGGCGCATCCCAACTTCATGTCTTCAGATCAGGGCTGCTCCAAGCAACAGATGGCCCCAAAAGCAAAGATGACTGCAGCTACCAAATTTAATAATGCCTTTCTGGGGCGCCTGCTGGACACAGTGGAAGACCACCACACTATCCTTTACCCCCACTCTGGCCGCAGGAAGTCCACCAGAGCCACCAATCTGGCCTGGGAGGCAATCAGTGCCACTAGAGCACAGAGGAAGTCAACCATACAGGGCAGGAAGAGGATGAATGCTTTCATTCATTCCGCCAGGGTAAGTCAACCACCTCATCACTCTCAACCCACACACTCACAAACCCATCATATATCCATAGGGATCTCACACCTCATGAGACAATGCCACTAATACTCATACACACGCTCATATCTCCATCAGACACATATCCTCTGAAGCTCATGTCCTCATCCTGTCCATGGCTCCGCTCACTACACACACATTCCATGCAGTGCCATGTGTCCTGTTCACACTCTCTCCATCTGTTTTCATGCAGGAGAAGTGGCTCACAGCAGCAGGGAGAGGTCCCAGACCGTGGAGCGGCCCACATTAGACCCCTCAGTCACTTTAAGGAGCATGCCATCACGCTGACTGGGGAGGACCTGGACCACACCTGTGGCGATGGTGAGGTTGGCAGCGTGAGGATCCTGCACCACATCATTCCTCTCTCAACACAACTATGAGTGCTCTCTCTCCTGCTTTTGACTCTGCTGCCATGTACTAATTATCTCTACTTTGGTTCACAGGGAGATCTGACAAGCAACCAACATCCTCAGCCAGCCACTCCCTCAGCTCCACTCAGGTCCTCACCTCCAGCCAAGGGGACACCTCCTCCATTAAGAGCTGTAAATAAGCAGCCTGGAAGACCCATCACAGCGCTTACCCACACCCTCCATCAGAGCAGAGACACAAACCTTGGTGGGATCTAGATCTAGAGCAAGCTCAGGTTCACAATCTGGTTGTCACTGCATGGACATGTGTCTGCAGCAGGAGGATACAGGTTCAGCCGAGCTCTCCAGCACTCGGAGGACTTCTGGGGAAGAGGTATCTGTGAGGTCCAAGTCAGGTGACAAGCCACTGTATTTGGCCTTCCAAATCATCGTGGAGAGTCAGTAGAAGGCGGGGGACATCACACAGAGCTTTTGGAAGCCCTCAACAGAGTGACACGAGAGTCGGAGGAGTGCGTCCGCCTGCTCTCTGATGAAGTGGTGCCCACATGTGCACGTATGGGGGTCTCCGTGGGGATAATGGCGGATGCCATGGAGACCCTGGTCCAGCAAAACGCAGAGATGCGCTCAGACTTGCATTCCATGGGGGTAGCCATGGGTGAGTTCCTGCAGCGGCAACATGAGAGGGAAACTGGGCATCTCAACATCCCTCCAGGTACTCCTTCCCCTCAAGGGGTCAGGCTGGGGCCCTCAGGAATCTGAAGGGAGGGGGAGTGGCAGCTAGACACCCTCGGGTCATCCACTCAAGAATCTCAGAAGATATCCACTCCGTCTGAGCCCCCTTTGCCTGTGGCCCCCCTCAACCTTGTCCTCTGTCACCGCAGAGGGTGCAGCTGGCCCACAAGAGGACAACCAAAGCAAGCTGGGGCCTTAAAGGCCTCAGCTTTCCAGAGGATGCATGTCAAAGTCATCAGAGCCAACAGGGCCGAGCATTGTATGGGCTGTTTCCACCCCTAGAGGTGGTAGGCCTAGAAAAATTAAGAAGGTCTGATCACAAGTGGTTACACAGGTGAACACATTTTGTCATTTTATAATCTGAAAACATACTCGCTTTCACTAAATAATGTGTAATGGTGTCTGTCAGCCTCATTTACAGGCTTCACGAGTCTTCTCCATGCATCCCTTCACTAGCAGTTCAGCTGCACGCAGCTCAACCACGAGTGATTCTGGAGGGTGAAGTGTGTGTGTGACAGGGCGTTTTAGAGCCTCATGTGAGCACTCTCCCATGCACACGGAGCCTTCCTCCAACACGCTCATCTCAATGTTCTGAGCATTTTCAATGCTGCCTGCTAGGGTTTGCTTTCAGTTGTCCATCTGAGCCAACCTGTCATCTCTGCCCACCCACTGATCACACACCCATACAGCACCTGTGCCCAACCAACACAAGGCTCCGCTCACTTTCAATTTTGACTCCCATAGTCATAGTGCAGTTTTGGATCAGATTCCCCATCCTTTCCCCTCCCTGAGTCACCCATGTGCTTTCCCCCATTACTGTCGACCACCCCTTGCATCACCTTCCACCTCCCCACTGTTATCTACCAACCAGAACCTTTTTCTATCCAGGATGTCCATGTGGACATGTACATTTCCTACCTTCCTGAGAATTGCACCCCCATCCACAGTGAACTCCCCAAATTACTCCTTCTCAGCCCAGGGTCCACGCCTGACTCCAAATCCCCACCAACCACCTCACTTTCCCTTCTACTGCTACCATCGCACCTTCAGCCTCCCACCCTTCTGGCTCACTCTGCCCCCTCTCATACTCACCATTCCCTCCTAACACACCCACCTTCAGTTTGCTCACCAGAAGGTAGTTATTGACTCCACAGACCCCTGCCTTGTACGTTTACCTGGACATTCCCCCTTTACTCCCTCCTCCACCCTTACTCCCACCTCCACCCTTACTCCTTCTCCCTCTGGACTCTTTCCACCCCACCCGGACTCCTTCCCCCTTCCAAACTCCTTCCTCCCTCTGAACGCATTTCCTTATGCCTTCCTCCCCACATGCACCTATCTCCCCAGTTGCAGCATTCCCCCCATTACACAGTCCTCCCTGTACACCCTCCCCGATCCCAACATCACCCCCCCAACACCTTTGTTCCCCCTCTCCCAGCCTCACTCCCCACTTACACCCAACCTCACCCCACCACACCTTTGTTCCCCCCCCCCCTCCAAACCTTACACCCCTCTTTCTGGTACATTTACCTCTCCCAGTCAAACCAAGACCTTCCTCTCCCAAAACCCCCGGTACACCTTCTTCTCCCAACACCTTCCTGTACACCTTCCTCTCCCACTCGCAGCTGGCCCTTCATATCCCCACCCTCACCGATCACCATAGCAGTCCATGGCCAAGACCGTGATTTTCTGAAGCAGACCCCAGACATCAACAGAGACCCCCCATCTTCCATGAGCTGCTTCATGGCAGAGCCATGTCCATGAGAATCCACCAGCATGCGATGCACGTGTTCCTCCAGGGTCCGGTTGCTGTAGGGCTCCAGAGTCTTTTGGTCCTTGGATGTCCGTGATGTGAGCAAGACCCTAACGGTAAGTCCTGACTTCTGCACGTCACGCTTGTCCAGATGTGTTCTGGGCCATGTGTTTCCCAGCTGACATGGGCGGTAACTTTGAGGTGGGGGTGATTCCGGCGAGCAGGTAAGATGATGAGATGCAAATGCATTGAAACTAGGTTCCTGGCATTGGATGGCAGGAAAGGCGGCCCACCGTTGATGGGCAGAGCAGACGATTGCAAACTGGTTTCACGATGGCATAAAATCAATTTTTGGCCTTCTCGCCATTTTGTCTGCTCATGCCCACCATGATGCCCGATACCAACAGGAGTGGAAAATTCCGGCCACTATCTTGGTTTCACCTTCCATTTAAGAATGTCATGCCTTATACCAGTAAGATCCTATCTAGTGTTGCACAGCCCATTGAAACAACAAAGGCTCATTTAGCTCTAGTTTGACAAAAGGATATACCTAGTGTAAGCAAAAGTCAAATGTGCTTTGCAGATGGGAAAAAGGTAATCAAAAGGATCTCTCCATACTAAGTACCCTGGCAGAGGCTCAACAGCACATATAAGGTCTGAACTGTGTGATTTTCCAACAGTTTCAGTTTGATGTCCCTCAGCAACTAACAATCATTTTGAGCCTAATCAGTTGCGCCCTAAACTTAAATATGTAGTTGCTTTTACATTACGGCTAGGATGTTGAAGCATGCTAACCCAGCTACTGCCCTGCAATTATGTTATAATATGCAGCTGATATCTGGCATTGTGAGAGAGAAGTATATTTGCAAAACAGATTGTGTACTTTAGCCAGCAGGCCTGTGCATAGTGGTGCCATGAAGACATTACAGAGATAACAGGAAACACTTTGTGCTTTGATGTAATACCATGATGTCACCACCAAAAATGATCTACTATTATTGCAGTGGTAAATTTGCCAGCATACCAAGCCACTGGCAGCCAGGAAAAGCCAAGGAAAAACAACTTTACTTTGATGTGCTACAAAAGCCAACAACTGAAGAATAATTTTAAAACAGCCTTACAATTCAAACATGTATGACAATAAAAGGCTCCCATGTGCAGGATTAATCGTCATTTGAGTCATTTGTTCATAAGGAGCAGGAAGATCATTGTGGCTCATTATACCACTATTGTGCCATGTGTTAAAATATTGCAGGGTCTTTGCTGAAAAATATAGAGCAATAATATTTATAGATAGATATTTATAGGTAGATATAGTCATTGCCTGGCACTTATGTGGCGTGAATGTTACTTGCTACTTGTCAGCCCAAGCCTGGATATTGTCGAGGTGTTGTTGCATTTGGACATGGACTGCTTCAGTATCCGATGAATCGCGAATGGTGCTGAACATTGTGCAATCATTAGCGAACATCCCCACTTCTGGCCTGATACTTCATTGATGAAGTAGCTGAAGATGGTTGGGCCGAGGACACTACACTGAGGTAGTGTCAGCCTAAGCTCTCTCATAATGGTTAAAAAAGGTAACAAATTATAATATTTAGATTTTATTACAAAAATTTTGTTTATTGTAGTCAAGTGAATGAAGAATCATTGGCGTTCTGGACATCAAGAACGTTTAGGGTAGCTCCATATCCTCTGCCCAATCAATTATATTGTGATGAATCTTCCAAATCCGCTTTCTCCAACCAAGTTCCAGTCTGTTTCTGATGCAGCCGCAGCTGTTCCTTTCTGAATGATAGTTTAGACTGCTCAACACCTGGTACAACTGTGTGGAGTTTGCACAATACATTCTTTGCCCATTTGCACCTGAAATTTGCAAACAGGGCCCTGCAATAAATTGTGGAATTCCAACTTGCATCTGTAAGCAGCCTTCTGCCTGTTTCTGGCAGGCATGCTGTATTCCCAATTTCAGGCCTGCCTGAAAGTTGCACCAGGCAGCCTTTGCATGTCCAGAGCAGAGGAATCTTATGTTGTGGTCCAGTGTAGGCTAGTGCTAAAATGTATTCTTAATGTCCGGAGAAGTTCAGGAATTTGGAAGTCAAGTTTGAGAGAAAAAAAACAGCGTTCATTGAGGAAGGCAGAGAGCAGACAGAGTCGGGGAATAGGCAGTGGCAGATATTGGATGTCTGCTGATTGGCTAGGGAGGCCAGTACCAGAGACAACTAACACCAGACACTGTTGTGAAGTATAGGGATGATGTCATCATGTACAGAGTGATGTTATCAGGTATGGAGATTCATGAGAGAGAGACAAGAAGGGAGGGGGGTGGGGAATGTGAAAACTAACCTGTTTTCTGTGCCCCAGTCACGTTGAGGCTGTTGCAGGCAGGAAAAGGTACAGCACAGGACATGACAAGTTCTTCAGTGAAGTAAGAGTACAAAGCCATAAAATACCAGACATAAAGTCATCCTGTGCCAGACAGCAGCCACTCACTAAAAACCGGAGTGCCCACTACAAAACCAGGCACTTGGCTGCCCTATGTTTGATTTTTTTTATTCATTCATGGGATGTGGGTTTCGCTGGCTAGGCCAGCATTTATTGCCCATCCCTAACTGCCCTTGAGAAGGTGGTGGTGAGCTGCCTTCTTGAACCACTGCAGTCACTGTGGTGTAGATACACCCACAGTGCTGTTGGGGAGGGAGCTCCAAGATTTTAACCCAGTGACAGTGAAGGAACGGCAATATATTTCCAAGTCAGGATGGTGAGTGGCTTAGAGGGGACCTTCCAGATGGTGGTGTTCCCATCTGTCTGCTATCCTTGGCCTTCTAGATGGAAGTGGCCGTAAGTTTGGAAGGTGTTGTCTAAGAAGCGTTGGTGAGTTGCTGCAGTGCACTTTGTAGATTGCACACACTGCTTTCACTGTTTGTTGGTGGTGGAGGGAGTGAATGTTTGTGGAAGAGGTGTCAATCAAGTGGGTTGCTTTGTCCTGAATGGTGCCAAGCTTCTTGAGTGTTGTTTGAATTGCACTCATACAGGCAAGTGGAGAGTATTCCATCACACTCCTGACTTGTGCCTTGTAGATGGCGGACAGCCTTTGGGTAGTCAGGAGGTGAGTTACTCGCTGCAGGATTCCAAGCCTCTGACCTACTGTTGTAGTCACAGTGTTTATATGGCTAGACCAGTTCAGTTTCTAGTCAATGGTAACCTCAGGTTGTTGATAGTGGGGGATTCAGCCATGGTAATGCCCTTGAATGTCAAGGGGTGATGGTTAGATTCTCTCTTGTTGGAGATGGTCATTGCCTGGCAATTGTGTGGCACGAATGTTATATGCCACTTGTCAGCCCAAGCCTTGATATTGTCCAGGTCTTGCTGCATTTGGACATGGACTGCTTCAGCATCTGAGGAGTAGCGAATGGTGCTGAACATTGTGCAATCATTAGCAAACATCCCCACTTCTGACCTTTTAATGGAAGGAAGGTCATTGATGAAGCAGCTGAAGATGGTTAGGCCAAGGACACTATCCTGAGGAACTCCTGCAGTGATGTCCTGGAACTGAGATTATTGACCTCCAACAATCAGAACCACTTTCCTTTATGCTAGGTAGGACTCCAACCAGCAGAGAGTTTTCCTCTTGCTTGGCATTGACTCCAATTTTGTTAGGGCTCCTTGATGCCACACTTGATCAAATGCTGCCTTGATGTTATGGACAGTCACTCTCACCTCACCTCTGGAGTTCAGCTCTTTTGTCCATGTTTGAACCAAGGCTGTAATGAGGTTAGGAGCTGAGTGGCACTGGCAGAACCCAAACTGAGCATCAGTGAGCAGGTTATTGCTAAGCAAGTGCTGCTTGACAGGACTGTTGATGACCCCTTTCATCACTTTACTGATGATGGAGAGTAGGCTGATGGGGTGGTAATTGACCAGGTTGGATTTGTCCTGTTTTTTATGTACAGGACATACTTGGACAATTTTTTACATTGCCAGGTAGATGCCAGTGTTGCAATTGTACTGGAACAGCTTGGCTAGGGGCATGGCAACTTCTGGAGCACAAGTCTTCAGTACTATTGCTGGAAGGCTAGGCAATCAGGGCCCATAGCTTTTGTAGTATCCAGTACCTTCAGCCATTTCTAAATATCATGTGGACTGAATCAAATTGGCTGGCTATCTGTGATGCTGGGGACCACTTGAGAAGGCCCAGGTGGATCATCCACTCGGCACTATTGGCTAAAGATTGTTGCGAATGCTTTAGCCTTATCCTTTGCACTGATATGTTGGGCTCCCCCATCATTGAGGACGGGGATATTTGTGGAGCCTCCTCTTCCAGTGAGTTCCACCACCATTTGCGACTGGATGTGGCAGGACTGTCCATTTTACACAGTGCAACTTTCAAAAATTGCATGGCCACACCTCGTGCAGCTTTCCATCTTGCTTTAAATATATTTTCTCCCCTTTTGACCTGTAAATCCCATTGTTTCAGCCTGTCTCTGGAAGTTACTTTTCCCAGAATATAAAAATCTGTCATGTTATCATTATGGCCAGCACTTTCAGGAAAAATAAGCTTAATAACTTTGCCTATTTATCAGGCCAATTGTAAACATCTTATCATGTCCTTTTGATGGTCAAACAACCTCTTAATTTACCACAAATGCAAATTCCATTCACACTGTATCTGCTGAGACCATCCTAGCTTGCCCATCCCCATTTCAAATCCCTGTTTTACACCAATTCCTTTTGATAATTTAAACCTTGCATTCCAACCGTCTCTAGTTTAATTAAATTAGTCACACACAAGTATGCACCCACAGTCCCCATAAGCCTGCTTCAGTTTTCCACAGCAATAATTGGAAAAAAATGATATTCCCTTTACAGCATGCAAGTGGTCCTATGTTGCAGCTTCACTAGGTTGACACCTTATTTTTAGGTTTGCCTGGTGCTGCTCCCGGCATGCCCTCCTGCACTCTTCATTGAACCAGGGTTGATGCCCTGGCTTGGTGGTAATGGTGGTAGAGTGGGGGATATGCCAGGCCATGAGGTTATAGATTGTAGTTGAGTACAATTCTGCTTTGCTGATGGCCCACAGTGTCTCGTGGTTACCCAGTCTTGAGCTGCTAGATCTGTTCAAAATCTATCCCATTTAGAACAGTGGTAGTCCCACACAACACAATGGAGGTTATTCTCAATATAAAGATGGGACTTCATCTCCACTAGGACGTGGTAGGTGATCACTCCTACCGATATTGTCAAGGACAAATACATCTGCGGCAGACAAGCTGGTAAGGATGAGGTCAATTATGTTTTTCCCTCACCACCTGCTGCCACCCGGTCTAGCAGCTGTGTCCTTTAGGACTTGGCCAGCTCGGTCAGTAGCGGTGCTACCCAACAACTCTTGCTGATGGACATTGAAGACCTCACCTAGAGTACTTTCTGAGCCCTTGCCACCCTCAGTGCTTCCTCCAAGTAGTGTTCAGCATAGAGGAGTACTGATTCATCAGCTGAGAAGGAGAGGGGACCCTATGTGGCAATCAGCAGGAGGTTTCCTTGCCCTTGTTTGACCTGATGTCATAAGACTTCATAGGGCCTGGAGTCAATATTGAGGGCTCCCAGGGCAACTGCCTCCCGTCTGTATAACGGACCTGTCCTACCGGTAGGACAGGACATACCCAAGGATGGTGAAGGTGGTGTCTGGGGCATTATTTGTATGGTATGATTCCGTAAAGATGACTATGTCAGGCTGTTGCTTGACTAGTCTGTGAGACAGCTCTCCCAATTTTGTCACTCGCTCTCAGATGTTAATAATGAGAAATTTGTAGGGTCAACAGCACTGAGTTTGCCGTTGTCATTTCCGGTGCCTAGGTCGATGCCACATGGTCCGTCCAGTTGCATTCCTTTTAGGCTTTTTAGCAGATTGATACAACTGAGTGGCTTGCTAGGCCATTTCAGAGGACAGTTGTGAGTCAACCATATTGCTGTGGGTGTGGAGTCACATGTAGACCAGACCAGGTAATGACATCAGATTTCCTTCCCTGAAGGGCATTAATAAACCAGATGGGTTTTGTGACGTCATTAGACTTTTAATTCCAGGTTTTTGTTGAATTCAAATTTCACCATCAGCCATGATGGGCGCATTACCCTGGGTCTTTGGATTACTAATCCAGCAACAATCCCTTTACGCCACTGCCTCCCCTGCATCATGTTTGGGTCCACAAGCATGTGAAAGGATTTGGCCACCACTTCTACACTAAAAAGACTATGCTCCAAGTTCTGCACAAAGCCCTGTGCCAAGTTGGTACCTGACTCCTTCAGGCTCCTGGATAATGAACATATGCTTTGCGGCAGGCTTCCCAATGCCCCAAGCATTTTATTGTGCATGAACATCGGCATTCTTCTGCATACTGTCGCATTGAAGCACTCATCTGAGTCCTCTGCAACAGAACTCTTGTGGTCTTGGCCTTTGCTGAGCTGGCAGCTGTGCTATACCTGCCCCCTGCCCTGCCTGCAGCCCATTGATGTCCAGTGTCTCACCATGTGCAGATCCTGCCAGTAACGTATGCACAGTGTCATACCTGAGTTGGTAACTGAGAGTATGGGATTGAGCGAAGGTACGCTGTTATTATCACTTTCTTCTTTCTGTTCCTCCACAGCCTGACCAGGTTGCATTTCTTGGATATGTGAGAGGAGAAAGGCACAAGGGTAAGGATGTTGTGTGAACAGGAGGGAAAGTAAGAGGTGCGTGCTTACACTATCTGCATCTTGGAAATCAGAAGTGAGCGTGGGATAATGGAGAAATGGGATGTGAGAAGTTTTCCAGCCAGAAGGCAGGAAGGAAAATATTTATATGCATATCTATATTAACCTTATTATTTTTATTTTTAAAATGGATAAGGCTTCACCCTGACTAGCCATGACTCATACCAAAGGAATTTCTAACCTTCAGACAAGCAGCAGAGACTCATTATCTCTAAAAAGGTGTTAACGCACCCCCGCTGCATCCCTCCCTCCCTGTGCCCCCCACGCTCTCCCTCCCCGCACCATCCTCTCCCCAGGCCCCCCTCCCTGCATCCCCCTCCCCCCATGCCTGCCCCCATGCCCCCCCATCCTCCTACCCGCCCCCCCAACACCCCCCACCCCACTACCACTCCCCCCACCCCCCCACCACCACCGGCACCCTCATTTCCCCCCGCCTCCACGCCACCTCCTCTCCCAACTCAGAACTGCACAAAACCTCTTTACATTTCTGAAGAAGAATTCTAGCCCCACCAGAGGCAGTATGTCTGCAAAGGCCAAAAGAGACCCTGACTCCTTTATTAAACTCCTCAAGATTCCAGGCCTGTGAAAATACATCCTTTGACCAAGACCCAGGAGAATAAGTGGGAGGTATGTCACATACCTCTTCCAAGGTGCTAGAACCTGTAATATTGCTGTGTGGAACTGAACCCAGGCAGTCTACCATTTTATCAACTAACAGATAGCAGCAGAAAGAGCACTGTCCAGGTTAATGGCCTGGTCCTCATCTACACTGAATTACTGGAACCTTGGAACATCTGTATCTGTGCCTTCAAGACTAATTCTTCTCTACATGCCTTCTTCCATCATGGAAGTCCTCGCTTCTGGAAAGATGGATCACCGTGCAACAGCTTCAGCCTGTTAATCTCTGAAGGAATACACCACTGGAATTTTGATTCTGGACCCTGGTCTCACATGAGACTATATTTTTATAGTAGTCTTGCCCTGTACCCCTTTCTTTCCCTTATCTCTCTTTTATTGTATGAGTGCAAAAAGAAGTAGACATTGCGAAACTCCTCTCCCTTGTTTTTTTTGTGTGTAAAATAAGCCAACCCTTTTAGTTTACTAGATCTCGAGTTTGCTGTGGGGTTATTAATAGAGGATTGGATAACTTCAAAACTGAAGGGTTGGGGAAAGAACACCACCACTTATAAATGGGGAAATCAAAAATCAAAAATACCTTTCTGTTTACCGATGGGTAGTCAGAGGAGCAATCAGGGTTGTTTAAATTAATCCCCCCTTTAGTCTGTAACAGAGGGAAGATTAAGAATGAATCTTCTGTTATCTTCAGTGATTTCAGACCTCAGCTGCCATGGCCTCAGCAATGGTTGTCTCAAGAATCGTCGTTACGTCCCCTCCATGGAGGGGGGTTGGTTAGGTCCAGCTCCAGTTAGCTCCTGTGCCTCAGGTTGTGCACCACCTTGTCCTGTAAGTTAGTGGAAAGTGAGTCAGTGTCCTGTAATCTGTTTTTGTGATGTGGCTTTCAAGCTTTAAATTTTTTTTTTGAAAAATATACTTTATTCATAAAATATCTGGAAAAACATTACAAAACATTTCAAAATCACCATCACAAAAGTACAATCAGATTCAACTTTTACACATGGATCATGAGGTGCATCAATACAATCAATGAATATTACAATCATTTCAATATGGTCATTAAAGACAATCAGACAATGGTATTGGAGTTATCAACATACATCATGTTGCACTCTGAGGTGCTTCAATACAATTATAATACAATTAGTATTCAATGCATACATTCATTTTGAGCTGTACAGCCCGAGGGCTCTCCATAGTTCCCAGCCCCTTGGTGCACTATGGCTAAAAGTTAGGCAGTGACCTTTTCCCATTGCGTCTTTGCGGCGGCTGCCCCAAGCCTTAGCACACCCCTCAGCACGTAATCCTTGATCTTGGAATGTGCCAGTCTGTAACACTCGGTCGGGGACAACTCTTTGCGCTGGAAGACCAACAAATTTCGGGCAGACCAAAGAGCGTCTTTCACCGAGTTGATGATCCTCCAGCTGCAGTTGATGTCTGTCTCAGTGTGTGTCCCTGGGAACGCCCATAGAGCACAGAGTCCTGTGTCACAGGACTGCTCGGGATGAACCTCGACAGAAACACTGCATCTCTCTCTAGATCTTCTTTGCAAAGGCATAATCCACAAGGAGGTGAACAATGGTCTCGTCCCCACCACAGCCACCTCAAGGGCAACGTGCAGAGGGGGTGAGACTCCTGGCATGTAGGAAGATTCTGATGGGGAGGGCCTTTCTCACCACCAGCCAAGCTACGCCTTGGTGCTTGTTGGAAAGTTCTGGCGCTAAGGCATTCTGCCAAATGACTTTGACAGTCTGCTCAGGGAACCATCCCACCGGGTCCACCCTCTCCTTTTCCCGCAGGGCCTCTAAGACGTTACGTGCCGACCACTGCCTGATGGACTTGTGGTCAAAGGTGTTTCTCTGCATAAATTTTTCCATGAGGGACAGGTGGTACAGCACGGTCCAACTACTTGGAGAGTTCCGCAGCAGCGTGGCCAGACCCATCCTTCGCAACACCAGGGACAGGTAGAACCTCAGCACGTAGTGACACTTGGTGTTTGCGTACCGAGGATCTACACCAGCTTGATGCAGCTGCACACAAAGGTGGCCATCAGTATGAGGGTGATGTTGGACACATTTTGTTCCCCCCTTATCTAGAGGCTTGTACATCTCATCCCTGTGGACACGATCCATTTTCGACCTCCAGATAAAGCGAAAGATGCTTTAATAGCTCTCAGCATGTACAAGCTGAGATGTAGGTGTGAAGCTTGCAGCCGTACTAAGTATGTGAAGATATGGTGGAGGAATCACAGCCAAGAATCCTGACTGGTAGGTGAGTGACGTGGGTGTGGTGATCTGAGCAGTGTCTGAAGCTAATAGTGCGGTGGGTAAGTTCTAGCATTTGAAAATGCACTCACTGACCCTGACTGCTTGTGTGAGTTCATTGAACTTCTAGCGACACTGCATCCAGATCCTGA
Organism: Carcharodon carcharias; assembly: GCF_017639515.1. Classification (NCBI taxonomy): domain Eukaryota; kingdom Metazoa; phylum Chordata; class Chondrichthyes; order Lamniformes; family Lamnidae; genus Carcharodon; species Carcharodon carcharias. Next base: position 105,440,218 of record NC_054479.1, on the reverse strand, counting down.
CATTCACTTTCATGGCTATCTGCTCTCACTGCCTTTTGAGTGTGTGTCATGAGGGATTCAGCCCCCTGCAGCTACAGGATATTTCACCAACTTCCACATCCATCACCAAGACCCCCAGTGCAGAGCAGAGATATAATGGTGCCCAAGTGCAGCTCCAACACCTCTTATTTAAAGGCTTTAACGTTCACCACTGGATGGTAAACTCTCCTTTGCCAATTGGCCAACCGTTATATGTCCCACTTGATTTTTCTTTCCACTGATCTCAGTGGAATCCATTCCATTAATTGTCTGATTGGATTTTAATCCTCACTGCCTCCAAGATTGAAGTTACTGGTTTCTGGGAGTAACACATGCAGGGGGATTTGGTTCATTGATGGCAACAATCAGAACTGGAGGGGAAATCCTCTTGCAATCACGTGAGGCTGCGTGGCTTGTGATGCAGAAGTGGCCAGTGCTCGGACCACGTTAAGTGAATTCTATCTGCGATATTATGTGGGGCGCAAGGGCAAGTTTGGCCACGAGTTCCTGGAGCTTGAGTTCAGGCCGGACAGTAAGAGTTGACCGGAATGTTGAGCTCATGGTGTGGCTGTGAATCTGGAGCCTGTGGAGGTTAAAAGGAAGGCTGGGTCCCAGGCCTCACGCTGCTGCTGCCAAATGTCTGACTCACTGTGCAGCAGCAGCAACAGCAACAGCAACAGCAGTAAACCTCTTTTACAGATCTCTGACTGTAAAAAACAAGATCTTACAACTCAGTTCTGTCGAAGGGTAATGAGGACTCGAAACGTCAACTCTTTTCTTCTCCGCCGATGCTGCCAGACCTGCTGAGTTTTTCCAGGTAATTCTGTTTTTGTTTAAGATCTTACAACTCCCTGCACAAACTTTCTCATAAACAGGTTTTTCTGGCTCCAACTTGGTAGAGGGCATGGCATGGAGCCTGGAGCTCATCCTTTCCACAGTGGGAGTGGTAGTCAACTCCATGATGACACTGGTAGACTGACCAATGATGCAGCATTTGTGGCTGCTGTCTCAGTTTCCATTGCAGTATCTCAGTGCTGCCATGGAAGTTCAGATGGAGGTCATGAGATCCATGATTTCTGTCATGGGGACAGGGCCGGGGGAGTAAGAACAGCTTGTTTACAGCATCTGCAAATGATCAATCCGAAGAGGGTGCAGGATGTGCATGGACAATTTGCAGGCACACTACCCATTATTTTTCACCTGTATTTGGATGCTAGATTGAGTGCAACATTCCCACATTTCCTGGCGTGTGCAGGTGGCATTTTGTTTTATTTGTTCGTGGGATGTGGGCATCACCATGGCTGGGCCAGCATTTATTGCTCATCCCTAATTGCCTGAGAAGGTAGTGGTGAACTGCCTTCTTGAACTGCTGCAGCCCATGTGGTTTAGGTACACCCACAATGCTGTTAGGGAGGGAGTGGATGAATTTTCTCAATAAGGTGTTTTCTCATGGTCATTGAGAAGGCAACAGGATCATTTATCGTTTTAAACAATAGGTGATTTGTTGCTGGTGTAGCAGCTCCCCCAACATTATTTAAAAACACACAGGTTATATATTGAACTTACTGTAGATCTTCCATGATGTTGTTCAAAGTTGCCTGGAGTCTTCTCTATATTTTTGATGCTCAGTTTGACCTCATTTTGAGCCAGGGAGCTGAGCACATTAGGGCAGTGGAAGGGGGTGAGCTGCACAATGGGAAGATGGAATCTGGAGTGTGGAAGATGAAAAGGACGTAGAAATATTCAACTAAAAGTACTGGACCTCACGTGGAGTAAGGGTTTGTCTATTCCAGAATATTTTGCAGGTGGGCAGTTGCAGTGAACTGTGTTGGTCTGAAGAGTTTCTTTTGAAGTCCTGATTCTGGTTTACATTTAATAAACTGAATCTGGGAGTAATTTTTTGTCTGCACAATCCAGGTATGTCATTAGGGAACAAGAATCTTTTATGACTCCTAGTTAGACATATTTTTAAAATCGATTCTTGGGATTTGGACAAGACCAGAATTTATTGCTGATGAAGCTTATTAGAGGGCTAATAAAAGTCAAACTTTTTTTTATTCTTTCATGCATGTTGGTGTCACTGGCAAGGGCTGCATTTGTTGCTCATCCCTAATTGCCTATGAACTGAGTGGCTTGCTAGGCCATTTCAGAGGGATGTAAGAGTCAATCGCAATATATTGCGGGTCAGGAGTCACATGTAGGCCACACAAGGTGCGGATGGCAAATTTCCTTCCTGAAAGGCATTAGTGAACCAAATCAGACTTTACAGCAATCAACAATGTTTTCAGGATTGCCATTATTGACACTAGCTTTTCAATTCCAGATTACTAATTGAATGTAAATTCCACCAGTTCCCATGTTCCCAGAGCATTAGCATGGGCCTCTGGGTTACTAATCCAATGACATTACCACTATGCCCCTGTTTCCCCCAAGTCATGTTGACCACACTGGTTATGGGTCACAGGTTTCCTTCCCTAGAGGACATTAGTGTGCCAATTGGATTTTTATGATAATATGATAGCTTCATGGTCACTTTTACCAATGTTAGCTTTTTATATCCAGGTTTTTTAAAAACTGATTTTAAATTTTTAGACTTCCATGCTAGGATTGACATTTACATTCTCTGCATTACTATTCCAGACCTCTAGATTGCTAGTCCATTAATATAACGACTACACTGTTATGCCTGTGCTGATTTGTAGAGAATTGTATAGTTTTCTGTTTGTAAGCACCTTAAACTGCATTCTGGGACTTGCAGTTTTCCATGTGACATGCATTCTATGTGTCAGCACAATCCATCCAACACAAACAAAAAGTAAACTAATCACCCTTAGAAATCCCCTAGTGACTGTCTTGTGGACACCTTTGCCTATCTATCTCTCCTATGCAGTGCTATCCCAATGAGTGTAGTGGCTCAAAACAAAAACAAAAACAGAATTACCTGGAAAAACTCAGCAGGTCTGGCAGCATCGGCGGAGAAGAAAAGAGTTGACGTTTCGAGTCCTCATGACCCTTCGACAGAACTTGAGTTCGAGTCCAAGAAAGAGTTGAAATATAAGCTGGTTTAAGGTGTGTGTGTGGGGGGCGGAGAGAGAGAGAGAGAGAGAGAGAGAGAGAGAGAGAGAGGTGGAGTGGGGGTGTGGTTGTAGGGACAAACAAGCAGTGATAGAAGCAGATCATCAAAAGATGTCAACAACAATAGTATAAAAGAACACATACGTGTTAAAGTTAAAGTTGGTGATATTATCTAAATGAATGTGCTAATTAAGAATGGATGGTAGGGCACTCAAGGTATAGCTCTAGTGGGGGTGGGGAGAGCATAAAAGATGTAAAAAAAAAAAAATTTTTTTTTTTATAATGGAAATAGGTGGGAAAAGGAAAATCTATATCATTTATTGGAAAAAAAAGAAAAGGAAGGGGGAAACAGAAAGGGGGTGGGGATGGCGGAGGGAGCTCACGACCTAAAGTTGTTGAATTCAATATTCAGTCCGGATGGCTGTAAAGTGCCTAGTCGGAAGATGAGGTGTTGTTCCTCCAGTGTGCGTTGGGCTTCACTGGAACAATGCAGCAAGCCAAGGACAGACATGTGGGCAAGAGAGCAGGTTAAAATGGCAAGCGACAGGGAGGTTTGGGTCATTCTTGCGGACAGACCGCAGGTGTTCTGCAAAGCGGTCGACCAGTTTACGTTTGGTCTCTCCAATGCAGAGGAGACCGCATTGGGAGCAACGAATGCAGTAGACTAAGTTGGGGGAAATGCAAGTGAAATGCTGCTTCACTTGAAAGGAGTGTTTGGGTCCTTGGACGGTGAGGAGAGAGGAAGTGAAGGGGCAGGTGTTGCATCTTTTGCGTGGGCATGGGGTGGTGCCATAGGAGGGGGTTGAGGAGTAGGGGGTGATGGAGGAGTGGACCAGGGTGTCCCGGAGGGAGCGATCCCTATGGAATGCCGATAGTGGGGGTGAAGGGAAGATGTGTTTGGTGGTGGCATCATGCTGGAGTGTAGTGGCTTCTGACTTTCAACAGGGGAGACAGCAGATGACCTTTTAGGTCACCCTTGAGCAGCCCTGGACATTGTGGGCAGGCCTGATGCCATACCACCTCAGCCTGTGTGGCAGCAGACTGAATTGTCTGGTTGGCACCAGCAAGAACACTGGCCGACTGGCAGTGGTGAAAGTATGAATGTTGTCATCCTGAGAAAAAAGGCAGCAGGTTCATGCTCCAAGCATCCACTAGTACTCCACCAGGATAGCACCTCAGCAATCCTAGTTATCTGTTAAAAGGAATAAAATTGCTTGACTGCAGTAAGAGCTTGCATTCCCCTCTAAGCACTTAGTTCGCATCCACAATGACTGCAGGCCTCCCCGCATAACATCCTTACCAATATTCCTTCTAAGCTGCAAGGCTATGTAACCTTGCAGCAAACTGCAAGTTCCTATGTAGACCATACTCAAGTCAGCCCCTATAAATTACCCTGTATGCACTGGAGAAAATTTAAAGGGCTGCACACTTAAATAAATCACCTGTGTGCTACAAAAAAAATTAGAGGGAACATTGATGCTTGCCCTTTTCCCTTTCAGATATCCAAGTGGTATAACCTGGCCTAGCAATGGAGGAACGCTAAGAAGAGAGCAGTGATGACTGTCACTTGATTTCACACTTGCAGCTATCAGCTCTGTTACTGACGCTGCATGCACTTTAGAGGATACCAGAGGTGGAATCTGCACATGGTGAGATGCCGAGCATGAGGGAGCTGCAGCCAGGAAGAGGCGGGAAGGTGGGGGAAAGAGTAGTCCAGGGACTTTAACCCAAAATATTCTGAGTCAGAGGCAAGAGAACTACCCCCTGAGCCAGAGCTGGCACCTAAATGACTTCCTATGTGACTGTGACAAAGGTAAACTATCCCTTTTCATTCTTCTCAACCTGTTGGCAGCCTTTGACAGTTGAGCACATCATCCTCCTCCAACACCTTTCCACTGTCATCCTGCTAGGTGGCACCCTCACCTGGTTCCATTCTTATCTGTCTATCTAGAATGTCACTTGCAATGGCTTCTCTTCCTGCTCCAACGTCGTTACTCCTGGTATTCCCAAGGATGTATCCTTGGCCTCCTATTTCTGACCTACATGCTGCCATTAGTAACATCATCCTAAAGAATGTCATTAGTTTTCACATGTATGCCAATGATAACCAGCTCTACCTCATCACCGACTCTCTCGACTCCTCCACTGCTGCTAAATATTAGATTGCTTTTCTGACATTCAGTACTGGATAAACAGAAATTTACTGCTATTAAATATTGGCAAGATTGAAGCCAATGGCTCCAAAGTCCCAATGCATTGCCTCCGTGGGAATTGCCTGGGAAGTTTGAATTTTCAACTGGCAATTCTGCTCCCCCAGATCCTCCATAAAGAGTCTCCAACCCTGAATTAGAGTCGGAGGCTTCATACAGTTCCGACTTACTTACCTGAATAGGTACCCAGGAAACGTTAGACAGATTAGAACCTAGTCTATCACCTAAGTAACTACACAACTGACCCCTCCCAGTCACTCACACTGATCCTCTCAAACCCCTACCGAACCCCCATCTCCACCGACTCTCCAACTCCCCAACCCGATCTAACATGATTCGCCCCCACTGTCCAACTATCCCCCAACCCTTTGACCCTCCCCTGACCCTCTGACTGCATCCCTGACCTGAGCTCATCATCCAATTCCCCCAGGATACAAACTGACCTGACCTCACCACCTGACTACCTCCAACCCTCTGACTGCCCCCAATCTGACCTGACTAACCCCCAACTCCCTCCCTCCCGACCTGACCTGGACTCACCACCAAATTCCTCAATTTTTTTTTTTATTCATTCATAGTATGTGTGCACCTCTGGCTGGGCCAACACTTATTGCAGTTCAAAAACAGAATTACCTGGAAAAACTCAGCAGGTCTGGCAGCATCGGCGGAGAAGAAAAGAGTTGACGTTTCGAGTCCTCATGACCCTTCGACAGAACTTGAGTGAGTCCAAGAAAGAGTTGAAATATAAGCTGGTTTAAGGTGTGGGGCGGGGTGGGGGGGGGGGGGGGGGGGGGGGGGTGGTGGGGGGTGGGGGGTGGTGGTGGAAGAGAGAGAGAGAGAGAAGTGGAGGGGGCTTGGTGTGGTTGTAGGGACAAACAAGCAGTGATAGAAGCAGATCATCAAAAGATGTCACAAACAACAGAACAAAAGAACACATAGGTGTTAAAGTTGGTGATATTATCTAAACAAATGTGCTAATTAAGAATGGATGGTAGGGCACTCAAGGTACAGCTCTAGTGGGGGTGGGGAGAGCATAAAAGACTTAAAAATATTTTAAAATAATGGAAATAGGTGGGAAAAGAAAAATCTATATAATTTATTGAAAAAAAAGACAAAAGGAAGGGGGAAACAGAAAGGGGGTGGGGATGGGGGAGGGAGCTCAATTTACTGCACTTCCCTAATTGCCCTAGAGAACCGAGTGGCTTGTGTAGGGGTTCCCCTTTTCCCTCAGAAACCCTCCCCATTCTCAAACTCGTGACACCAGATTCACAAGTGTATGGCTTCAACAGAATGACCAATGAGACAAGTTTCTTCAGGTAATTCACAAATGCTTTATTGAATCACCAACAATCCCATAGCACAAAACCCAAAATTTAAAACAACCCATTCCCAGTACCCGACACAAAGTCACCATGACTTGGTTAAAACTTACAAGAACACAAGCAAAACAACATATCCTGCCCTGAAACCTTAAGAAAAAAAACCCTCAGACCAATATCACCAAGGTATGGCTGAAACAAGCTACAAGGTACAGGTAAAAAACACCAAGTTTTCACCCCAAACCTTACAAAACCCTTAGACAAATATCACTATGATTTGGTTGAAACTTATAATCCCCAACACAGCTGTCCAGTCTGTCCAGTGATAAAAACAAAAAAACTGCGGATGCTGGAAATCCAAAACAAAAACAGAATTACCTGGAAAAACTCAGCAGGTCTGGCAGCATCGACGGAGAAGAAAAGAGTTGACGTTTCGAGTCCTCATGACCCTTCGGACAGAACAGTTCTGTCGAAGGGTCATGAGGACTCGAAACGTCAACTCTTTTCTTCTCCGCCGATGCTGCCAGACCTGCTGAGTTTTTCCAGGTAATTCTGTTTTTGTTTCAGTCTGTCCAGTGTTGACTGTAGGCCTGAGTCAAGGTGACCAAACTCGGCCGTTCTTCTGACTGCAGCCTAAAGCCTTCAGGCCAATATCACTACGATATGGCTGGAAACACTTACAATCCCCAACACAGCTGGTCCTTCCGGTGAGAACTGTAGGTCCATGAACCAGGTTGATCCTTCCTGACCCTCCTTCTTGACTGCAGCCCAGATGCTCATTTCTGCTCTGCTTTAATAATAATTTAACTCAGACATGTCAAAACATATTTCCTGTTGTTCCAATGTCCCTTTAATTGAGTCCATGCAAAGTCCAGACAAATGTTATCAGCTCCTATTGGTTGAAACAATACAGGGTTTTCCATGGAAGATGTATCCAGACGAATATTATCAGTTCTCATTGTATGAGCAATTCTCCTGCTGTCTGAGGTGGCACAGTAACAGCACCTGGCTCCAAAGTTAATGAGGGTTTGAATCACCCTCCCCCAGTACTATTGTCTGTGGTGGTTGAATAATTCCCTGAGTGTATTGTACTGATGAGATGTCCTTTGTGTCATTGTACTGGGTATTCTGGACTTCTTCATCGCATTTGTTCAATGTCCAAACGCTTTTGATGAGTCACTGTGTTTTCACTAAATGTCCGAATTAACCCCTTGCTGCCTAGCCCTGTACTGCTGGCTGCAGCTTATCTTTGAAATTTATAGCTCTATAAATTTCCCAGTTGGAGGGGATTTCGATCCTACATAATTCCTCCATTTTGGAGGGCATTTAAGAGTCGGAAATAGTGGTTCTGACCCTGAATGGAAAATTCAGGTCATTGTTTGCAGTCCTCGCTCCAAACTCTGTTCCCTAGCTACCAACTCCATCCCTCTCCCTAGCAATAGTCTGAGACTAAACCAGTTTGCTTGCAAACTTTTTGTCATGTTTGATCCTGAGATGAGCCTCTGACCACATATTTCCATCTCTGTAACATTGCCTGACTTTATCTCATCACAGCTCCTCAGCAATCCTCATTCATGCCTTTATTTCCCCTAGACTTAACTATTCCAAAGCACTCCTGGGCAGGCCTCCTACAAAGTTAAAAACAGAATTACCTGGAAAAACTCAGCAGGTCTGGCAGCATCGGCGAAGAAAAAGAGCTGACGTTTCGAGTCCTCGTGACCCTTCGACAGAACTTGAGTTCGAGTCCAAGAAAGAGTTGAAATATTTCAGTTTTTTGTTTTTATCTCCTACAAAGTTTCCTCCATAAGCTTAAAGTCAACCAAACCTCTGTTGCCCATGTTCTAACTTGTACCAAGTTCCATTCACCTATCACCTATGTACTCACTGACCTACATTGGCTTCCAGTCGAGCGCATCTTGCTTTTAAAATTCCCATCCTTGTTTTCAAATCCCTGCATGGCTTCACCCCTCCCTATCACCGTAATCTCCTGCAGTCCCACAACCCACTGAGATATCTGCAATCATCCCATTCTGGCCTCTTAAGCATCCCCAATTTTAATCTCTCCATCATTGGTGGCTATGCCGTTAGTTTGTCTAGGCCTGAAACTCTTTAATACGCACTCTGCCACTCCACCAGTGCCCTTGTTGTTGCCTGTGAGTACAGACTGCTGCTGTGATGGTGGAGTTCGCAGCCAGGTCTTCTAGGCCCAGAGCTGCTCAAGGTTGGCCTTCAGGTCCACCTGAAGTTTTGTCTGCTGAAATTCAACAGCCATCTGCTAGGCCTGCAGCAGCTACTGGATTGCCACAATGTGGGAGCACTAGGACAGACAAAGGCACTGTGATTGTCAGTGTTGGAGGAAAGGTAAGGTGTGGGACTGTTGGTGAAAGGAGAATTGATGTATGGTTACTGGTATTGCACTAGGATGAGTTCTTCATAGACTACCCAGGCAGAAAGGAGTTTATCTATGCTGCCTTCTATCTTCCTTCTTACCCTCCTCCACAGCTTGCCATATAGCTAATGGCAAGGGCTGTTCACTCATAATGGCATGTTTGTGCAGCATGCAGCAGATCATGAAACTTGACACCAACTTTGCCAAGTACTTCAGGGCTTCTCCAAAACAGTCCAGGCACTGGAAGTGTTGTTTCTGTTCTATCACATTTTATGTAGAAACATGGTGCTCATTGTATGCATACATGTGCATGGGTTGCACACTGGAATCAGCAGATAGCCCTTGTTACCCAGTAGCTACCCTTTGGTTTTCCATGGTAGCTTAAATGCAGTTGGTACAATGGACTGACACAGAATGAAGGCATCACAAGTACTTCCAGGATACCAGCATTGACCTGTATAATTCATTGCCAATGGGCCTATGGTCACACACCATCCTGACTTTGAGGGATTGGAATCCCTTTTAGTTCCAGTATATGGCAGAGTTAACATGTGGTGTTTGCAAAGTGATGTGCCTGCAACCACCACATGTTGCACAGTGAGAAGCCTGCAATCTCAACTAGTAAGCTATCCACTCTCTCCACTTGCTACTTTCTGGCAAGAGAGAAGTAAATGTATTCAGCTTTATCTGAATGTTGCAAATATTTCAGCTCTAGCCTAGAAGGAGCCAAATGCATAAAAGTTCATGACCACAGTCACTGGCAATGTATTTCTTGCCCTGCTGAAATTGCAGCTATGGCAGATTTCAATGAGGACATACTGAAGCTCAGGCATCTTGCACACTGTTTCTCACTGAAGTTTAGAGAGCGAGTTGTTCCCAGAACACCATGGCTGAATATGGTCTCCGGCTGAGAGCCCTTCTCCCCATCTTCCTTGTTTCAGCAGTTTGTATTGCCTCTATTTCAAGGGACATGCCCACTAACACAGCCATGGCTCAGTGTAATGAGTTTGTGCAGAAGCCTTGAAGTTGGCAAACAGTCCTTCAGCCTGCCCCACCACACCCTGTAGACATTGGTGCCTTTTGTGGTGATGACCTTTCACATGAAAGGTCATTTAGCTGAAACATTAACTCTGTTTTACTCTCCATAGCTGCTGACCATTTCCAGAATTTTGTTTTTATTTCAGGTTTCCAGCATTTGCAGTATTTTGCTTCTGTAGTAGTGCTTCCTATAACTGTTTTAAGTTTCCAAACACTTGCTGGTTGATGGCTTCTGGCTGTTGCCACAATTCAACAACTAATCTGTAAATAGTTGGTGATCCCTTTATCTAACACTGGTGGGGGTTGTTTCTGCTGCTGAAGCTAAGTGTGAGGTTAAGAGTGTGCACCAGCTGGAGTGTTGACTCCAAAATGGTACAGCTGGTGACAAATCAGCTGACGTCATGTTTTACCTGCTCTGCATATTTTCAGCAAGTTGCACATTTCACACACAAGCTCACATCCTTACCCACATGGCATCCGGTTTGATGGCACGTGCACGACAGACACCATTTTGGAACTCTAAGGGCACTCAGTAGCTAAAAAAAGGGCAGTAACAAGTCTGATTTCTTGCCCCATGTGTCTAACGAACAAGGCATTGAAAATCCCCTCACTAGCAAGTGAAAATCAAGAAAATCAGCTTATGTGAGATATTGTCCTGTTTCAGAACTATCGCATATTAGAGTGGAAGAGCAATAAAAACATCCTGTTAGCTTTGTATATTTTGTTGTTCTTAATTCTACATGCCTAGTGTTATAAAGACATGCTTTATCAAAAACGACTTTATGGGTTTACTGGCCGAAAAGCACTAACTGAGTTTTAAAAAACTGAAACCATATTTCAATGACTTGAAACAGCAGTTTCTAGGATGGCTGAACATTTGCATGACTGTACCTTACACATTGCAAAGCTATTGGAGTTAACCTGTTTAGAAAGCTGAAAGGAGATAATTACCTTGAAGGAAAAAAAAACCAAAAATAGCATTACCTGGAAAAACTCAGCAGGTCTGGCAGCATCGGTGAAGAAGAAAAGGGTTGACGTTTCGAGTCCTCATGACCCTTCAACAGAACTTCAGAAGTTCTGTTGAAGGGTCATGAGGACTCGAAACGTCAACTCTTTTCTTCTCCGCCAATGCTGCCAGACCTGCTGAGTTTTTCCAGGTAATTCTGTTTTTGTTTTGGATTTCCAGCATCCGCAGTTTTTTGTTTTTAATTACCTTGAAGGAATGTGAATGGAATCATCTCCTAACCCATTCACAGAACATTCGGACAATCAGCTGGTGTATTCACCTGGGTGGGGTCTACACATTGTCTGGGATGATTACATCCAATGAACTCTGGCTGAGAAAGGAATTCAGTCAGCCATAATCTAATCAAGTTGAAACCATTCACCTGGGATCCACTAGTCATGACCATATTTGGGTCAATGGAAAGAGAGGATCACGTGACAAGTCAGCTAACCCTCTTTTGTGTTGAAGAAACTGCATTTCTCGGGGCCACAAAAGGACAGAAGCCAAAGAGATGCCAGAGAAACAACCAGCATGGGGCATTCTGTCTCCCTCCATTCTGCTGCAAGTTTGAGTCCTATCTGCTGATTGACCATCCACACGCCACAGGCAGTGATTTAGGAATTAACCCAGCAGTCGCTGATGCACCATTCATCAACAAATTTAAATTGTCTCAATGTTGGATCCAGAGGGACGACCGAACTTAGCTTGAAACCACCCCAGCCATCGGCCTACATGACCTGTATACCTTTCACTTTTATTGGACTCTAAAAGACTGCTTAATCTATCCTCCTTCTTTACAATTTACTGGTGGGTGTGAATGTGTGCACATGTGCGCATGAAAGTTGGAACATTTTCATTACTTTTCATTAGACTGGGTTAAGTACAATAGATACTATTCTCTTCTTTAAAAAAAACTTACACAAGGAAACCTGTCTGTGTTTGTCTTTTACAGTCACAGCACATAAACAGTTAAACATTTACTGAATTGGCAAGTACGTGCTTTAAAATAAAACCCTGTTGTGGCCAAACAAGTAGTGGGAAAAGAGAGGCATTCTAGCTCTCCTCACCTGATCGTAACACAGTAATAAATGGTGATATTACAGACCAATACTGAACACAAAAGGACACTCCTCTGTCCATTATTGTAATATAAGTGTTAATCATTGATTTTAAATAGATTAATGCTTTCATTTAGGAAGTGGACAGATGTATAATGAGCATGTTAACATTAATCAACTAACATTTTCTAGGAAATGTCATCTCACGCACCCTACCAAGTGTGAAGATTTTTAATTGCTTGATCCTGATTCTAAAACTACTCAGTAACAGCACATTTGTTCTTGATGCTAAAATAATTATATAACATCAATCATTAACCACAGATTGTCAGAATAATGTTTAAAATAAGTAAAATTGAAATTTCACAAATATTCATTTTTTTATTTAACTTGTTTGCAAAATGATCAAATAATTAAGATATTAATTTCACATTCTGATTTGGAAACTAAATATTCGGAAACTCTACATATTCTTTAATAAAAACATTTTAAAATGAAGGAAATTTGACAGGATATGTGCTCAGACAGCTTATAATAGAACTAAAAACCAAAAGGTTGCTGGAAGGAATGAACTTATCCATCTTTTCCCTTTAATTCAGTTACATAATAAAGTGGGTGAGTCATACCAACCACTTTCCCAAATTCTTAACACAAAAGATTTTCAGCTATCAAAATCACCATGTACAATATTTGCTCCATCATGGACTCTACCCAGCCAACCAATCATCAATGGAGAAACCTCCAAGTGGATAACACTCTGGTATTTGACCCAAGCACCAAGGAAAATCAAGCATATCTGTGGAATATTAGTCCAATCTTAAAACCCACTCTTGCAACTCCTCCAAAGGTAACCCAGGTATGGCCCTATCGACATATGAACCATTGCTTTCCACAGTATAATGATCATCTTAAAGAAATTAATAAACAGAGCACAAACTGCTTTTACTGGAGTTTAGTTAGCCTATCTACTATGCAACAAAGAAAACTCGCTAACCTCTAGTTTTTGTTCAAGACTTATGAACGTTGTACTCCCATCTTTCAATTTTGCAACACAGCCCTGCTTCCAGTTACATTCATTTCAAGATGTCAAGTTGTATGTCCTCTCAATTTTCTTATCTCTCTAATGAAAAAAAAGTTCAGTTCTCTGAATTTCTCATTAGACATTATGACTTTAGGTCCTTGAGTAAGCCTAAATTATGTTCTTTGAAGTCTCTCCAATGTCCTTTGGAAGTTGGTGTGCTCAGAATTATATACAATGTTATAAAACACGTCTTGGCAATGGGTTTGAAACAGGCTATTATATAGGCATCGACCTACCTGTTGATAACACTTGAGATTGACTGGATTGGATCCTTTCATACGGAGATTTAAAAAGTCCCATTCTTATCTTTTAAATGTTGCAGGTTTAGGAGCTCATGAACAGTAAATCAAATGTAAACAGGACATAACTTGTTACGAGTGCATGTTTGTTGAAATATTTAGTTTAGATTATATTGCTTTCTCCTCCAAGTTCCAAATTACACACATGAAATACAGTTCTTGGGAGTCGTCTTGGAACATTACTCTTTTATACCAGCAAGAAAATATCTATCTTTTTTCCTGCTTACAATGTCTCCTTGAAGAGATGGCAACCAATTAGGTGTTTATGCTCTAGGATTAGGCCACAAAACTTCTCTCAAATTTTGGCTAAGAATAAAAGGTTGGTCTGATCATGATGCTTCTGAAAATTCAAGACACCTGGAATTCCTTGTGGATAAACTTAAAATAAAAAAACAAACACAATACCATTCCATTTTAACTAGTTACAACATTTATGCTTTTCATCAACAAAGAAATCTAACCATCACATCTGTCCTCAAAAGTCATCATCACCAGTTGATAGGAAAGAAAAAAATTCCCAGATTAACAATTTTATTTCCAAAATATTTCCAAGAGGTCTTTATCGTATTTTTCCCTGCAGTATGATTAAAATATTAATTAAGAAAGACCGAGGAGAACTACAAAAATCACTAACAGAAAGAATCACATTAACCCTGCAAGGGTTACTAAGCATTTTTTGAAAATTCTAACAAGAATCAGAAAATATCATAGATATCTGGTTAAAATTCAATAATTCCATAATATTGTTTTCTAATACCCAGCATTGTTCCGCATATATATTTTGTGTTATATTGTGCTTTGAATTCAGTTCTGATAGAAAATATCTGAACAATCCAATGAACATGCTGTGCAGAAAAGCATTTGGCTTTGGAATTTTTTTTATAAAACCAAGGACTTAAGGTTGGATTTTACAGAGATAAATGAGTCAACTATCATCAGGAACCTGGACATGTGGGACGTCAGTAGTGACATTCCATGGGGTAGCAAATTAAGAAGCCTCCTTCTAAAGCCTTGTCCAATTAAAAACAGCGAGCAGATCAAGCAACCTACAGACTCAATCACAGGGCCTGGGGTGATTTCTAGCTGGCACAGGGATAGGTGGGCATTGATGTAAGGAGAAGACTGAGAGGTCTAACGAACTGTAAATGAGCAAAAAAAGTGTGGCCACAGCTTTCAGGCCATCATTGTGGATGGTGACCCCTCCAGGGGATGGCCTATGGCCACAGCTACAATCCTCTGGAAACAGGCTCACCAGAAGGGTGGGTGGGAAGTAAAAGGAGACCTCACTGGCCTGCTGCTGGGAGGCCACCTCCAGCCACTAAACACACTTCAGTCTCAGCTGGGGACCATCTGCTGCCAGGAAGATCCCAGCAGCGCCACCAATTTGCTCCCAAGTGGGCATTTAATTGAGCCTAGTAATTAGCCACTGAAGCTGGTGCCAGTTAGACTTCACATTCAACAACACCATTCAGAGGCAGGATTGTTTTGGCGAGCCACTCCAATGAGATCATCTCTAATTTTGCTTCCAGTCGTATCTGTGGGACTGAGAAAATTTCACCCTTAGCGTATATCAAGTAAACTGATAACACAGAGATAACAATTAGCTTTTGGAGGATAAGTGTTCGGAGTCTGGTGAGATACGGTTGTTTAAATGTTACACTTAGGGTTAATGTTGGTTCAGTGCCACTGTAAAGGTTCATTTTGACATCTTGCTAGTGTGGCCTAAAAGGGTCTTCTGCTACAAGTACTCTAACAAAGATGGAGAACCTTCATGATATTGTAGGAAACATGGAGAAGTGTTGGACTATCACAAAAAAAGATTACTTCGAGAGCGTTAAAAGAAAAAATAATGCAGTTGTTATTATGTCGGAAGAAAATAAACAATGCAAACTGGACAGTGGCAATCTGTGGTGGCCTGCATGATACAGGTCTAACTGATGGATAAGACATAACCGCAGGTTATTTTAGGCTATTCCATGGTGCAGCGCTATTCTTTGCTTGTTAATGTCATCACACCCCTAGTATCTGTACAAAATGGTGCCCATTAAACCATAAAACAATGATAACTTTAATTCCGAGACAAAAAAATATAGTCACCATTGCAGGAATAAGAAGGTTAAAATCGCCATACATTTTATGTACATAAAAATAGATTGAGAATTATATAAATTTTACTGAAGATCATTTATACTCTTAACTGTATAATAGCATAATAGCTGCATGGTATGGAAAACAGCATTGAAGCTGCAATTTGTAACAACAGTATGCTGAATAATCATCATGCATGTATGGCCAGAGAATTTGCATCATTTAGGAACATCTGGATGGATGTGCTTTAATAGCTGAATCCACTGTGACCCTGTGAAGAAATATTTGAAATAAAGCATTACAAGTCTTTTATCAGAGCAATAAATTGAATTTTAAGAGCCAAAAAACACAAACATTAAAGTCTAACAAAGTGGAGCATAACAGTAATGGTTTACGATGTTAAAAGCTGCAAACTGCTTTCCAGGAACAGTCTTGCCCAATAATTAAGCCACTAACATAGCTAATTGGGTGTCCAGATGTATTTTTGATTAGTAAGTAAAAAATTAGTAAAAGATACATCTGTTGGGGGTATGATTTCAAGTCATATTCACACTGCATAAGCAAGTGTACCTTCACTTTTTTGTGCATTTGCAGCTAAGACGGCAAGATAATAACCTGCATGCAAGTGGTTTTTGATCATTGCGTATACATGCTCTATTTTCTCGGTTACTGCTTGTTGGTGATCTGTTAAAATAGCATGGAGAAGGAGCAAAAACACTGCACTTCAACACCATGGAAACACCAGCACCATTGTCTGGAGATGGGAGCTGTTGTCATGGTCAGCTCAACCAATTGGAATAACTGCTACAAGCCAGCAAAAGAAAGGCCAACCAATAACAAGTAGCTAAAATAGTGTATTTCATGGAATGGAGCAAGTAGCGTCAAATTGCATTACAGGTGGAGAACACAGGTCATGTGTGTCTTGCTGTACGAGTCAACATTCATAGTAAATCACTCTGAGGAAGTCAAAGTACCACTTGTAACCACTGAAAAGAATCTTAGAAGCTATATTAATATACGCTTTGCTGAACAAATTCATCCCAGAGTTCCAAACTTTGGTGAAAGATCGACTGCTCTGAAATAATGGTGGTAAATGTTTGGTTAAGTAAATTTAAACGTGAAGTACATTTATTCGTATTGTGTGTAAGGAATTTTCTATTAAAATTAGTTCATGTGGGTAAAACATTGTAGCCACACCAATAACTTGTCAACAGATTCTATTAGACAACATCAAAGAAAGATGCCCAATCTATTAAACTTTTTTTGATTTTACTTTAGGTCATTGGTGCATTAACTGGAAAATATCTTAAGCGTTTACTGGGCCATTTCACTGATTTAATTTCTTTCAGAAATAGCCTGATGACTCCCTGAGGTGGTTGCTCTTCAAATGTGATCCTTGAAAGTGAAGTGAATGGTGACAGGCTATTCCAATATGGAGGGCATTATGCAAGCTTGACTCCAATATTCGCACTTCACTGCAGGTAGCATTGGATAAGTAGCTGAAGCAGACATTTTGATTCTGTTTGTTGCTCATTAACAGCTGGAATTTCAGATCTAAGGGTACTGAGGTACCCAAAGTCCTGCTCAAGATACTATCAGCTAAATCAGTAGATCCTGTGAACTTTGCATAATTTCTTGCCATTTTTAAGTGTTTGCAAAAAGGAACTGGGGTATGATTCCATGGGTACTGTCTGGCCTACAACAGGTGACTGAGTAGGCCATTCTTCAGATATAGAACCATACAGTTGAACTGTGAGGGTATCAGAGTCAAACCTGGTCATGTCTTTACCCAATGCCCAACTACATGCACTTATCAGAGCTGCCGCTGCCATTGCTGCCAATCAGGAGAAGGAATCATGAATGATTTTCCTCTCCTTAGCTCAGGCCGATTGGAAGACCTACTGACGCCTTGGCTGAGGGCAGATAACTCAATCACAATTTAAGAATCTAATCATGGATCTCTGTATGGCTGTTACATGTTACCTTTATAAACCTAACTATTGGGGAAATTCAGAACTTAGAGCAAAATGTCTGGAGGCAGTAATGGGTTCTTCAGTATTCAACCCCCATCACAACTGAAATTATGGATTTTTGAAACATAGCATGCAGAAAAAAATCCTCAAGAGAAGTTGTCCTGATTGGCAATGCAGTGGACAGCTGTCTGTTAAGAACTGATAACAAATGAGCCCTAGTTTGTTTCTTTTACTTCAACCAAGCAATAACAAGAGATACAGCTCCAGCTTTCAACCACCCATGAAGTGAGTTTAGCCCTGCAGCTTTCCACCACCCATGATTGAGTCTAGCCCTGGGTGAATGCCAATGAGAAAATTGGCTATTGTGATATTGAGTGCTTATGAAACAAAGTGTTTATTGGATTCAAATTGCCTTGCCTAAATGGGCCTGATTTGTGTATCAGGTCAAGCCAACCTTTCCAATTTTAAGAAGCAGATTAAGATATTAGACACAACTTTCTGACTTTGTACTCCAGCAGGAAGCATTGCCAGCCAAGAGAAAATACTGGAAATTCAGTCATGTACAGCATACAAACTTCTATTTAAATTGTCAGAAAATCATGTCTCACGCATGGCTTAATTTCCAATGTGCACTATCTGGCAAGAGCACAAAATTGGAAAATGACCACTATTTATCCTGACAGGTGTTAAAAATAGTATAATCGGTACTCTCACAAATATTCTCATTGTAACCACAATATACCATGAAATAGATTGTGAAACCTTGTACAACAATATGATTTTTGGAATGGTTCTTCCAATTGTTTTCTTGAAGTTGTATTTTACTGTCATGCTTTTCTTTCCTTATCTCTCAATCTATGCGTTAGATTCCTCAG
Source organism: Carcharodon carcharias (assembly GCF_017639515.1). Lineage (NCBI taxonomy): Eukaryota > Metazoa > Chordata > Chondrichthyes > Lamniformes > Lamnidae > Carcharodon > Carcharodon carcharias. The sequence goes on along the minus strand of NC_054479.1, from coordinate 105,421,789 downwards.
TTTTTCCTTGCTCATTTCTTCACTTCCTCTCCTCTCATTCACTTCTCCCCACCCTCTTTTAATCGTCTTTCTCAGTTTCCCCTCTCCTCAAATTGCCCTTTTATGTTTCATTGTGCTTCTTATTACCTGGTCCCTTTCTACCATTCACTCTCATAATTACAGTGCAGCACCTATAACCCAGGTACCAGCATCTGTCTTATTTTCCACAACAACAGGAGTTAAGCCATTCAGGTCCTCAAGCTGGTTCTGCTACTTAATCAATTTTTTAAAAAATTCTTTCATGGGATGTGGATGTCACTGGCAAGTCCAGCATTTGTTGCCCATTCCTAGTTACCCTTGAACTTTGTGGCTTCTTAGTTAAGAGTCAACTACATTTCTGTGGTTTTGGAGTCACATGTAGGCCAGACCAGGTAAGGATGGCAGGTTTTCTTCCCTAAAAGAACATTAGCGAACCAGATGAGTTTTTACAACAATCAAAGATTAATCACCATCACTGAGACTTGTTTTATATTCCAGATTTATTAACTGAATTCAAATTCCACCAGCTACTGTGGTGGGATTTGAAACCATGTCCCCAGAGCATTAGCCTGGGTCTTTGGATTATTAGTCCAGCAACATTACCACTATGCCCTTGGCCGATCTGTACTTCAACTCTATTTACCAACATTTACTCCGTATCCCTCAATACCCTTATCTAACAAAAATCCACTGAACTGAGTTTTAAAAATCCCAATTGAACTCGGTATCACAACTACATGTTTGTGCCCATGGTAGTATTAATACTATGGCCATTCTGTTTGGAATTCAACTGTTTACTGCAGGCCTTGTCATCTGACAGGGTGGTACATTCAAAGTCAAAAAGAGCAGTTCAATACAAGCCAGTTACAAGAGACAAATGTAGCTCATGAGGCACATGCTGGCTGCTCCTACCACATATTGTAAATTATTTCCAGTGTTCTGTGTTAGAGTGATGCTGTATGATTTGGAGCTAAGACTGTATAGCATAATAAGCTACTGCTTTTGCAGTTTTTCAGTAAACTGATTCATTTATCTTTGAAAGTTAGGTGCAAGAAAAGTCAGGGATGAGAAAAGGCTAATCATGCCATCAAAGGAGATTGTGCTCCTGGGAAATGAGCTGTAAGGTGATAGAACTCTACCTTAGGCTACCATAGACTAGATATTTTAAAACCAAGTGCTTACCTGATTCTGATCTTCTAATTCTTCCACATCATCTTCCAGCTCTGACAATGGAATTGGTTGTTTTGATTCTTGCATGAGTGATATCTAAATAGGTAAATAAGATAACAACTTAGTAAATTTTATAGTCATGGGATAGCAAAGGGTAGTATATGTAGATATCCATGACTCAACAAAGAAGGTTTATTACATCTGACAGAAACGATGAGACCAATTTTAACACTGCACAATATGTCTTGCCTTTTTACTAGGCCATACTAAACATGGCAAGTATATTTATCCACATGAGCACAATGGATAATATAATTTATGTTCCAACAATTAACAATGTCTGTCATATACTGCACAATTAATGACAGCACTCAAATATACATTTGTATCAATTGTGCTGTTATGACACTTTCTGCCTTCCTTTGGGCCTGCAAAGTATCACCAAGTATTTCTGTGACAACAGAAGGGGAAAGACAGTCTCAACATCATAGTAAATACCTCTCCGTGCCATCATAATATTCTTACAAATTGTCTCAGACAATGTAAGAAGTGGCATGATGTGGACAGAATTCATAGGTAGACAGTACCAGTCCTCTTGTTGTAGAAGCTTCTGAGGTCTGGATTAGGACTCCTAATTAATCAGAAGTGCCATGTGTTATGAATTATGATATATTATTATGTTTGCCTCCAGATCTGACATGCCCAAGTATAGCACACCAGATTGCAGAAACATAAGCTCTTGCATTTTAGCCTAAAAGTTTGATCTGTTACACATTATGCTCCATTACATAGCAGCCCTTTGTTTCTTTGAGTTTGTTCTTCTTTCCTAACAAGTACTGACTTACTAGGATTCCACTTGTCACTGTTCCACAGGTGCCACGAAAATGATGGGGGAGAGGCGAAATCTCATAATTAGTCAATTCTACTGGATATTCTCCAGTGTGTTTCATTCTTTTTTTCCTCTGCACTCCACAGTGTTCCTATCCTCACAGGAATGTCTATATTTTGCAGGATTTGGTCCAAAATAGACAATATAAAAAGGATAATGAAAAATCACACAGACGATGCAGACTTCCAGTCCAATATGCATCCCTGTCCCTCTCACAACCTAACTCCTTATTGCATCCATTTCTGTAAATGTTAACTGAACAGGAAGGGAATATTAACGCAATCCCTCCGGTGAGGTGAAAATAGTCAGCATTGACTGTTCACACACTGCAGGAGAGGCCGAGGTAAACTGCAAGATCTTCAGGAAGTATCTGATCAGGAGCTTGTAACAAGGTGGATGAATTGATAGCACAAATAGAAATAAATGAGTATGACATGATAGCCATTGCAGAGACATGATTGCAAAGTGACCATAGCCAGGACCTGAATATTCAAGAGTATTTGATATTTCGGAAGGGCAGAAAGAAAGGAAAAGGAGGTGGGATGGCTCTGTTAATAAAGGATGAGATAAGAACAGTAGTGAGAAATGATTTTAGTTCAGTGGATCAAAATGTAGAATCATTTTGGCTGGAGATAAATAGGTCTTGTTGGGTAGCGGATCAGGATCAATGGGCCAAATGGCCTCGTCCTGCTCCTATTTCTTATGTTTTGCAAGTAAACACATTGTGATCTACAACACCTTATCTGGATTTGCTACAAGATTTCCTATTAATAGGACCAGAAATCCATTAGTTAACAATTAGCAATTTTCTCCTACCTTCTCAAAAATAGGATCTTGTATATCTTTATACATAGTCTGAGTATGTACGTAAACAACAGCATCATGAACTGTGAGGTACAAGATGTCCTTTTTAACATTGTCATCAAAAAGGCCACAGCTCTCCATTTTCTTCACAATGTGGTCTGAAATTAGAATGATAAAAATATTAAACTCATCCCAGCCCCATGACTTTAACCACAATACTCTGTAAAAAGAAAAAACAAATACCTGATTATGTCATGCCAGTAAACATTCTGGTAACAGTCTGAATACTAACATCCTTTCTGTATAAATTGGGGAAAAAATCTAATCAAGAATTGAATCTTATAAAGGTAGATTGGTGATATTAGTGCCTGGGAAATCTGCATGAATTGTAAGTATTAAAATTAAGAACTACCAGCAAATCTTCTATGGTGTTGATTACTGCTCTGGAGCACAGTATTGTACTTAACTGGCCCATCAGGCAAATCCAGGTAACTGTGACTGCTGAAAATACTGAGGTCAGAGTGCAGCATAACTCCTTGTAAATGTCAGGCTCTAGATTGTTTTCTAACTCTAACAAAGTATGATACTTTGAACAGTGTAGCTGACAGATATTAGTTGGTAGACCTCCTGAGGCATTGCTCACGTTGAATTGATGGTTTTATTTGAGATTAAGATTGTTATTCCAAGTAGTTTTACCAAAAACACTGACATCAGCATTGTGGTGGGGGCTGGGCTTCCAATTTTAGTGGCAGGGCAGGATGAGGCTATCCCTCTTGAAGCAGTCTGGTCTCCAGATGACCTGAGACTTCACTATTACTAATTAGCTCCAACTGATCTGAGCAATGGACAGTTGTGAACATATTTATACTTCAATAGCAGAATAATATATGCTTTGTGTTACAGGTATAATGTACTTGCCCTCCAGATAGGAAGAAGGTTGTATCACAGCATGCATCAATGATATTCCACCCCTCTAATTCAAATGTGGAATAAGTTAAGTGCTGTTGGTTGAGTAAGCCCTTTGAAGGGAGCCTTGGGCAAAACCCCACATGCAGATATATGTACAAATCTTAAACATGGTGGTGAGTCACTTATTGAACCACTGCAGTCCATATGGCATGGGTGCACACTCAGTGCTGTTAGGGAGAAAATTATCCAGTAACAACGAAGGAACAGCGATATAGTTCCAAATTAATACCTTTATCATTCTAATTTCAGACTATATTGTGAAGAAAATGGAGAGCTGTGGCCTTTTTGATGACTAGGTTTTCCACTTTAAAAATACTTATATATATTTCTGCAAGGAACCCGCTAAGGCTTCTTCAACAGTATCCTCCAAACCCGCAATCTCTATCGCCTTGAAGAAGAGCAGCAGTGACATGGAAATGCCACAACCTGGAAGTTAACCTTCAAATCATTCACTAAATTAACTTGGAACTATATCGCTGTTACTTCACTGCTGTTGGATAATTCTCTCCCTAACAGCATTGAGGATGTACCCATGCCACATGGACTGCAGTAGTTCAAGATGACTCACCGCCATCTTCTCAGGGGCTATAAATGCTAGTCTTGCCAGCTGCAGTCACATCCCATGAATGATTTTTTTAAAATCCTCCCTGCTGCTCCCGAAGGGGTAGTCTCTTAGTGAGCCATCCATTCATGAGTGGTGATTGCCATCTGACACCTTACCCAAACAGTCATTATTCATGTGTTAGCCTTGACAGTCAGTATCAGTAGGCTGTCCAACTATGGAAGACATCACAATTAAGCACAGTACTGTCCTCAATATCTACACACATGCTTTCCATAGTGATCACTGCAGGGCAGTATAGTAAGTCCCCATTTTAAATTGCCTTGCTTTAAGTAATTTTGCTTTAAAGTCATGCAGTTTCTAGGGCCAGTATTCAAGTTTTGCTTCTTCAATCTTGATTTAATATCACTTTGCATTGCTGCTCGCCATTTTGCATCATTGCGTGTCATCATTGTGTGTTGTTTTGTGTTGTTTCATGTCAATGTGATGTCAGATCCTGTGACCCAATTGGCGCTATTCTGAATTTAGTGCAACTGGAGACGTTCGGTCACACTCAAGGGAACCGCGATTTTTTTTTCAAAAACACCCTGAAAGCAAAATTTTTATTTTTGCAAGGAAGAAGTTGAAACCTGGGCCGCTCATTTCTGTGCAGAAAAAGCCCATTTCTAGACTTCACAAACTGAGTTTAATTTTGGAGCCCCAGATGTGCCTGCTGTGAAGCTTTACATTGGGTGAGGCAGAGAGGGCATTTTAACGTCCGAGAGAGAGAAGCATTTGCTGCAGGTAAAATTGCTTTCCTTGTCTCGGGGCTTGTTTGGGTGAAAGATACAGGGTGCTGTACTTACTCTTCACCAGGCTGACTCTGCAATTTTCAGATTCATTTTGCAACTGCAAGTCTGGCCCTTGTTCAACTCTGCAGCAGGTGAGGCAGAGACACCATTTTAAAGCCAGTGTGAAAGCCCAGCCTCGAGGCGCTAATGACTGAAAGCCACTTCCACTGAAATGCCTTAGGGATGTCCTCAAAGCATACCTGAAGAGGTCAAACATCTCCACTGACTCATGGTGACTGGCCAAAATGGGAGAAGGTTCATTCAAGAAAGGCACCAAACACAGAGAGACTTCGTCAGGAACATGCAAAGGTGAAGCCAAGGTGGCGGACAGTATGAAAACCTCCAAACAACTCATCTAACTGAGCCTCCAAGAAACACGTGCCCAGATGTGGCAGAGTCTGCAATCAAACATTGGACCTATCAGCAGAACCAGAGTGAAAGCAAGTCATCCCTGAACCAGAGGGACTGCCTAAAAAGAAAGAGAGATTGGTGAGTGTGTTATCTAATCTGAATTTATACACTTTCTTTTCTATTTAGGTGATTTATTTTACTTTGCAAGTTATTTCAGCTAGGAATGCACAGTTCTTCACATGTACAAATAGAAATGCTGCACTGTACATTGGACGTTTCTTGTCCAGTAAAACCAAAGCAATGTAACTCTGGTTTTAACATTGACTCCTATGGGTACTTATGATTCCTTTAAAGATGTGATTTTCAGGAACAAACCGCAATTTAAAGTGAGGACTTACTGTACTCTGATTACTTATAGCTTTCACTCTGTTCTAAATGCAGTCAGTTGATATTATACAGCTTCAGCATTGAGATTGGCACAATCCTCTTTCCCTTTTTATTAGGCATTTCAAATGGCTACCAGTTTGGAGAGAATAAAGAACCCTAATTCTATGAAAAGGAGATAATTTTTAAAAGTTTTTTGCACATCTCAAGTTTTATTCCATGATTTTTTTTCCATGTTGCTCTTCATTATTTTTAAAATATTCAGTGGAAATAGAGTAATGAAAACCAATTACCGTCATAAGCTGTCAAATACACCTTAACGCCTATTCGTTCAAATTGTCTGATAACCTGCAATAAATAATAATCAGCAACATGTCAACGGGGCTAATCTGCACACCATTTATTTTAAATATTGTGGAGGTAAAAATCAGCTGTTGACCAGAGGAACAAAATTGTATGAAACAGCTGAGTTTATAGCTTGGTTCTTTAATACCTGTATACAAAAGCAGTTAATAATAATCTACATTTATATCTGGCGAGGAATAACTGCAGGAATTTACACTTAACCCAGTGATACTAATTTAGGAGTGATACTGAATTGTGAAAAACGGAGCAAAAAATTGCAAAAAGGACAGATAGATTAAGCAAGTGGGTAAAGATAGCAGATGCAACTTAAAGAGTGATATAATACACTTTGGATGCAAGAGTGGAAGATGAGGATACAGTCCCAATGGGGAAACACCAAGTATATAATGCATTAAAATTCACCAAAAAATTTATGAATTGCTGAGCTTCACCACAAGAGTCACAGAATCTAACTACACACAATGCTAGGAATACCTCATTTGGATTATGATGTTCAGGAAGGGTATAGAGGCCTTGGAAAAAGTACAGCAGTAAATATTTCTGGAGCTGTACCTGGATCTGAAAGAAGTGGGCTTCTAATCTACACAAATGAGAAAGTTACTGGGCAATGTGATGGAGGTATTCAAACAATGAAGGAAATTTAAAAAGTTTAGCTATGGGATGATTCTTTCCTCATAAACAAATCCAGAACAATCATATAATTTAAAACTAAACCCACTAAAAGCAAATCCAGTAAAACAAGAAAAAAAATCACAAAGAATGACATCAGTAAATTTACAGCACAGAAACAAGCCATTCAGCCCAAACAGTCTTCACTATTGTTTATCCTTCACAGGGTCTCCTCCAATCCTGTTAACATAAACTTCAACTCTTTTCTCCCTCATGTGCTTATATAGTTTCCCACTAGATGTATTTATGCTATTCCCCTCAACTATCCCATATGGTATCAAAATTCACATGCTGACCACTCTCTTACTAAAGAAGTTTTTCCTGAATTCCCTATTGGATTTATTAGTAATTATCTTCCAGTTATGGCCTCTCGTTTTTACGAGATGGAGAATATCCTAGGAAAAAAAGTACATAGCAGCAAGTTGAGTGTTTAAAAGGGAGACAAATACTTACCTGGGAAAGAAGGTGAATAAAGAATATGGAGAAAGGATAAGAGAATTTAAAATAGAGCTGTTGTGGCCAACAATATAGCACAGCAGACTCAATAAACTGAATAGCCTATTCATGGGTTCATATTCCTATTAGAATATTATTCAGAAGTATGAGCACTCCATGATAATGATTACCAGAAGTAGAATGTATAGGTTAGTCTCAGTGTTGAGCTGTGCTTGAAGGGATGTGGGTCACAGGATTGGGGTTAAGCGCTATCTCCCCAACTCTGACCCATGCTCCTTTTCAGCATGGCTCATCAATGTGAACTTTGGATTAGTTAATAAATGTACAAGTGGCTTCTCACCTCCAGTGGTAAACCTCACCTGCTGCCAGCAGATATTGAAAACTCGAGAGCTTTAGGTGCCTGAGACAAAACGTTGGATGTAATGAGCCAAAAAATTATCCCTCAAATACTTTTCATTAAACCACCCATATTTGAAGGAGGAAAGGGGCTCATGAGGCAATCAATCATTCTAATTTGAAAATGCAGTGATGTATCAAGAATATCTATTTAATCCAGTTATTTCTAACAGTATGGTTAAAAAAGCAAAAACACTGGAAACTTGGACTAAAAAAGGGCATTATTGCTGCAAAAAAAAGGGACGTGCTATCAAAGTTTTTCATCTTGCATTTATCAGGACAGCTTGCAAGAAATAACCAACTGTAAAAAAAAGGGCGGGGGGGGGGGATGAGAACAATTTATACTGCATTCACCATTGCAAAGCCTTTGCAAATCAGAGTCCACTTGCCAATCAATCTTCTCATGTAGTATAAATTGTCGTTTCCTTCATTGTTGATAATTTCTTGCAAGCTGTCCTGAGTTGTGCAAGACGAAAAACTTTGATAGCATGTCTCTTTTTTCAGCAATACTCAGGTTCTGGACTAAAATGGCTAGTGAAAAGAAAATACGCTGGAAATACAAATTAGCACTTGAGAGAAGAAGAGTTTAAATGTTTTGGGATGCACTTTTCCTAAGATGATGGATCCTACCTAAACATTAGGCTTTCATTTTTGGAATGCTGACTGACCCATGAAGCATTTCCAGTTTTCATTTCTGGATCAGCACTAGTTCCAATAAACATTTACTCACCATTTTAAGTATTCTGACTCCTACAAGATCCATGAATGACACTGCACTAAAATCAAAAATAAGGCTGTGAATGGTAACTTTGGGAACCAGGACTTTGATGGGGAGATCGGAATTCCAGTCAACTTGAATTTCCACTTCTTTTGTTGGAACATCCTGTTCTTGTTCTTCTTGAGCTTCCTCATCATCTTCAAAAGCCTCATTAGAAACACTTCCATCAGTTACAATGCCATCCTAAAGATAGATAAGCAAATTACAAAATGTAACTGCACAACTAGTGACTTAGATCATTGTGAAATTCATCAAGTACATAAAGACATGGAAAAATTGTCTTTTTTAAACTGCCTTATCATGATTTTTTAAGCATATACTCAAATTGGAATAAATAAGTTAAGCAACTTTTTTATATTACGGATATAAACAATAAGGGAACATTTTTATTCATCGATAACTTGCATTCCTAACTTGCTAAGAAGGCATCTAAAAATGTGCTTAATATTTAGAGCAAAAAAAAAAAGCAGATGCCAATGAGGCAGGGAAATTAGAAGACCTTGTTCATCCTTTAAGGCAAAGGTGACCATGTTCAGCACCTGTGGTATCTGGTAGGGTACGTAGGTGACTGTTAAGGCTGATCTGTACCCTGAAAGTTCTGCTGCAAATAGGAAAGGATACCACAGATGATTGAGATTTGGAGGAGTTGCTGACTCAGGATTTCCTCTGCTTGCATTTTCTCTATGGTTTTGACATATGCTTGCTTTCAAAGGAGGCTGCATCGTTTTTTTATTTGGTTGCACCAGGTACAGCGATCCTGAATGAGCTTCTCCCAAGACTCAAAGTCGGTATCAAAACTCCTAAGTGAAGCTTTCAGAGTGTTATTGCAACATTTGTTTTGACCACTGTCAGAGCGCACCCCAGACTCAAGCTCTCCATAGAAATTTCTAGTCAATGTTAACCCCCAGGATGTTAATAATGGGGGTTTTAAGTGATGGTAATGCCATTGAATGTCATTAAGCGATGGTTAGATTCTCTGTTGCAAATGGTCATTGCCTTGCACTTGTTACTTGCCACTTGTCAGTCCAAGCCTGGAGATCGTCCAGGTCTTGCTGCATTTGGACATGGGCTGCTTCTGGTGACGTGTTCAAATCCCACCATGGCAGCTGGTGGAATTCAAATTCAATTAACAACCACAAAATTATCGATTGTCATAAAAACACATCTGGCTCACTAACGGCTTTCATGCTTACCTGGTCTAGCCTACATGTGATCCCAGACTCACAGCAGTGTGGTTGACTCTTAACTGCTGACAAGAGCAATTAAGAATGGGCAACAAATGGGATGCCCACTTCCCATTAACAAATAAAAGAAAGAAAGAATTAGCATTCATTTATGGCGGGAGAGAGGAAGCTCAACACATGGACGAACCCAGTGTTTGTGGAGGGTACATGTGCTCCATAAAGCAGGCAGCAATCAGAGAGATAGGGCAGTTTGAGGGGCTATGGAGAGATTTGCAAGCAATGGAGAATTTTTAAATCAACTCTGGGAAGCTGGTGGAAACAGACAGTGAAAAACTTTGTGTGGTGGAGAAAATAGGCTGCAGCTTTTTGAATGTGTTGTGGTTGTAGAGGGTTCACATTGATAGGGCAAAGGAATGCGCTAAAGAAGTTGATGTGATGGAGACATAGACAAAGATGAAGTGGAAAAGGTGAGGGGTGGGTTGCCCAGAAGTAAGCAATGCTGTGGAGGTGGAAGGAATGATTAACAGAATTAGAAGAGGAATCTGAACTTGGGCTTAAGCAGTACACTAAGGTTCCATACTTCCAGGTGTTGATGAAGTCAAGGTCAGAGACAGCTACTGGGAGACAATCAGGATGGCTTTGGTTTTTATAATATTGAGTAGGATGAAACTTATGACTTCAGATAGTGTAGTAAATGCTGTTAGGATTCAGAGATGGGTGTCCTTAGCATGTATACGGGAGAATGATTGGAGAAGATGAGAAGCAACTTGTGGCAATGTAGTGCCTACATTATTGCAGCGATGAGCAAAACCAATGAAAGCAACATGTCACATAAATAGATCGTAGAGGAGAGACAATAAAGAAGGATAGAATGGCCAAAAGTAGCAGCAAAATTGAAGAGAATAAAGAGAGATAGAAAGCTATGTTTAGAGTTATATTGGAACCTTGCTTTATATATGGATATAGTTTATAACTGTGTAACTACACAATTAAAGTATATGACTTTACCTTTGTTGTTTTTAACTGACCCTTCTTTATAAGCGCCTGAATCTTCTTCAATGCTTTGGTTCGCTTATTATACACTCGAACGGGATTAAATCCAACCTGAAACAATTCCGTTCATAAAATAGTAATCAACACAAATAAAAATAAATGAATATTCAAACTATTTTGTATTACACAATTGTGAATTTACTCACCGCAGAATTGATTCTCTCTTTAAAATAATCAACGCTTCCAAAAAATAGAGGAGAAGAAAATTTGAAGATCTTCACTCCCGATGGCTCAACAAGCTGTGGAAAACCAGAAGAAAAAAAATGTATTTTCTATTAGATTATGAGGAAAGTATGAATTTTATTTCAGAACATCTTAATAAAAACTGATATAAACGTTCTTACATTTTTGTATTTCTTTAAGTTCTTGTAAATGTCAGTGTTTGGTACATTCCCTAAAGCAGCTGAAGCAGGGCTAGAAAATTAACATTGAATTAAATAGATAAATATTCCACATAGTAAATGATAAATTAAATAGTACACCATTCTAATAAGCTACTATTCAAGTACTTACAACTGGGCTCTAAGCACAACAGTGAGAAGTTCAAAGCACACACCAACTAAAAGCCCCAAATCTAGTCCCAGAAGGATGGCTGCAATCCATGTCACAATCCAGATTAGCTACAGAAAATCAAGACAATGAGTTAAAGCACATTCTTGTAATGAACTACAGTCTTGGCTTTTGAAAGACTGCTTAATTTGTCAATAGTATGCAGACATTTTATCATTGCAGTAACACATATACAACAGAAATAATGCACAAATGTACTCTACAGCACAATACTTGGTTAATGAAAAACTACATTCTGTTAAACTTCTCCATAATTTCTAAATAATATGCAAATTTAGTTTTTGCTCCTTGGATGCAACCTGGATGTGGAAAATATTGGCCTAAATTTTCCCGGCAGTGATTTGGGGGCGGGGCCCGCTCACCGATGGGAAAATGATGTGGGATGACGTTGGGAGGAACCCCCGACATCATCCCGTTCCCTTTAAATTTTTATGAAGGTGGGCGGACAGTGAAATCAGCTGTCCGCCTGCTGACCTGTCAATGGCCAACTGAGACCATTGACAGAGTAATTAAGATAATGAAGGACCTGCCCGTCCAACCTTAAGGTCGGTGGGCAAGCCAGGAGCCCCAGCGGGCTTCTGATAATACATGAAACCTTATCCACCGGCGGGATGAGGTTTCATGTCCGTTTTTTTAATACATTTTATGTGATATTTATTAACATGTCCCATCTTGTGTGACATTGTCACATGAGGGGGTCATGTTAATAATTTTTTAATTTTTCTATTTTTAAAGTTTTTGGACTGTCACTAATCTCCCTGAGACAGCACTTAGTCTGAGGGAGCAGTGCGCTCTTCCGCGTGCATGCACGAAAGAGCGCACTTTGACAGCTGGGGATTCCCTCCACCGTCCCGCCCCCACACAGGAAGTGCAAAATTCTGCCCATTGTGTGCAACTCCTATTCATGTAATATCCTAAACTCTACTGCAGCAATGTCACAAATCAAGGTGCAATATTCCTTATTTGTGACATCACATCAAGGAAAATTTCTATACCAAATGTCTGCACCAATTAAATAATAAGTAAAATATGTTCTACATAACAGAGTAGTATTATCACATTTTTAAACTAACATGAAGGTTGTACATTTTCTAATGAACAGTACATTTTACAAGAACAGTATCGTTAATTAAATACTTACACAATCAACTTTGTTTTGTCTCCACAACACTGGAATGTCAAAGGTTTGCCAGAACATTCCTTTCAAATTGGCAATGACAATTGCTGCCAATACAGCCTGAGAAATTAGTTAAAAAAACACATTAAATGTATTATGCTTGTGCATTTCAAAATACAAAGCCATCGAGTTGAATTATGGTCACTGTCTACATTTTTAGCCACACCTTTCCAGTATGGTAAGGTGAGACTAGAGTAGGGATATAAATGAAATTTCACTTCAAATCATTTGAAATAACTCAAATTAAATTTTTAAATTGATGCTTAATTATGTAATGTTCATTAATTCTCAGCAATCCAAATACAGATACAAATGCCAATTTCAGTGATCCTGACTAAATTGGTGCTAGGATTTGAGACCTGTACAAGTGGTCAGCTTACTTCAGCAGATTCGGCATGAATTAGTTCAAGAATTTAATTCAAGAATATAATTTGACTAAGTCCCAGATGCATTTGCCACAACTGCAAAGGGCACTTATGATTTGCAGAGAGGCAGAAGCCCCCTTTATCTTTTACAGAGATCCTCTTTCAAAAAAAAAGACAATTGTGAAGTTGGCTCAGCCCAGCAAGCAACTACCAGTTCACCTCAGGAGATTTGGATACGAGATCAAAGCATTCAGCATCAGGAAGGAGCAGCAAGTGGAGGTGGCAACAGAGGTGCAAAAACCAACTGAATGGGATCCCACCCTACTTTTCACCTGTCTCCAATGACAGCTGCAAGAGTTGGGATTTTATACCAACATGGGGCTTTATGGAAAGGAGCCCATTAAAGGGCAGAAGCATTTTGTGTAATCTTTTGAGAATGTTTTGCATGATATATCATAGAATCTACAGAATTCCATGAAGGATTTAGAAAGCTACAAGCCACTGTGGAATAGATGGTGATTTTATACGCCTCTATGAGGTATATCAAAGCGCAGAGGTCTAAACCATGATTGTGACTGTTAAGAGCTAAGGCTTCAATGTACAGGGCTTTCTGTTCTGTAGTTCACGGTATAGGTATCAGTTTACAAATCTCAGCAATGATCATTATTTTTTAACCATGTAGTTCCTGGCTCATCCTGAAGGATTGCATGCTGGTCCAAACATGGTGAGAGCTAACGTGAAAGAAAGGAAGTAGAGAGTAACTACAACGCCACACCCAGCCAACCCTCTCAAAAGCCTCAGGAAGTGCCAGGTAGAGGGCTGGAGTAGTTAGCCAATGTTGGAGAGGGCTAGAGTCATCACCTCATTTACTCCTCCCATTAAGATAGCACTCAGGAGAAGTAATAAATTAAGTCCTAAAGAATACATCCATATATAATCACTAATACAAACTAACTGGAAAACATAGTAACAGCACATAGACAGAACACAAGCATGGAAATAAATTGTTTGTACTTTCTTTCGTTATAATCTCAAGTGTTCTTCAAGAAGAGCATGTTTGGTTTATGGGCATGTAGGTTGTATGTAATACAAGGTATGTTGATAGGCAACCAAATTATGTTCAACATGGTAGGCGCATACATGCAGTGATGGGTTAGAGATTTTAGGTGAATGGCCAAGAATTCTGGGTTGCAAAATGTCTTCAACCATTTCGTCCTCCTGCTCCTCCACAGTTGCCACCTGATCCCATGCCTCTTGATCACACCTCTCTGGATGACAAATTTCTGCAACAAGCAGCAATTGTCTAGTGATTTTGGAGATGTTGGCATGGTTACAGCACATGTAGTCTTTCACCTGTTCAAACAGTGGAACATCTGCTTGAGCATGCCAATAGTATACTCCACCAGAATTCTATTAAAGATACAATATTGTATCTGCATTCTGCATTCCTTCCTGAATTTATCAACATGGTCATTAACCAGGGCTTCAGTGGATCTCCTTGTCCTGTAGAGGCCACCTGTCCATCTAACTGCTTCAATGGTCGCATGATGGATCAGGGGCAAAATATAGGCAAGGTGACTGCTATCAGTTATTCACTTGCATGATTCAACTCTTGTAGTTAAAGATTATCTGGACATTAGTGGAATAGAACCCTCTCCTCTTCACTTATGAAATAGGGTTGTGTTATCTATGAAGCACAGTATTTTAAGGAAATTAACCAACCGGTAACATAGGAACAGGAGTAGGCCATTCAACCCCTTGAGCCTGTTCCACCATGCAGTAAGATCATGACTGATCTGAATCTTAATTCTATTTATTTGTCATGATTCCATGACCCTTAATGTCCTTGACTAAACAAAAATCTAGCAATCACTCCAGTGTTGTATTGACCGAGGTGCAACTGTTTTCTGAGGGACATAGTTGCAGATTTCCTCTGTACCGACCCCTTTACCTATCCCCGACCTTCCCTTTTGCTCCACCTGACCCTCCCCTCCTTTTCACATTTCTCGCTCTTTTCAGTATTGAACAAGTGTCATATTGATCTTGAAGCATTAACTCTGTTCCTTTCTCCACAGATGCTCCAAGACCTCCTGAGTTTTTCCAGCACTTGTTTTTATTGTAGATTTCCTCTACGCTTTGTATGAAGTTGTGCTTCCTGACATCACCCTTGAATGGCTTAACTGTAATTTTAAGGCTGTCCCCCCTTGTTCTGGGCTCTCTGACCAGAGGTAATATTAGCTGTCTCTACTCTATCAAATTGTTTAAACCATCTATAACACCTTTAATCTTCTATATTAGAGGAAATGCAAACCTAGTCAATGCAGCCTGTCCTCATAATTTAACCCCAGCATCATTCTTGGGTATCTATGCCGCAACCCTTCCATGGCCAACATATCCTTGAAGTTCAGCTTCCAGAACGGAGCGCTGTACTCCAGACGGAATCTAACCAGTGTTCAACACAGCTGTAACGTAACTTCCATAAATTTGTATTCCAGCCCTCGAGATAAAGGCCAGCATGCATTGATTATTTTAAATTATTTTTGCACCTGTCCATTAGCTGTTAATAGTTTCTGTACATAGACCCCTAAATCACTCTGCTCAACCACAGTTACTAGCTTCTCAACATTTAGAAAATACTTTAATCAGTTAGTGCTGTGGTCTGATGCTGGTTTCTCCAGTTTGTGGAATAAATAATAAAACCTGTTCCCAGGCAAACAAAGCTTCTGATCTCTGGCAAATGATTCTAGTAGTGGTATGGAAGGATCTGGTAACAAAGAAATTTAGTGTTGTGGTCACCTTCACAACCACAGCCACAGCTGTACCCCGGTGGTGGACTTTGTCTGGAGTTTGGGCAATAACTCAAAGAAATCAAATGGCAAAGACCAGGTCATTCAAATGCCTACAGATTGGAAATACTCAGAGTAAACAGGAACAAAACAACTACAGACTGCACTGTAGAAGCAACTTGAATGAGATAGCTTGAGTTTTGGGAGGGGCCAGGGGAATGGGGGTGGGGAAGGGGAAGCAGGGGCAGTTGGTAATAATGATGCTTTTGCTCTCTGGCAAGGAGGCTTCAGAAAGCACAGAAAATGTTAATATTGCTGGATTCATAGCTTCACAAATCAGGCCATCTGGCCTGCCCGCCCAATCCAGTAAGATACACTCCCAGAGTACAATGGTGTCCTTCCATAGCAGATTACTGCTGAATCAGCCCCATTGCTCTGGACATGGCATGCCTTGAAATAATAAAAAAAGTTACCTTCTGCAAAGGTTCAAGTAGTTTTCCAACTATCAGGATGGCAATCATCACAATTACTGCAGTTAAAAGCCCAGCAATCTGCAATAAGTGTAGGTGCAAGTCATTATAGAGTTAGTTATCAATGCTTGCAGGTAAAATTTCATTGCAATGTAATATATAAAAACATATATAGAAAAGACTTATGACAATACAGGTAAGAACTTTCCAACGTGTCCACTAGGTTCCATACACAATCAAAAGTCAAAAGTTTGTTTCACTGTCGCCAACAGGATTTTTTTCCAAGCCCTTTCACTGAATCATCAAAATGATATAGCACAGAGACCCATCCTGCTTACGCTGGCTCATAGACAGAGTCATATAATTAGTCCCATTCCCTTGCCCTTTCCCTATAACCGTGCAAGAATTTTCCTCTTCAAGTATTCATCCAATTTCCGTTTGAAACTTATTATTTAATCTGTTTCCACCACCTTTTCAGCCACTGCATTTCAATTCACAATGCACTGCAGTAAGTAATTTCTCCTCTCTCGCCCCAAGTTCTTCTGCCAATTAATTTTGGCTTCTGATTACCAACCTTTCTGCCACTGGAAACAATTTCCCTTTACTTACTCAATCAAAATCCTTCATGGTTTTGAACACCTTTATTAAATCTCCTCCTGAGCTTCTCTCCTCCAATGGAGAGCAAACCAAGCTTCTCTAGTCTCTCCATGAAAATGAAGTGCTACATCTCTGATACCATTCTAGTAAATCTTTTCTGCACCCTCACTAAGGCCATGAAATCCTCCCTGAAGTATGCTGCCCAAAATTGAAACAATAATGCAGCTGGGCTCTAAACAGTGTTTTATAAAGCTTAGCGTAACTTTCTTGCTTTTGTACTCTACTGTCGCTGTTTGTAAAATGAGGGATCCAGTATGCATTTGTAAAAACCCATCTCAATTTGCCCTGCTGCCTTCAAATATTTTTGCAGGTATACCCCCCAATCTCCTTGTTCTTGCACCTCCTTTAATATTGTACTCTTTATCTTATATGGCCTCTTCCCATTCTTCTGACCAAAATGTATCACTTCACACTTCTCTGAATTAATTTGGATTTGGCATGTGTCTGTCCATTTCACCAACCTGCCTACATCCTCCGTGCAACAGCCACCATCCTCCTCACTGTTTTCTACATTTCCGAGCTGCCATCTGCAAAATTTTGAATGATCCCCTGTATATTCAAGTCCCAGTCATTAATATATATCCAAAAAGAGCAATGGTCATAATGGCAGCCTCTGGGGGTGAGGGTGGTCACCACTATATACTTCACACCAGTCCAAAAAAACACGACCATTCACCACTACACCCTGCTCTCTCTTACCTAGTTCCATATCCATGCCGCCACTGTCCCTTTAGTCCCATGTTATTCAATTTTGCTAGCAAGTCTATTATGTGGTATTTTATCAAATGCCTTGAAAGTCCACATACACAAAAAAACCCAGTACTTTGGCTTGCTATGTTAGTTCTTTATTCACTCCATCCTGTGGTTAATTCAATGCCCTCTGAACTGGCCTAGCAAGTCACTCAGTTGTTGTAAGAGCAATGCGGCCATGAGATTCGCTGATAAAGTATGAACACACACATAATCCATGTTTATTTATTACCTGAGTTTTGCCGCCTGTGCTTTCCTGTACAGCTGTCCGGGACAGAGCAGTGCCTGCCAAAAAGCTTGAGAAACAGCCACCAAAAATGTTGGAAATTCCTAAAGCAATGAATTCCTGGAAGATTGCACAATTATGTAAATACACATGCAAATGATAGCTCTCTTGCTGCTGTATTAGCACCAACAATCACTTCTTGCCATTTTGATACAACTCTGAGACATTTTGAATGTTTTTAGGCAGGATTTTATTGACAGAACATGTTTTATCAATGCACACACTCGATGACTATTCAGCTATTATATTCAGTTTGAAATATTCTTAAATTATTTCCAAACTTGCTGCTGTCTCTTGTGTAGTACTTGAGGCGTGTGGATCGATTCTAATCTTTGTTGCACCTGGGCACCTTTGCATGAGGCCTTCAGTTCCACAACATTACATGGGATCTATGCTAAACACATGTAATGGGGCCCAGGCCCACAGCAAACAGAGGCAAATATAACTGTAAATAAGGTGGCATTCTTGCCAACTGCCTCATTTGCAAAATGCCAATTCTTGCCAATAAAAGTTTCCAAATGGAGATGTACCCAATGATGCTGCTTGTGCAGTCTATGCTAACATGCTCAAAGGACCAGAAAGTGCAGAAGTCTAGGAACAGTCCAAAAATGAATGGAGCCAGTGTAACTTATATCCCGCTACCCCAAGCCTTCAGACAGTTGCTCTCCAGCAACAATCACAAGGCATGTATGATGGCAGTTAGCTGGTTGTATACAGGCCTCTCATGCATGCAACTACGTTCCTGTTTCGGCTTCTCTTATGGTCCCAGCACAAGGCCCTGCCAGAAAGCACCCAGGTCCTGCAAGTGACCTAGGTCAAGCAAATTGATGTCACAGTGTGGCAACAGACAGCGCCAACTGGGAGCTTCTTCGTGGCAATCACCAGCCCAGCCCAACAAAGTAAAATTGGCTCCAAAGTTTCATGTTTACTTGAACAATCTAAAAATGAATTAAAAAATAAAAATCAGGATAGTGTAGGGAGACGATGTTAATTGGTTCTCATTTCCTAGCTAATGCAAAGATGTGGGGGGTGAATGAACCTTGGGGTTTTCACTGGTTTTGTGCTGGGGTTGCTACAACAGAAATTGCAGAATTTCACTCTGGAACCAACACTCCTGGTCTTCTAAATAAATTTATGCTGCTCACTCAAGCCTGTATTCTTACTTTTCCAAGATGAAAATATTATGGGCGGAACTTGGAATGGGGTACATAGAGATGCTAAACAGGTAGATCTGCCACCTGTTATGCATCCCATCTGTAACAGACAGGGGAAAAAAAATTACAAGTGGCCCATTTTACAACCCTGCCAATGTTAACTTTCACCCAATATAAACAGGAGTGATGTATCATCCTAATATGACTGTCAGCTCAAAAAATGCTGTAGGAACCTTTGGTTTCTGAATTTTCTTTCCAACATGGAAGATATTGGTTCACATTCCATAAAGCTCCGTAATGTAAAAATTAACAACGTTAAGATAGATTCAACTTTTGATTTCTGAATTGACAAAAAAAAGATAAAGGTGGACAAGCAAAAGCTTTCAACTTTACCAAAAAAAAGCTTTCAACTATAAGAACACAACAATAAAATCTTGTTGACTAATTCTGGCATCAAGTGAAGCTAAATGTTTATGTGATAGATATGTAAGCTACAGCCACTTTAACTTCTAATATAACTTAGATTTTGAGCTTTCCCTTGTCTACTGCTATAAGGAAGACAAAACACATGCTCATGTCTGTTTCTATGGCTAGTTTTTTTTCTGGAGCAGGCTGCCACCAGAGACTATAGCTCGAGAGGTGTCACTCCACATCAAGTATGGTTGACCATTGAGATCTCCCACTCTTCAGTTGTGATAAATATGTTATAATCAACATATTTGGCCACGTTATGCATACACCTCCCATGACCACCAAGTCCAGGAGTGGGACTTGAACACTAAGCTTCTGGCTCAGAGGCAGGGACACTACTCATTTTGCCACAAGACCCCCCTTAATATGAAACACCAAATATTAACTGACATTGCATTCAAACCTTCTCTTACCTGATTTCCATCAATGGGATAGTCATGTTTGCTGCCAAATACTTTAGCGACTGAAACAGCCACAGCATATCCCACAATTGCAATGGAAAATGCCGATGCTCCCACTTGAGAAAAGATGTTCACATCTGGTGACACTGGTGGTAGAAATCTGCACAAGTGCAAAAAAAAAATTATTCAAGAATTTCTGAACTCAATCTGACTGAAGTTTTAATGTCTGTAACAAATAAAAATACAAATGGCGTTAATTAAAATTTAAGACAAGAATTGTGAGTTTTCAAAACTGATGCAGCAATCTTTTAAATTTATCTTCTTACCCTGTTGGAATGCTTTTAATGATTCCAGCATTATACTTCTGTTCCAAATTAGTACCATAGGAGATCCCTGTAGCTACTATAGTCTGGAACAAGCAAACATTTGTATTTAAAAATCAACCACATTTATATATTGTTACCCCTCCCAGAAACTTCACTAATCATATTGAACTCTAACTCAATTCTATACCAGGATCTCAAATTTGTGGAACTCCGGCCCTCTGGAGACAGGTGAAGGAATAAAGTGGCAGCAGAAGATGTTAGCAGGGGAGTTCCTGCTGCCATGGGATATTATCAAAGGCAGGAATGGCAGCGGCTCAGCCATTCTCTAACTGGGATGGGCAGCCAATTAAAGTAATTCATTGGCCTATAGATGACCCTGCTGGGATTTTACCGCCATCCAAACTGCCTCGCAACTCCCACTCCTGCCAGATGGTGAGTCTTCCAACTACATCGAGGCAGCCTCCCAGAGGCTTCCTCAGAGTCCTTTCTTTTTGGAGGCTCCAGAGGTCAAAGAGGACCCATCAGTGGCAACAGCTGCCCCGTGGCCTCAACCCCGCGGCTGGAAAATTCATCCATCCAAAAGCTGGGGCCTGACTTCCTGGCCGCAGCACATGAAAGAAATTTTTCATGTACCTGTGGCGGTCCCTTAATAGGGAGGTTCCCTCTTCTTCCCCTTGCAGCCTCAGCAGCAGCCACATCTATCAGTGGCACTGCTGAGGCTGCAAAGTTGCCAGCTCTCTGATTGGGCTAGCAGGTTGGAGAGACGGCCCACCGTCTTTTTGGGCAGTGATCCCAGTGGCAGGCTCTTAAGCGGTGGTAAAATTGCCTCTGCAGTCCCACTATATGCTTGAGTAGGCCCAGAACTGACACTTGGTCCCAGCAGCATACCAGTGAAATTCTGGCCCCAATGTCTTTCCTTTCTCCGACATCTACAGATTTAAAAACCATACTCAACTTTAACCACTATTTGATTTACCAAATCTCTTACTCTTTTTTTCCCAAATGGGCCTTGGCCCTTCATGGTAGTTTCTTGACAAAGACATGCGGGGCTGGAAAACCCTGATCATGATAGTTGTGCCAAGATTTAAGGGGAGATTGTGACGTAGTGGTAATGTTACTGGACTAGTAATCCAGAGGCCTAGGCTAATGCTCTGGGGACATGGGTTCAAATCCCATCACTGGAGGCGGTGGTGGAATTTAAATTGAATAAATAAAATCTGGAATAGAAAAATAGTAATAGTGACTATGAGAATTATCCTTGACAACTGTAAA
The DNA here is from genome assembly GCF_017639515.1 of Carcharodon carcharias. Lineage (NCBI taxonomy): Eukaryota > Metazoa > Chordata > Chondrichthyes > Lamniformes > Lamnidae > Carcharodon > Carcharodon carcharias. The sequence continues at coordinate 105,400,225 of NC_054479.1, read as the reverse complement.
AACCCATCAGGTTTATTAATACTACTAACGAAATTTGCCATCCTTCCCTGATCTTACATGTGACTCCAGACCCACAGCAATATATTTAACTCTTAACTGCCCAAGCAAGCCAGCCAGTACAAGGACAATCAGGGCTGGGCAATAAACACTGACTTTGCCAGCGATGCCCACATCCCATGAGAGAATGAAGGAAAAAAAATATCGTTTCCACCAGTGCTGATCCATCACAATTGGTGTGGTCTCCAGGAAGATACTTATTTAATAGGAGGACAGTGACCGCCTGAACCACTGTGGACATAATGAAGGTGGCCACCTGCCTCCACGCTTATGAGGTCAATACTGGAACTTAAAAAAACAATTCCCCACCTTTCGTATGCCAGACTTTCCTATCTTGGAGCATTCCTTCCCAATGGGAGTCACTTCCTTCTACACAGATTTCTGACCCTGCATATTATTTTATATCATATTCCTTATGGGCAAGGCAGCAGGATCCCCAGCTACACGCTGATATACCCAGGGGGATTGTGCTGCAGGAGCTCTGCACTGCACCTCCAAACAGTGCCCAGGAAGCAGAGTGCCGAGGAGTGGGGTGCTAGAAAGCAGAGTGCCAGGGACCCAGGGAGGCGAGGCTGACTGCGAGGCCCAGGAGTGAGATGTTATGGAGCTCTAGGTCAGGGTCAAGGGGAAGAGTGCGCCGCATGCATAGGGGAGTGAGAATGTGTGAGAGCACACGTGTGAGTGTTGTGGGGGAGTGAGAGAGGGCGTGTTTCTTACTTATTCTCATTCTCAGGTTTCTCACTTACCCTCACCACCACACACCAACCTATATGCACACTCACTCACAGTGGGTGAGGGCTATTTGAGTGAGCACCCTGGGACTAGGAGTGAATCCGGTACATACACACACACACTCTCTCTCACGCTCTGGTCATTTTATTAAATAACTCTTTTTTTTAAAATGTAATTTTTTTTTTTGCTATGACATTACTTTATTTTTGCTCAGCAATTGTTTCTTTTCTTAATACCTCAGTTATTTTTTGAAATTCAGTTTAAAGTTGTGCCGAACCTTATCTTTCTGAAATTTGCTTATCGGTCCCTTGAGGGAGAATAAAAATGGAAATGTGGCCTCTCCAAGCAAAAAGGTTGCACTAGCCTGTTCTAAATGGAGTTCTCGTCATCCACGCTGAGCAGCCAGAGCTTAGGACTGGACAGACAGGCTTAAGAAAAAACCACAACCTTCAGGCCGAGAGTTCCAATGCTTTGAAGCCAGTCTGTCAGGTCAAGTTCATTCGTTGCTATGCGGCTGCTGGGGTGGGGTGGGGTGGTGGTGGTTGGCGGCGGGGGGGGGGGGGGGGGCAGGGTGGCTGGAATATAGTGCTGACGGAGTGCCAACCCAGCACCTCCTATTTAAAAGCTTTAACATTCACAACTGGATGCTAAACTCTCCTTTGCTGACTGGCCATCCATTATACGCCCCACTTGATTCTTCTTTCCACTGATCTCAGTGGAATCCATTCCATTAATTGTCTGACTGGATTTTAATCCTCACTGCCTCCAACATTGAAGCTACTTGTTTCTGGCAGTAACACATGCAGGGGGATTTGGCTCACTGATGGCAACATTCAGAACTGGAGGGCTGCATGACTTGCGACGCAGAGACGGCTAATATGGGAGCCGCGTTAAGTGAATTCTACCTGCAGTATTGGCTGTGATGGCCTGAGGATGTAAAACGTAGAAAAGTGTCTGTATTCCCTGCCGGCAGCTTTACATGGAATTTACATCACAGAAACAGGCCATTTGGCCCACTCCATCTATATTGGAGTTTCTGTTCCACACAACCTTCCTCCCCACCCTTTTTGATCATACCATCCCTCTAACCTTTGTTTATCAAGTTTCTTGAATGGTTACAGCACAGAAGGAGGCCATTCAGCATACTGTTTCTGTCAGTTCTCTACAACAGCAACTCAGCTAATCCCACTCTTACACCTTTTCCCTGTAACCTTGTGAAACCTTTTCTCTTCAGAATTATCCAGTTCCCCTTTGAAAATCACAATTGAATCTATCTCTGCCCACATGCCCAGGCAGTGCATTCCAAATCCAAACCACTCGCTGGCCACTCATTGGATAAAGAAGTTTTTCCTCATGTCGTTTCTAGTTCTTTTCTTAATCACCTTAGGGGTCTTGACCTTCTGCTGATGGGAACATTTTCTCCCCTTTAAACTGGTCCCACCAGCAGAAGGTCAAGACCCCTCATGGTTTTGAGCATGTCTAACAAATCTCTTCTCAACCTTCTCTTCTCCAAGAAGAACAGCCCCAGCTTTACCACTCTATCCACATAACAAAAGTATCTCATCCTTGGAACCATTCTCGTAAATTTTTTCTGCACCTGCACCTTTCTAAAACCTTCACATCCTTTCCATCGAGGCTGAACCAGTGTTTCATGAAGTCTCATAACTTACTTTCTTTTGTACTCTGTGCCCCTATTTATAAAAGCCAGGATTTGATATAATTTATTAACTGCTTTCTCAACCTGCCCTGCCACTTCAATGATTTATGTGCATGTACACACAGGTCCCTCTGCTCCCACATTTCCTTTAGAATTGTACCCTTTATTTTATGTCACCTCTCCTCATTCTTCAGACAAAAATGTATCACTTCACACTTCTCTACATTAAATTTCAACTGCCACATGCCTGCCTATTCCACCAGCCTATCTATATCCTCTTGAAGTCTGTCACAATCCTCCTCACAGTTCACAATACTTCCAAGCCTTGCATCGTCTTCAAATTTTTAAATTGTGCCCTTTACACCCAGGAATAGGTTATTACTATAAATCAAGAAAAACAGTGACCCCTTTATATACCATCCCTCAGTCAGAGGTAAGTAGTGTTCCGTAAAAGCAGTCTTGAACTAAATAATTAAACTGTTGCATAATGAAATTCTAGCCATGGTAAAGACTAATGATTCAAACTACCACATGGTTCGAAATAAAATGCCTACCAGCACTGCAATTTTTCACTTAAAAAGTATAGTTTTACTGATATTTGGGAACTCAAATGATTAATACATAGGAAAACAAAGTTAATAGTAGATTGAGAATGGATATGACCAACACATTTTCTTAGAGCCTGGCACCTCAAAATTTGGCACTACACCCCTGACTGGCTAAGTAAAGATTTTTTGCTCCTGAAATTAGGACCCAGCATAATTCGGTCTGGTTTTTTTCAAATAATTCCACTGGACTGTTCTAGGATTTATGATCCAATCTGGCAAAATGTCAAAGGAAATTTGGACACTACTTTTAAAAAATATTTATCCTTTACTTTGTCCTTTCCCATAAGAATCTGATAATCAGCAGTTAAGACAGCTGAAGATCCTAAGCCACCTCTTTCTTCATGGCTGCCAGGAATAACTAAAGCAGCATGTCCTTCCTTGCTCCCTTGAGATTCAAGTCAAATGATCTATTCTAGCACCTCAGTGCTAGAAATGTCAGAGCTGTGCAACTTCATTCAGCAGCTGCTGGTGGCATCCCCATAATAACAACACTTCAGGGCAAATGAAGTGCGTTACTGTTTTTGAATTTTGTAGATGCCAAGCAATGATGTCTCTGGTGAAGGTAACCACTATGAAGGCATCAACCTTAGCTCAGTAGTAGCACTGCTGCATCGAGTCAGGATGTCATGTGTTCAAGTCCCATTCCAGAAGCTTGAGTATACAGACTATGCAGACACTCCAATGCTATATTAAGGGAATGCTGCATTGTCTTGCAGCTGAGGCGCTGAATAGAGTGCCCATTGGTCCTCTCGGGGGGGGGTGCAAAAGAGTCTGTGGCAATATTTGAAGAGCAAGTGAGTTCTTCCTCCTACCCTGGCCGGTATTTATCCCTCAATCAATATCACTTAAAACAAAAACACAAATGGTCTGACCATCATCTCATTGCTGTTTATGGGATTTTGCTATTCAAGATGGGCTGTTGTATTTCCTACTTTACAACAGTGACTACACTACATTGTCTGTAATGAATTGTTGGAGGTTTTGAGGTTGTAAAAGGTTCTATATAAATACAAATTATTTCTTATTTTTCTTGACTTAGGCAAGTAATTTGTGTCTGTATGGGCCTTGCACAATCATTGGAAAAAAAATGTTTAAATCAAAACGTAAGATGAAATGCAACTTATGCAAGTTTATGAGTGAGCAAGTGGTTTATCTATTTGTTTATATGGTGGAATCAGTCTTATAAATAAACAGGGTGGGTCATAACACCATATTACCCTGTCCAGCAGCAGGTACATAAACTGAATTCCATCTTGTACCAAATGGTTTAGAAAACAGGCACTTAAGTTCCCCTGGCATTGTGTGGTACTAAACCAAACATTTCACAAGCCAAACTAGATCATAAGGTCTTAACTGGTTTGACAGAGCAGCAGGCGGTGTACCAGAATAGACGTGATTGTCCCCAGGGTTAGAGTAAGTAAAAATCAGGCATGATTCTTGTTCCTGATTGTGATCCAACTGCCTCAGGTGGAAATCATGTGACAATAGCATTAGATTATCCAATGAACCCTTTCATAGTTGAACATTCAATGTTGGCTCTTCCCTTGACAACAGGCACGTTGGTGGAGTACTAGAATGCTGCCTGTCGCAATGAAGCCAAATATCAGTGCCTTTAGAAAAACAAGAGCAAAATAAAAGAACTGAAAACACTGATGCCCCACCCTTTCCTATGGGGTTGACTTAAACTACTGCTTGGCTTTTACCACAGATAACTTACTTACCACAATCACTTCGATAGGAATAGGCACTTTAATCTTATCTTTGAAACGATTGTTGATTTCTTTTACAATTACACACACGACAAAGGTGATCAGGCCAGCAATGAAGTCTGCAATATTGGTTTGTCGAATGTTACGGAATATATCAATAAGAGTCTACAAAATGAATTAAAAAGCAGAAGTTATAACAAATGCTGCAGCTCAGCAGTTTGATCCTGACACCTGGGTTAAAGAAAGGTACATAACAATGCCGGTTCATTCATGGTAACAATCTTTCTTGCATAGCAAATTATGGATTCTAACCACACCAAGGACTTGAATACTTATTTACTGAAGTAATAAGGGGTGTGCTGCGTTGCTGAAAGTGTCATCTTTAAGATATTAATGACACTCTCAAATTGCCTGTTCAGCTGGCCATGCAAGATTCCATGCTACTTTTTGAAGAGCAAGAAATTTCCCTGATATCTTGACCAATCTCTCAGTAACCAAGATCAACAAAAATAGATACAAACATATGAAGACACCAGGCAGGAAAAGTGCAGCTGCTCCATCAAGCCTACCTCACACCAAAATGGCTGGACTATCATGGTTAAACATTCCTTCCCTCCCCTGACCCTGCTTCCACCCTTTAACATGTAATCTCTGACCCCCTCCAACAATCAACAATTCACTTCATCTTCTACATGTGAAATATTGTTGTGCACTAATTGATTGTCAAATTTGGCTGAATAACAACAATGCCTACTGTAGTTAGTTAGCTGTGAAGTAGAGAAGATATGCAACGTATTTGATAATGGACAGCAGGTAATAACAGATCAGACTTCAAGTTCTCCAAAGTCAGACACAGCCTGTCAGTAGTCAGCATCAATGCCAATGCATGATTAATGGTGAGTTGGGCATGGTACCTATAGGTGACCAGCCATGGAACTGTATCATAGTGATGGAGTCAATGCCGACAGGAATGAATGAAAGGAATAAAATTTTGAATTAAATTGAAGGTTGAAAATATAAATGCTATGGCAGATAGGTTTTATTATACTTCCAACATCTTTTCTTCTCCTTTCTGAGAGACCTAAAATGTCCCAAATTGTGCGTGCATGTGAACTGCGAGTGAAACTCGAGCATACAGACTGCACAAGCAAACAATGCAACAACTGTTTCAATCTTATACTGAACTGAAGACACAATGGTGTTAAGACAGGCCTTACTTGAGCAAATTCACCTTGGCGCCAACAAAATCTTTTGTTTGTCTGTGACTGTGGCAGAGTTTTGCACAATGGAACAGTGAATAAGTATTGCGACTTGACAACCTAGCAAACACTGACAGCTTCAAAAAAATCTGACACTTAAGAATGACCTCATTAATAGGCCAGTTATCTGGAATGTTACGTCTGAATCCTCAGTGCCAAGGACTGCTGCTGGGTGAAAGGGGTATAGTGCATTGAGCAGCACGAGAGGTTGTTGATATGATGGTTAGATGCTGTCATGTGAAGATGCATTCATGGACTTTGATCACCTGTGTAAAGTCATTAGACTTCTTGTGGCACTACTACCAGGTCTGCTGGTCCAGACTTGAGGAGTTTCCCACCCTGAGCAGCTGTTCGTACTCACTTGAGGGTGATCCTCGAGGGCCTTTGGGCTCCCCAAGGAAACATGGCATCTCTCCTCCTGCTCACCTGCACCAATAATACCTCCAGCACTGCAACCATCATCCAGGAATCCTCTCTGCCCTGGTGTTGTTTTCCTTCTTTCAAATTCCAGCAAAATGATTGTGCAGCTTCCATTTGAGAGATGTTGCTTGCCTTTAGGAGTAACAGGCTGGCTGCACCAAGTGATCTTAGCACAACACTGTTCTGAGCACAGAGGTAGGCGGCAGCTTGAAGATGATGCCAGCAGCCAGGAACCTGGTTGGCACCACCTTTTGTCAGGTAAATGAAGTTGAAGCACCAAGTTTGTGTGCTGCTCAGCTCCAATAGAATCGACGTGTGCAGCTCACTAATTTCAACCCCCACATCCAAAAAACAGGGCTAAACAAATTTTTAGCCTTCTGACCCAGAGTCATCAAGCTGGAGTGCAAGCTACGAGAAACAGTCTGAGACATACAAAGGCAGAGAAATTGCTGGATAGTTTAGTGCAGAAGACAGTCACACCTCTGACGAAAATGTAGGTGCTGAAAGGGAAACGTGTCTGTCAGTTAGCAGGGTAGAGGGAATCTAGGGAAGATAAGAGAGAATGAGGTCCCACAGGTAGTGGTCTTAGCCAACAGGTAAAAGGTACCTACTACCTGTGAGGATAGGGATGAGGTCTGCAGAGAAGTTGGCCAGAATGCTAACCATGTCACTGTCAAGCATGAGCCAATCCAAGTGAGGAGGAAAGAATGCATAATGTTGCAGTTGTAGGGGGATTTGATCATTAGAGCGATAGATGACATCCTTTGCAGCAAGGGTCAAGAACCCCAAGTAGAGACATCCAGATGAGACATTTATAAAGTCAGCCATTTTATTAAGGATGTGACTGAACTCTGTGTTGTGACATACTCTACTATGTCGACATTGGCAAAAACAAAAAGACCTCCGACTGTCGGCCTGGAGACTTGTACATGTGGGTCTCATTATACATTTCTTTCAATGAGCTCAGATACTAAAACCTCTAAGTTTTATTTTCTTCTGGTCATATTTGAAAATTAAATTTCATTTAATACATTTATTTTGTTTGGCATTTGCAATAACTAATGTATTTATGTTGCACAATGGAACAGTGAATTTAGTTATTAAAATATGCAATATTAGGATTATATCTGTTCAGTGCATTTTGCTGTCATGTTGACACCTTGTGAACATTACTTTAGTTACGTATGTGCCCTATTCAAACAGAGTACTTCCCTAATTGACAGAACGGTGTTGGTGGATGGGTGAATAACCAAATGTGGCATTGTAAGAAACGTAAAACATCTACTACTATAGGATGTTAAGCAATACTGGGGTCTCAGGTGCTGTATATGTTGTCTGAAAAATGCTTGAATGGTGCTCAGTTCTGAGTCAGTGTCTGCTGCCATTTGCTCAGGGCCACACAATAGCTTAGAACACAAGTATATGATACCATTACCACCAAGCCAGGGGATCAACTCTGGTTCAATGAAGAGTGCAGGAGAGCATGCCAGAAGCAGTACCAGGTACACCTAAAAATGAGGTGTCAACCTGGTGAAGCTACATCACAGGACTACTTTCATGCCAATCATCATAAGCAGCAAGTGATTGACAGAGCTAAGCGATCCCATAAATCAACGGATCAGGTCCAAGCTCTGCAGTCCTGCCACATCCAGTCGTGAATGGTAGTGGACAACTAAACAGATCACCAGAGGCTCCACAAATTGCCCCATCGTCAATTATGGAGGAGCCCAGTACATCAGTGCAAAAGATAAGGCTGAAGCATTTGCTACAATCTTCAGTCAGAAGTGCCAAATGGATAATTCATCTGGGCCTCCTCCGGAGGTCCCCAGCATCACAGATGCCAATCTTCAGTCAATTTGAGTCACTCCACGTGATATCAAGAAACAGCTGAAGGCACTTGATACTGCAAAGGCTATGGGCCCTGACAATATTCCAGCAATAGTACTGAAGACTTGTGCTCCAGAATTTGCCGCGCCCCTAGTCGAGCTGTTCCAGTACAGCTCCAACACTGGCATTTACCAGGCTATGTGGAAAATTGCCCAGGTATGTCCTGAACACAAAAAGCAGGAAAAATCCAACCTGACCAGTTACTGCCCCATCAATATGATCTTGATCCTCAGTAAAGTAATGGAAGGGGTCATCAACAGTGCTAAAAAGCAGCACTTGCTTAGCAATAACCTGCTCATTGATATCCAGTGTGGGTTCCACCAAGATCACTCAGCTCCTGACCTCATTAGAACCTTGGTTCAAACATGGACAAAAGAGCTGAACTCCCGAGGCAAGGTGAGATGAGGGTGACTGCCCTTGACATCAAGGCCGCATTTAACAGAGTGTGGCATCAAGGAGCCCTAGCAAAACTGGAGTCAATGGAAATCATGGGTGGGGGGGATCTCTGCACTGGTTGGAGTCATACGTAGCATAAAGGAAGATGGTTGTTGTTGTTGGAGGTCAGTCATCTCAGCTCCAGGACATCACTGCAGGAGTTCCACTGGGTAGTGTCCTCAGCCCAACCATCTTCAGCTGCTTCATCAATGACCTTCCTTCCGTCATAAGGTCAGAAGTGGGTATATTCACTGATGATTGCACAATGTTCAGCACCATTCGCGACTCCTCAGATACTAAAGCAGCCCATCTCCAAATACAGCAAGACCTGGACAATATCCAGGCTTGGGCTGACAAGTGGCAAGTAACATTCACACCACACAAGTGTCAGGCAATGACCATCTCCAACAAGAGAGAATTCAACCAACGCCCCTTGATGTTCAATGGCATTAACATCACTGAATTCCCAACTAACAACATCCTAGGGGTTACCATTGACCAGAAACTGAGGCCATATAAATACTGTGGCTACAAGAGCAGGTCAGAGGCTAGGAATCATGCGACGAGTAACTCATCTCCTGACTCCCCGAAGCCTGTCCACCATCTACAAGGCACAAGACAGGTGTGTGATGGAATACTACCCACTTGCCTGGATGAGTGCAGCTCCCACAACACTCAAGAAGTTTTGCACTATCCAGGGCAAAGCAACCCGCTTGACTGGCACCACATCCACTCCCTCCACTGCCGACACAGCAGCAGCGTGTACCATATACAAGATGCACTGCAGGAATTCACCAAGGATCCTTCAACAGCACCTTCCAAACCCACGACCAATACCATCTAGAAGGGCAAGTGCAGCAGATGGATGGGAACACCACCACCTGGAAGTTCTCCTCCAAGTCACTCACCATCCTGACTTGGAAATATATTGCTGTTCCTTCACTGTCACTGGGTCAAAATCCTGGAACCCTCCTTCCTAACAACACTGTGGATGTACCTACACCACATGGACTGCGGCAGTTAAAGAAGAAAGCTCACCACCACTTTCTCAAGGGCAACTAAAGATGAGCAATAAATGCAGGCCCAGCCAGCGGAGCCCATATCCTGTGAATGAATTAAAAAAAACACAAATACAAGATAACTCAAACTGAACTACTCCATTGCTGGAAGATATATTCCCATGATGCACACTGATCTGTGCAAACAAAAATTATTGGTCACCTGTGACACTGGAATCCCTCAATCATAACTACACTCTGGAGTTTTAATCCCAAAGACTCCACAAGAAAAAGTGAGCCTTCTACTGAGCCAATAGTCTCAGAACTAAGAACCTGATTGCAGCTGCTCTGGTGTTGCCACATGCTCAATGGTTTACTGCAGTGCAGACAATCATTGTTCCAGCTTTCACATTTGTGCTGATGCCTGTTCCAGCTGGAGGTAATGATAGTTTGTGCTCAGTTTCGTGATGGCCTGATTGATGAAGAAAGCAATTTGAACATGGAGTATATGAGCATACTTAGCAATGTAATATTGCTTTGTCATTTCCTGCATTATTAAATGATTGTGTACTATCATTTGGATGGACAGACTAAAGATGTTATAAAGGTTATAGAATACCCAATTTTAATATGGAAAAGACCATGTTTTATTTGTAGTATTCCAATTGCCACAATCAATTCCTTTCAGACTCTTCATGACAGACAACTCCACTATGTTTTCTCCATTTAACACAAGTAGTTTCATAGTTGCAATCACCAGCTTCTTTATACGGTGTTCTTCTATTATGGGTAAAGGTAAAACTTTTGCCATAAGAGCAGTGGAGTTTGATATATGCCAAATGATAACATGCTGTCTGATGCCTAGAAACAGATATGGAATCCTGAGACCTACAACATACCAAAGTGACCCAATGCAGGCACTTAGTGTAAAACAGAGCAAGAGAAAGAGACAATGCACAAGACTCATTCATCCCCATATTTTATGTAAATTAGGGAGCCTTCATAAAGTAGCTAGAGCATGAGCCAAGAAGCAACATTTAAATTTAGAAGCTTAGTTAGGCACCTCCACCCTTTGTCCCCTTGGAAATGTTGCCCAATGTTTGCTTCGGCAATGGCTCCTTATCCCTCATTGTCATGTGCATATGTCTCAGGGCCACACTGGGAAAGTGCCCAATGTATAATAGACAACCTACAATCTTTTACTGGCTGCTAGTGGATGATTATGCAATCCTGGCTTAGGCTGTGTTATCAGTCTACTATATTTGGTCCATGGAAATTCTCAGTGCAATACATTCCCTGTCCTATTACAATGTGTGCATCTATCATTTTTGCTTCTGATACCTCACATGTTACATTACTGTTAATACACCCTTTTTTTGCTCATCTTTTACAATTACAATTTCTTTCTTGTGTGCACACGTGTTCTGCTCTCCAACTTTATGATATTCAGCTCATACCCTGTGTTCTGCTTTACATTGTGTGCAGCTTCAACTGGACCACCTACCAGGTCCCGCTGCGGAGACAGCATTGATGCGGTCAGTGACATATTGCCATGCTTGACATACGTTCTGCATTTTAGAAGAATGCCCTTTCCAAAAAAAACATGTGCCTGTTCCCCATGACCAACACTATTGAGTCTCTTTGCTGAAGAAGATGACTTCAATTTGCTGCTCTGGACCAGTTTTCCACCATTTGTTCATACAGAAAAGATAGATCCTTTTGAAATTCATAGGAAGGCAAATGGTTCCTTGGCAGCTTCTTTATAGTACAAGTCACAATTAACTTCTAGTTTTGTTGTTGCTATAGCTTATGAACGTGTATTTTTCACTTAGCAGTGTATCATTATGGCTTTACACACATCTTTGTATGGAATGAGGATTATTAGACTGCCAATTAGATCCAATCACCTTACATTTGCTTTTTAATTGAAATGACCTTACAAAAAGGGTGATGGTTTCAATCTGAGTGGTTTAAAAATAAAAAAGCACCTTCTCCAATTCCCGTACATCTTATAACTAAACTTACAGTCACAATGTAAGTTGATATTGTAGTCTTAACATTTGAAACTACTTCACATAAAACCGGACTTTGTTCTTTAACAAGCACAAGATAATACTCACATATATGACAGAGAGGATGCCCATGTAACTCTTTGTTGGGACGCTTAAGCATATTTTCAATTGAGAGACAAAAACATGAAACGCAGCAGCTGTCGTAAATCCTCCCACTAATGGGACGGAGAGGTATCGAACAATGAAACCAACTTGCAGAATCCCAAGCACAAGCTAAAATTTGAAGGAAACAGCTGTTATAAATGTTATTGAAATGATGTATTGTTACACCACAGAAGGAGGCCATTCAGCCCATTGTGACCTCACCAGCTCTCAAAGCGAAACTCAGCTAGCCCTATTTGCCTGCAACCCTGCAAATTTTTTCTCTTCAGCCAATTATCCAATTTTCTTTTGAAAGCAACGATTGAATATGCCTGCACCAAACTCTCAGGCAGTATTCCAGTTCCTAACTACGTGCTGCGTTTAAAAAAAAGTTCTCTCATTTGCAATCAGTGTCCCCTGGTTCTCGACCCTTCTGCCAATAGGACCATTTCTCTCTATCTACTCAGTCCAGACCCCTCATGGTTTTGACTGATGAGTAGAAATAGCAACATAATTCAAAGCTTATTACCTGGATAATGCCAGCAAGAACAGTGACTGAGGATGCAATTATGACTCTCCGGCCATCTCTGGCAATGGTATCCACAACTGTAGTATTGAGATCTGTCATGTTACTTGAAATCAGGAAATTTTCATCAGGTGCCATTGATAAAATCAAAGACCCTATCATCAAACTGGTAATTGGAAATGGTCCTATGCAAAATCAAGCAAATAATTATATCTTTGTCAGCAGCAGATCTCAACCATGACATATTATTGTGACTGATATGGTCCAATGAGAAGTTTCAAACAGGAATGTTCCCATAATTTGTAAACCAGTTCTCTTCTCCCCATATAATTTCCTCTACTTCCCTCTTAAGATGTAAACTCATGCTGGAGTAAGATTTTACAAATGCCAGATGCCATCCTGTAGCTTAGCCACATGGTCATTCCTCATACATGAACCAGTCTAGATGACAAGAGTGCATATTGGGGACATCACAATAGAGTGAGTGTCATCCTATTCTTATCCCAATGTTGACATTACACAGTTTCTATTCTTGTAAAGGAAATGCGTTGGTTTGATTAACAATATTTCTGTAAGTGCACTAATACTCAGGTGATTAATCTAACTCTAAAAGGTAGGTCTGTATTAGGGATGGACTAATTTGGTTTAAAACTGACCTACTGAGTTTACGTGATCAGTTAAATCAAAATACTTTTGCTAATCCAATAAACGTTCATTTGTAATATTGCTTACAAAATATATTTAAAGCAGAAGGTAGAGGCTGCACCTATAATGCAGTAGCTTGCGTCAAATATTCTTATTAACAAAGTGTCTATTAATAGTTCAGCCAATGTAGGAAACAGTTACATTTTTACTTGCGATATAATGATACTAAAGATGTGAATAAAAATATAAGAGCTCAAGATTCAACGTGTACTCACCGACAGCTAAGTGCTTTGAAGTTCCCAAGAAGAAATAGGGTAGAATGGGGAAAAATGCTGAGTAGAGACCATAGCCAACAGGGACTTCAGCCAACAGGGCAAATGCAAGACCTAAAGTAAAAAAAATTAAAATACATGAAATATTTGCTATAATACTAGCTTTTACCATCTTAATATGTAATAACGTTATAATCTCACAGCAAACAACAAAAGTTGTTCTGAACATGAGTATTGCTGAAGCTTTTTATCTTGTACTCATCAGGACACATCACAACAATATGTGGGTTTCGCTAGCTAGGCCAGCACTTATTACCCATCCCTAACTGCCCTCAAGAAGACGGTGAACTGCCTTCTTGAATTGTTGCAGTCCATGTGTTGCAGGAACACCTGCAGTGCTGTTTGGGAGGGAGTTCCAGGATTTTGAATCAGTTACAGTGAAGGAAAGGTGACATCATTCCAAGTCAGGATGGTGTGTGGCTTGAAGGGGAAGTTGCAAGTGGTGGTGTTCCCATATGTCTGCTGCCCTTGACCTTCAAAGTGATAGGGATCACAGGTTTAGAAGGAATTGTCGAAGGACTCTTGATGAGTTGCTGCAGTGTATCTTGTAGATGATACACATTGCTGCCACTGCGCATTAGTGTTGGAGGAAGCAAATGTTAGTGGATGGTGTGCCAATCAAGCAGGCTGCTTTGCCCTGGATGGTGTTGAGCTTCAGGAGCATTGGTAGAGCTGCACTCGTCAAGGCAAGTGGAGAGTATTCTATCACACACCTGACTTGTGCCTTGTAGATGGTGGACAGGCTTTGGGGAGTCAGGTGGCAAATTACTCTGCACAGAATTCCCAGCTCTTGTAGCCACAGTATTTATATGGCTAGTCCAGTTCAGTCCCTGGTCAATGGTAACCCCCAGAATGTTGATAGTGGGGGATTCAGCGATGGTAATGCCATTGAATGTCAAAGGGAGATGGTTAGATTCTTGTTGGAGATGGTTATTGCCTGGAACTGGTGTGGCATGAATGTTACTTACACTTATCAGCCCAAGCCTGGATATTGTCCAGGTTGCGCTGCACATGGACACGGACTGCTTCAGTATCTGAGGTGTGACTAAATGACAAAAAGGAATGATGGTGCAAGGCTAACGGTGGTTATGGGACAAATAAGGAAAAAAGATGGGTTTAGAAGAATTATAAATGGCAACAGTAGAATCATTACAGAATTGTTACAGCACAGGAGGTGGCCATTTGGCCCATCGTGTCTACACCAGCTCTCTGAATGAACAATTCATCTGGTGTCATTCTCCTGCCTTCTCCCTGTAACCCTGCACATTCTTATTTTTCAGATAATGGTCTAACTCCCTTTTGTCATTTCTTTTCACTTTTCCACCCTGGTGATTTTTAAATACAAATCAAGAATAATTAGTAATGTTTGATAAATTAGTCCCAGAATGACTTCCACCTTGTTCTGAAGCTAAACTCATCAGTGCTGGTTGACATGAGATGCCTGCATTGTACAACTGCTGAAAGGGATCTAAATCTCACTCTCTTTTCATGCAATCATATAGCAAAGGAGGCAACCATACCACCCATCACACCTATGCCAGCCCTCAGAAAGAGCTATCCAATTAGCCTTACTACTCTGTTCTTTCCCCGTTGTCCTGAATGTTTTCTTTTCAAATATCTATCCAATTCCCAGAACTTACTATCTGAGAAAATGCGAGCAGTGATTTAGGATCCGAAATTGTTGAACTCAACGTAGGGTCTGGAAGAATGTACCGTGCCCAACTGAAAGGTAATGTGCTATTCCTCAAGCTACCAACGAGAGGTTCATTAGAACTGTGCAGGAAGTGAAAGGCAGAGGGGACAGAGTGGGAGCTGGTGGAGAATCAAAATGACGAATGACCAAAAGGTCAGGATTATGCTTGTGGAATAAATGGAGGTGTTTTGAAGTGATCACCCAAACTGTGTTTGGCCTCCACAACGTAGAGGAAATTGCACTGTGAGCAGCTAATACAGTATTCAAAATTGTTTCAACTGGAAAGAATTATTAAGGCCTTGAGCATTGGAAATGCAGGTGAAAGGGTGGGAGTTGCATCTCCTATACCTGCACTGAAGGAAGAGCAGGTGTTTGGGGTGACTGCAGAGTGGACCAGGGTGTCAGGGAGGGAATGGTTTTGAGGACAAAAGGAACACTATTGTGATTCTGGGAGGGAGGAGAAAGATGGCAGGATAAGTGCAGGAAATGGGTCGGACTTGGTCAAGGGCCCTGTTGACCAAGGTGGAGGGGAATGGTAGGTTAAGGGAAAGGAAAACATATGGAAGCCATATTGTGAGCAGTGAATAATGTACTAAATAGGAAGTGGCATTGGCAAAACAGATGCAACAGAGATCGAGAACCTGGGAAAATGGAATAGGATCTTTAGAGGAAAAGGGGTGGAAGGAAGTGCAATCAAGGTAGCTGTGGCTGTCATTGTGTTTATAGTAGATATTAGTTGACAGCCTATCCCCAGAAATGAAGATACAGAAGTTGAGAAAGGGGAATGAAGAGCTGGAGGGAGGCAAGGAAGAGTTAGAAATTGGAAGCAAATTTGATAAACAAAAATTTTCAAATTCAGAGTGAAAGCAGGAAACCGCACCAATACAACATACTGGATAAAGAGTCAAGAGAGAGCAGATCAGGGTACGACTGGAACAAAAATTGTCCCACGGATCCCATCAAATGGGAGGCATAAGACTCATAAGACTTCCTTTGGAAAACTTTTTCTTTGGAAGAATTGAGAGCAGTCAAAAGGAGAAGCTGTTCAACGTGATGAAGTGTGGTTAGGTTTCCATTGTAGGAAGATGTGGAGGGCTGCAGATTTACCTGGTGGGGGATGGAGGTGAAGAGGGACTGGGCGTCCACAGAAAAAGGAGATGGTTAGGACCAGGAAACTAGAATCCAACTGTTGAAGTGACATGGGTATTGTAAACGTCACAGATAAAGGGGGTAAGTGGTTGGACAAGGTGAGAGAAAAAAAGAGTTCAGGTAGAAAGACCTAAGTTTCCTGGGGCAAGAACAGGCTGAAACAATGAATATGCCAGGACATGTGGGTCTTGGGAGGAAGTAGAAGCAGGTTGTGTGGAGCTGGGAGCTAGGAGGTTGGAGACCATGGAGGAAAACCTCCAGAGGGGATGAACTAGTAACTAGCTTGATTTGGGGTGGTAGAGTCATAGTCCAGGGAAGGTAGGAGGACATGTCAGAAAGTTCACAGTCAGGGTCTGTAAGATAGAGGTTAATTGCCAAACTACAACGTCACCCTTGTCAGCAGATTTAATGATGCTATTAGGGTGGAACCTGAGGGAATGGAGTGTTGAAGGTTCAAAGGGCCATAGGTTAAAAAGTGATGTACCTAGAGAAATTGAGACAGCAATTCCAAAATGAAGGGATGGCAGGAGGGCAAAGGGTGAGGTCCAGGTGGAACAAAAATTCTGACGATGGGAGAAAGAGTCCACACTGTCACAGCATGGGGGAGGAGGGCAGGGGATGTGGTGATGATGGTGAACAGATGTCCGGCCAAAGAAGTTAATCCAGAGAAGAAGGAAGAAGTGTTCGGCAATTTGTCAAGTTCAAAATTAACTAAGGTGGGGTTTAAGAAGATAAAGCCGAGGCTTTTACTGGGTGCTGATCATTAGGGTGGAGGTCGGGCTAGGGGTTGCAGAAGGTCAGAGAGGAGAAGGTTAAAGAGCATAGGGAGACACTAAAGGTGAGAGTGGAAGGAGGGATTCGGTCAAAGGAAGGTGAAAGGGGAAGCAGGATGCAGAGGGACATTGCTCAAATACTACTGGTTTAATTTCACTTCCCTTATTTTATGACTGTAAACATCACTCTCTGTCTGAGAATTCTCATGAGGCTCAATTCCAGGTTGTGCAAATGTAGCTCTACAGCTAGCCTAACTAGCAGCTGCTCAGGAGCAGCCTACGGTGAGTAACATCTAACTCTAGTGGGATCGGAATCCCTTCCAACTGGTCTTTACGAAATATGAAAAACCCCAAAAACCATGGACACAAGTACTGTAAATAAAAGCCAAATCTCAACACAAAACACACAGAGGCAGACTATACTGTAAGGTGTTAATTTCAAACATTCCAACTTTGTAAAAGAACTAACACAATTAAAGGACTAGAAATGGGGACATTATCACAACAGTGGCACAAAATAACTGCCATCATGTAACCCAATTAAGAAATTGAGGATGTCATTGTCACAACCAAATGGCCCAGACAACAGCCATCATGCAGCAGCAATTCACAGCATTCAAGGAAGGGGAGAAACTTTACGTGCATATCAGCTTTGGAGCCAGAGATACCTCCCCTTGGTGCAGTCCATCGTTTTTGGTTCTGAAAATAACATCAGCACTGAGTGAGTCCATCTGGACCAGGGCATGTAACACACTAAGAAAGACTGAAAGATTCTAAGCACTGACCATCGAGGAGGATGGCCTCAGGAAATGTGTTTATGATTTTCCGATAAGAATCATCATAAAAAGAACAAGATCAAAGGGTTTGGCACTATAGTCAAGACTGTCAGGAATGGTCAACCTGGCCCGTGAACCTACAATTCACACCAAAAGGACCAACCACGTGGGAGGATTGTAAGTTATCAGCCAAATCCAAGGGCTGTTGGGACTGAGGTCTTAAAGTAACTTAACTGCAACAACCAAATCCTGGGTGGGTGGGTTGGGTTTGAATTGAGGAAGTTTGGGGCAGAAACATGGGGTTTTACCTGTGGTTTTTCAGTAAAGATTTTCTAATAAGTCGTGGTGACTTTGTGCTTGGGTGGGAGCAGAGATTAAGTGGTGGAGGGATTTAAATCAGACTAACCAACTGAGGTGTTGTGTGGTGTCATTTACACTAATTTAGAGGTCTTTGTATTAGGGCATTAGGTTTTTTAAATAAACAATAAGTTTGCGGTTGAGCCAAACCCTGTGTCTGTGAAATTTTGTCCTTAATAGAAATCCTAAAGTTGAGAACCATCCATAATGGACAAATGGGAGTGGTAACCTCTAACACTCCTTATTTGCACCAGGGCAAAGAGCATGTGCTCCACTCAACATCTCCTGTGATGCTATTATAAGCTGCACTGCATTCAAGTTGTGTGACTTTAGTAGACCACACACTTCATGGGGAAAGGCTATTTGGATCACAATGCAAAATTATAAACTATTCAAACACAAAAACTGTTCCCCAAAAGTGAACCCACTTTATTCGTATCCTTTTATTCATAAGGAAGACTTGAGACCATAAAGGCATGAGTTTTCAGTAAGGTTTTAAATTCAACAAGAGGTCTGTTAAAGTTGTCATCCTTCATCCCATAACTTTAAGAAGTAAAAAGTGCCCAAAAATACTCCAAGGTGTCATGTGTTATCCACTGTGCCAGCTATTTGGTGAGGATGGGTTTTACACTAATAACAACTTAAAAAATAAGACCAGCTTAGTTCCATTGGCTCAAAAGAATGTTCCTTGGCAAATGGTCAGCCTAGGCAAAAAATAAAATAAAATGGCACTGACAATGATTAACACAATATATAATGTCGATTCTGCTCTTCAGTCTGGGGAGGCGGTGGCATTGTGGTAATGTCGCTGGACTAGTTCCAGAGATGGGTTCAAATCCCACCACGGCAGCTAGAGGAATTTGAATTCAGTTAATAAATCTTGAATATAAAGCTAGTGTCAGTAATGGTGACAATGAAGCCATCATTGATTGTTGTAAAAATCCATCTGGTTCACTAATGTCCTTTAGAGAAGGAAATCTGTCATCCTTGCCTGACGCAGCAACACAGTTGACTATTAACTGCCCTCTGAAATGACCTAGCAAGATCAGTTCAAGAGCATTTGGGGATATGCAACAAATGCTGATGCAGATTATAGATTACATGCAGTATCCAATGCAGATTATAGACCTACAATGTCACTATTAAGAGAGAAAAATAGATTTTATTTATTTTTAAGTTACATCAAGTGGAATTATTACATCAAGTGTAATTAACTGTATCACATTGGGATTGGAACAATAACTGAAGGTTCAATTAAAGAAAGTACTGCAAGGGAATTTGGTCTTAATTCACAGTTTGAAATTATCAATGATTCTTATACAGTGGAGAGGAGCAGAATTCTTCACTTCTTACTATCACCTCTTACAATCAAATGAATAACAACCAATGATTGCAGACTGCAACTGCATAGACCAGAAGAGCTATTATTTCCTTTGGATTCTAATCAGAAAGGCAAAGTTAAATAGAAAATTGTACTCTGCAAAGAAACTTACCTTGTAGTGTTGCTACCAGGCCAGTGCTCAGCCCAGAAATAATGTCGCCAGGTAACCATTCCTTCAATCTGTACTTGGGCAACCAGTCCAATACGGGAATAAAGCCTTTAATTATACCCAGGACCCTTTTAGCTGAGCAACTGGGGAGGAACAAAATCATAATTATAACTGGTTTTAATACATGCAGCGCAATCAAAATCACTGCAGTTCAACTGACATGGAGCAATTTCAATGTGCTGTCAAATCATGCAGTGTCCTTAATGAGAAAAGCCAGACCAAAAATAAACTGAAAAGAAAAGCTAACGGTGTAGATTATAACAAGTAAATCAAAATAGAGACATTTCAAGGACATAACATTGTAGGGATCATAAAACACTGAAAAAATAAATTTATTTCTTTAGTTATTTTGAATATAAAAATATTAAAGGCAACCAAAAGATCTCATTTCAATCTGGTTCAAGTCTAACCTGACTCGTTTCCATTTGTTTGCCTACTCAAAACTTATATTCTACCATACTTTGTTAAACCAGAAATCGATCTGACCCAATTTTGAATGCTACAAATGAATGAGCAAGCAATCTACTCCACAAGGATAAGTTTAGCTTTTGGCTTCTTTAGCTAGTAATGATTATCAGCTGTATTGGCTCTATGAACCAACTCTTAGACAAAATGCCTCCCATATCCACATCATTGGTTCCTTGGTATCTTTATTAATTGGAAAACGTGCACCTTCCTCCCAAAAATCCTCTTGCATCCAGTGAAAATGATTGTCATATCTTTCCATAGTTTGATGTTCTAAATTCTGAGCCCTTTGCAGATCCTCTAAATAATTCTGAAAATTCAATGACCACGATTAGGTCCAATAGCGTGTCCTTGATTTCTCACACAATTCCAAAATTAATTTCCTATTATACAGATTTACTTTTGCAGATAATATTTTTCCTTCCAACAGTTCGCACACACCAGGGGTGTAATGCTGCTGGAGTTCACGGAGGACTGCCATGGCACCTTCTATTTAAAGGCTTTAACATTCACCACTGGATGGTAAACTCTCCTTTGCTGATTGGCCATCTGTTATACGCCACTTGATTTTTCTTTCCACTGACCTCAGTGGAATCCACTCCATTAATTGTCTGACTGGATTTTAATCCTCACTGCCTCCAATATTGAAGCTACTTATTTCCAGGAGTAACACATGCAGGGGGATTTGGCTCATTGATGGCAACAATCATAACTGGAGGGAAATCCTCTCCCAACCACGTGGGGCTGCGTGGCTTGTGATGCAGAGGTGGCTGGTGAGGGAGCCATGTTGAGTGAATTCTACCTGTGGTATTATGTGGGGCACAAGGGCAAGTTTTGGCCACGAATTCCTGGGGTTTGGGTTCATGCTGGACAGTAAGAGTTGATAGGAACATCCCGGGGCTCGTGGTGTGGCTGTGAATCCAGAGCCTGAGGAGGTTAAGAGGTGGCAGAGGGAAGGCCAAGCCCAGGGTCCTAGGCCTCACGCTGCTGCTGCTGAGTGTCTGAGTCACTGTGCAGCAGCAACAGCAGTAACCCTCCTGTACAGCTCCCCGACTGTAAAAAAAAAAATCTTACAACTGCCTGCACGCAGCTTTCTCACAAACAGGCATTTCAGGGTCTTTGAAACTCAAGGTTTCCAGGATCTAAAGCAACATCAATATCCCCAAACACCCGGCTGTGTTTGCCTACTGAACATTAATTCCTTGGCTGTGATGGCCTGAGGATGTGAAACGCAGTATAGTGTTTGCATTCTCTGCTGGCAGCTTTACATGGAATTAACAGCACAGAAACAGGCCATTTGGCCCACCTCATCTATGTTGGTGCTTATGTTCCACATAAGCCTCCTCCCATCCTATTTGTTCATACTATCAGGATAACTTTCAGCTTCTTTCTTCCTTGTGTGTTTATCAAGTTCCTCGAATGTAACTATACTAGAATCATAGAATGGTTACAACACAGAAGGAAGCCATTCAGTACAAGGTCTCTGTGACAGTTCTCTGCAACAACAGCTCAGCTAGTCCCATTCCTCCTCCTTTTCCCTGTAAAATATTTTCCCTTCAGATAATCATCTAGTTCTCTTTTGAAAATCGCAATTGAATCTGTCTCCACCACATGCCCAGGCTGTATATTCCAGATCTAAACACTTACATATAAAGAAGTTTTCCTCATGTCGCCTCTGGTTCTTATGTTAATCACCTTAGGGATCTCGACCATCTGCCGGTGAGAAGAGTTTCTCCCCCTTTACTCTATCCAGGCCCCTCATGATTTTAAACACGTCTAACAAATCTCCTCCCAACCTTCTCTTCTCTAAGGAGAACAGCCCCAGCTTTGCCAATGTCTAAAGTCTCTCATCCTCAGAACCATTCTCAATTTTTTTCCCATATCCTTTTTAAAAACTTCACATCCTTCCCCTGAGGCTGAACCAGTGTTTCATGAAGGCTCATAACTTACTTGCTTTTGTACTCTGCGCTCCTATTTATAAAACCCAGGATTTGGTATAATTTATTAACCGCTTTCTCAACCTGCCTTGCCATCTTCAATGACACCCAAGTCCCTCAGCTCCTGCATTTCCTTTAGTATTGTGGACTGCGAGGAGGGTAGTGATAGACTTCAAGAGGATATAGACAGGCTGGTGGAATGGACAGGCGCTTAGCAGATGAAATTTAATATAGAGAAGTGTGAAGTGATATATTTTAGTCAGAATAACAGGGGGACATGACATAAAATAAAGGGTACCCTTTATTTTATGTCATGTCCCCCTGTTATTCTGACTAAAATATATCACTTCACACTTCTCTATATTAAATTTCATCTGCTAAGCGCCTGTCCATTCCACCAGCCTGTCTATATCCTCTTGAAGTCTATCACTACCCTCCTCGCAGTCCACAATACTTCCAAGTCTTGCATCATCTTCAAATTTTGAAATCGTGCCCTGTACACTCAGGTCTAGGTTATTACTACAAATCAAGAAAAGCAGTGACCCCTCTATATACCATCCCCCAGTCAGAAGTAAGTAACATGTTCTATAATTAATGTTATAATCGTCTTAAATTAAATAGTTAAACTATTTAACTGCATGATGAAATTCTAGCTATCCTAAAGACTAATGATTCAAACAGCTACCTCGATTACAGCTCCTCACACCCTGCTTCCTGTAAGGGCTCCATCCCATTCTCTCAGTTCCTTCGCCTCCGTCGCATCTGTTCTGATGATGCCACTTTAAAAAACAGTTCCTGTAACATGTCTTCCTTCTTCCTTAACCAAGGTTTTCCACCTACAGTGGTTGACATGGTCCTCAACCGTGTCCGGCCCATCTCCTGCGCATTCACCTGCACATCTTCCTCTCCCTCCCAGAACCATGATAGGGTCCCCCTTGTCCTCACTTATCACCCCACCAGCCTCCGCGTTCAAAGGATCATCCTCTGCCATTTCCACCAACTGCAGCATGATGCCACCAGCAAACACAACTTCCCTTCATCCCCCCTGTCAGCATTCCATAGGGATCGTTCCCTCCGGGACACCCTGGTCCACTCCTCCATTACCCCCTACAGCTCAACCCCCTTCCACAGCACCTTCCCATGCAACCGTAAAAGGTGTAACACCTGCCCCTTTACTTCCCTCCTCCTCACCGTCCAAGGGCCCAAACACTCCTTTCAAGTGAAGCAGCACTTCACTTGCATTTCCCTCGATTTAGTCTACTGCATACGCTGCTCCCAATGTGGTCTCCTCTACGTTGGAGAGACCAAATGCAAACAGGGTGACCGCTTTGCGGAACACCTTCTGGTCTGTCTGCAAGCATGACCCAGACCTCCCTGTCGCTTGCCATTTCAACACACCACGCCCATATGTTCTCATGCCCATATGTCTATCCATGGCCTGCTGCAATGTTCCAGTGAAGCTCAACGCAAACAGGAGGAACAGCACCTCATCTTCCAATTAGGCACTTTACAGCCTTCCGGACTTAACATTGAGTTCAGCAATTTTAGATCATGAACTCTCTCCCCTCATCCCCACCCCCTTTCTGATCCCCCTTTTTTCTAATAATTTATATATGTTTTTAATATATTTTTCTTTTCCCACCTATTTCTATTATTATTTTTAAATTTATTCCCATCCATTGTTTTATCTCCACCTTTTAGCCCATTTTGATCCCTTCCCCTGACCCCACCCCCACTAGGGCCATCTGTCACTTGCTTGTCCTGCTTTCTACCCTTAATGTCACCATTAGCACATCCTTTAACTGTTAATACCCCTTTTTCCTTTTGTCTATGACATCTCTGGCAATCTCTTCTTTGCCTCCACCTATCACTGGCCCTCTATCCAGCTCTACCAGTCCCACCCCCCTCAAACAGCTTATATTTCACCTCATTTCTATTTTTCATTAGTTCTGATGAAGAGTCATACGGACTCGAAACGTTAACTGTCTTCCTCTCCGCAGATGTTGTCAGACCTGCTGAATTTTTCCAGCTATTTTTGTTTTCAATTCAAGCTACTACATGGTTCAAACTAAAATGCCTACCATATTTTTCACTTAAAAAGCATTGTTTTACTGATGTTTGGGAACTCAAATGATTAACACATAGGAAAACAACAGAAGATTTAGAAATAATATGGTCAACACATTTTCTTACAGCTCTGGCACCTCAAAATTTGGTACTATGCCCCTGGCACACACACATGACTATTTAAAATAAAAACTGAAAATACTGGAAATACTCAGAAGGACAGAGTTCACCTTTCAAGTCAATGACCTTTCATCAGAAGTATTTCTAGCATTTTCTGTTTTTATCTCAGGTTTCCAGCATCTGCTGCATTTTGTTTATATGATAGTTTAAAATGCTTGGCTAATACAAATCTTTTCAATTGTGATTTATTTGATCAGGTATCCCCATGTCTGGCACAGGCACCATCGGCTGAATGGCCTCTTCCTGCGTCGTAACTTTTCTATGGCTCCATAAATGTCTTTGAATTATGTTTCCACAGAACATTCTGCTTTCCCAACCAACTTACAACAGACTTTTATATTGAGCTCGAGAGGGATTTAGCCCCAAACATATACATATATATGTATGTGCGTATATATATAAAATTGAAAGGAGTAGCAAGCCTGAAGATTCATGGTTTTAAAATGCAGCAAAGAATGACCAAGAAATTAATGAATAGAAAGGAGTAAAGTAACAAGTACATAAAACTCAATTACAAAAGCTTCTATGGGCCTTACACACAGAGAAATTATAACAGGGAATGAGGAAATGGCAGAGACATTAAACAAAACATTGCATGGGTCTTCACTGTAGAAGGCACAAAATGAATTCCGGCAATATTGGGGAACTAAGGGGCGAGTTAGAATGAGAAATTTAAGGGAATTAGTATTAATAAAGAAATATTATGGGAGAAATCAATGGGACTAAAAGCAGACAAATCCCCTGGTCCGGATAGCCTAAATCCTAGGTTTTTAAAAAGAGCTAGCGCAGAGATAGGGAGCAATGGTTTTGATCCTCCAGAATTCCCTCGAATTTAGAATGGTCACTGCAGATTGTAAGGTAGCAAATGTAACTCTGCCTATTAAGGAAGGATGAAGAGAGTAAATAGGGAACTATAGGTCTGACGTTAGCATTAGGGTAAATGTTAGAATCTATTATTAGGAATGTGGCAATAGGGCACTTAGAAAACCATAATATGATTGGGCAGAGTTAACATGGATTTATAAAAGGGAAGCAGTGTTCAACAAATCTGTTGAACTTTTTTTATGTGTAACTAGCAAGGTAGCCAAGGAGGAACCAGTAGATGTGGTGTAATTGGATTTTCAAAAAGCATTTGATAAGGTGCCACAAAAGAGGTTCTAACAAAAAGACTTTGGCACATGGATATTGGATTGAGGATTGCTTAATAGACAGAAAACAGTAGGAATAAACAGGTCAATTTCAAGTTGGCAGGCTGTAACTAGTGCAGTGGTGCAAGAATCAACACTTGGACCTGGGCTATTTAGAATCTATATCAATGACTTATATGAAGCGATCCAGTGTACTGTATCTAAGCTTGCTCATGATGCACAATTAAGTGGAAAAATAACCTGAGAGAGAATGCATAGAGGCTGAAAAGGGATATGGACAGACTAAGTCAGTGGACAAGAATGTGCCAAATATGGAGTTATCCACTTTGGCAGAAAAAAATATAAAAGCAGTATGGTTTTAAAAAAGATGTCGCTGGAAATGTTGATATTCAGAGCAATCTGGGTGTCTTTTTATGCAAAACACAGGTACAGGAAACAATTAGGATAGCAGGAGATATGTTGTTCGTTATTACAAAGAGATTGGAATACAAGAATAAAGAACTCTTACTACAATTACATAAGGTCTTGTTGAGACCACATCTGGAGTACCGTGAAAGTTCACAGGACTGATTCCTGCATGGACGGAATTTACATATGAGGAGATTGAGTGGGAGATCTAATTGAAACATGTAACATTCTGAAGGGGCTTAACAGGATAGATGCTGGAAACATGTTTCCCCTAGCAAGAGTGTATAGAACAAGGGGCCCACAGGATAAGGGGGTCAGGCATTTAGCTCAGAGATTAAGAGAAATTTCTTCACTCACAGGGCTGTGAATCTTGAAATTCTCTACCCTAGAGGATGGAGGATGCTCAATTATTGGGTAAACTTAAAACAGAGTTCGAAAGATTTTTGGCTACTGAGCAAATCAGGGGATATGGAAATTGGGCAGGAAAGTGGAGTTGAGGTAGAAGATCAGCCATGATCTTACTGAATGGTGGAGCATGCTCAGTGGGCTGAATGGCCTACTCTTGTTCCTATTTCTTATGCCCTTATCTGAAAACTCTTTCTTTTCGTAATGCAAGTAGAGCATAAATGTTTAGCTATTTTCCAATGTTTCTATCACTAAATTTAATAAATATCAAAAATGTTCCTTTTAGTCAAATTTCCTTGAAAACTTTTTTTCTTCATAATAAATATTTAAAATAGACTGTTTACAGGCCAGCCACACATTTAAGAGTGTCCATTTGAACCTATTGAGAAATTCAGCATCCCACATGAGTCACTCAGACTCTCCCATAGGGACATAATCCGCTTACTCAAGAGTAGAGAGCTCAGACACAGTTTGGAAGAGAAAGTCTTGAACAATACCTCCCACCCCCATCCCAGCCACTGCACCTGGGATTTACCAGTTACAGCTGCACAACTTACCAGAGTCACTTTCTGTTACTTGTCCAGCTAGGACCACCGACCTGTTAGGGTATTGGTTTGCAGGATCATCCGGAGCCAAGTCAGCAGAATTCTTGTCTGAAGGGACAGCTCTACCCCTCCAGATTCCATTGGTGGGCCACACTAGTTTGTCTAACAAATTTGACTGAATTTTTCGAGGAGGTGACTAGTTGTGTAGATGAGGGTAGTGCAGTTGATGTTGTCTACATGGACTTCAGTAAGGCTTTTGACAAGGTCCCACATAGGAGAATGGTCAAGAAGGTATGAGCCCAGGGGATCCAGGGCAATTTGGCAAATTGGATCCTAAAATTGGCTTAGTGGCAGGAGGCAGAGGATGATGGTTGAAGATTGTTTTTGCGTTTGGAAACCTATGACAGTGGAGTACCGCAGGGTTCAGTGCTGGGGCCCCTTGCTGTTTGTAGTGTACATTAATGATTTAGATATGAATATAGGAGGAATGATCAGCAAGCTCACAGATGACACGAAAATTGGTGGTGTCATAAATAGTGAGAAGGAAAGCCTTAGATTACAGGATGATATAGGTGGGCTGGTAAGATGGGCAGAGCAGGGGCAAATGGAATTTAATCCTGAGAAGTGTGAGATAATGCATTTTGGGGGGATTAACACAGCAAGGAAATACACAATGAATGGTAGGACTCTAGGAAGTACAGAGGATCAGAGAGACCTTGGTGTACATGTCCATAGATCCCTGAAGGCAGCAGCTCAGGTAGATAAGGTGGTTAAGAAGGCATATGGGATACTTGCCTTTATTAGCCGAGGCATAGAATATAAGAGCAGGGAGGTTATATTGGAGCTGTATAAAACGCTAGTTAGGCCACAGCTGGAGTACTGTGTGCAGCTCTGGTCACCACACTAAAGGATGTGATTACACTGGAGACGGTGCAGAGGAGATTCACCAGGATGTTGCCTGCGCTGGAGCATTTCAGCTATGAAGAGAGACTGGATAGGCTGGGGTCGTTTTCCTTAGAGCAGAGAAAGCTGAGGGTGTACCTGATAGAGGTATACAAAATTATGAGAGGCATAGATAGAAAGAAACTTTTCCCCTTAACAAAGGTGTCAATAACCAGGAGGCATCAATTTAAGGTAAGGGGCAGAAGGTTTAGAGGGGACTGGAGGAAAAGTTATTTCACCCAGACGGCGGTTGGAAGCTGGAACACATTGCCTGAGGGGGTGGTAGAGACAGGAGCTCATTTAAGAAGTATTTAGATGAGCATTTGAAATGCCATAGCATACAAGGCTACAGGCCAAGTGCTGGAAAATGGGATTAGGATAAGTGTTTGATGGCCGGCAAGGACATGATGGGCCGAAGGGCCTGTCTGTGCTGTATAACTCTCTATGACTACTTAATCAGTCATACAAAGCCTGGAGCACTGCAGAGCTGCCTGGTTCAGGTATCGAGTTACTGAGTCTTCTACAGAGGATGCATTTGCTTATAAACTACCATCATCAGGCATATACCCTTAGAGTTATCTCAATAGGCTTCTGTTTTCAGTACGGTGGAAGAACCTCCATTTGCCAGCCACCCTAATTGCCCATGTGGTTAAGCCCAATGTTATGTACCAGGCTTTCACATCAACTCATTAATCCAGATCCTCGTGTGAGGGGTTCAGTGACAAATCAGTGCAAGCCGGAGCTCTACAAACTGCTTCTCCTTCTCACCACAGATCTACCTCAGTCTGGTAGTGGTTTTGTACATGGACCAGAGTAAGCCCATAGTTACAAGTCTAAGAGTTCTAACCATAAAGGAAACCAGTTTAGATAAGTGTATAATTTGTCACAAGGTTAGGCTACATTGGGATTTTGTTGTCATTGAAACAAGACAAGGGAGACCAAAGTTATTGTTGACTCTTCTCAGCATAGTCCCAGACAACTATATCCAGATGGAAGTTGCCATCCCTCAGGATCCGCCAGTACTAAATATGAATCAACAGTTGGGACAGATGCCTCATATTTTCTCTTGAGCTGTGTGCAACACCATTACACTGCAATGGAGGGCACTCACTACCGTCTAATTATTATCAGTTAACCAACATTCAAGATGGAGAAGAGCATGTTACATTCTTGAGTGAATCTGTTAGCAAACCAAGAGGGGGAGGAATTCCTGAAATGTGTACAAGAGAACTTCCTTGATCAGTATGTTTTAGCCCAATGGAGGAAGGAAGCAGTGCAGAATATAGTTCTGGGTAATGAACTGGGGCAAGTGGATATGTTCCAAGGGAAAGTGTTCGGGAAACTGATCACATTTTTGATGTAGTTATGGAAGAGGGCAAGATGCATTCAAATGTAAAAACACTCAGCCAGAGGAGGACTAATTTCAGTCAGTAGAAAGAGGATTTGCCCCAGGTAGAGCCATGTAAAACAGTAAGTGAGCAATGAGAGGCAAAAAGGAATTAGTTGGGATACCAACTCGACATTTCCAAGAGGGGGAAAGAAGGGAAACCAAAGCTAGGAGTTCTCTGGATGACTAAAAATGTAGATTAAAAATGAAATAGAAAATAAAAGAGGCTTATAATAAAGGTCAGGCTCATAATTCTGTATTCAGCTTGCTTCTCAACTGTAAGTAGAGGAGAACTGAGAAAGGAAACAAAAGGGCCAAAGAGAAAATAGATAAGTAACAAAATAATTTTATAAACATAAATAACAAAAGAGTGGTCAATGAACAGGTGCGATCAATTAAGGACCAAATAGAGACCTTGTGGGGGGGCATGGCTGAGCTACAAAGTTAGTGCTTTGTATCTGTATTCACTAAAGAGGAGAACACTGCTAATCTCACAGTAAATGATTTACATGGAATGGAAGCAAGACCTGTATGTCCACCCATGACATTTTCCATCTTCTCTGTATCCTGAACACTCTACACCTGTAATAGTCATTCCCATGCTCTATTTATTATCTAATTCCTCTAAGTGGCCTTTTGTATTACCTCACTCCTCGCCTGTGCCTTCAGCTGCCCAAGACTTGTGCTGTAGAATTCCCTCCCGAGACCTCTCTACCTTCATCTCCTCCTCAAAAACCCACCTCACCCACAAAGGTTATAGTCAACCTTTCTAATCTTCCTTTTGGCTTGACATCCATGTCTCTCTCCCTCTATGGAAGTGCCATGGGATGTTTTTTCTACATCAACAATGCTCTATAAATGTATGCTGTTGAACAAATCAAAATAGGTATTTGCACATTTGACAATGCTGGCTCGTTAGGTAGAACTAAACCAGGTGAGGAGATGAACTGAGTGGTCCATTTTGAATCTTACCTTACATTTTAATGAGATTGGCAGTAGCAGAAATGTTAGTTGTCTTTTCACCCCAATCATCAGTTCTTGTTTATAATGTTACACCAAAAGGCCTTATTTAACTTAACCAAAATCTGTTCCCTGAAGGGTTTTTACAATCACTATTTTGCAATGTTGGACCGTTTGAAAGTTGCCCTCCCCAAGAAATTATTTCTTCGAATATTCTTTTCAATTGACAGTGATAGTTTTCTTAATGGTTTCATGGTTGGCAAGTATTGATGACGTACCAGGGCTGCTACTGAATTTAAAGGAAACAGGAACCCGCTATGCTTTAAATGCATTACAGTAGCGATAGGCTGAGAAATCTGCAAGGGGGGAGGGGGGTACCACTTCGTCTTGAAATCTGGAAAACCTTCACTAACCTGCACCTCTTGGCCAGTCGGTCACGCATAGTTTTCGGGACCTTTTCCTTCTTCTCATTTTCCTCCAGGAAACTATTTTCAGAGTAAACCGAACGGGCCACGAAGTAGTTGTGGTTGACATTTTCTGCTATCGGCATTTCGTACACTCCAAGACTGTCCTGTTCAGCGAACAGGTGGCTGGACACTGAAAGAGAATGATCTCTGGTTACAAACCTTGATCGTGGGCATCCCAACGAGGTACCCTTCAATACACCTCACTCTACCGAAGGGTGTCAAGGAATTTTCAACTCGGATTCTTCTTTCAGTTTTTAACTTTCAGTAAAAGTTACTTCGGCTTGCTCGTTTGTAAACCATAATGTACAGCGGGACTTCATTCAGAAAAGTACCGCCTGCTTACTGGAGAGGGAGAAGGGGCGGCGATTTTAAATTCTCAAAAAAATCACCGATTATTTGAACGGCCACCCAGCAGTTTACAAAAAGCGGCTCTTCCGGATAAAAGTTCCCAGTACAAATAACACACACGAAAGAGAGCGAGAGAAAAAAAAAAATCTGAAAGTCTGCAATAACCCGAGAGAGCGCGTAACAGTGGGAGGTTTGCCAGGACTTTCCACAACTCGGCTTACATCAATAGACAGATACTCAGTGAATCCGAGAACCAACTGGTCCACACTATAGACTGATACTGCCCAAGATGTCCACACTGCGTACCTAGGTTAATTTATAGAAACTCCTGTCCCATGTTCTTGTTGGTGCAACCCATAAAAATCAAACATAACAGACCAGGATTTAAAAAAAATCTACCTTCTCAAAAAAAATGAACACGTGGATGACACCCCCTCCCCCCTCCGCCCCCGACCACCTCATAGAGAAAGAGAAACACTTTAAAAATTAGTTCGTTTTCCGTTCAGAGCACTGTTTTTACGGATAGATGATTTTTTTTCTACATTTGAAAGCTTTTTTTAAAGCCTACTTTTGACAAAGATTATCGACCCAATTATCGACCCGAAGCTGTACAATTAGAAGGTAGTTACTGATTAAAATAACACAGACAAATGTATGTGAAAACGCCAGTTAAGTAAATCAGTTTCAGAAACACACAGTACATGAAATAAAATAGTTCTTTTTTGGACATAATAAACTTTAAAACTTGTTGTCTGTAGCAAATATCCGAACGTGTTTATCAGTCTGTGTTCAAAATCCACATAAATTTATTTTATATATATACATAAACTAACAACTTTACCAATGCGATCTTGAGCCTTCCTGGATGTTGCGTGCTTTCATTGCGAGGGTAGAATTTTCTGCTGCTTTATATACACTCATATATTCTGGATTTTATTTATATTGCACACACAGAGCAGCCTGCTCCGGATCGGGAGAGATTGTCTCGGGTCTGAAACGACTTGCTTACTCGCAAATAAACGCAGGATGGTCACAGCATTAACAGATATTTACTCCAACTGCTGACTGAAGTAAAATATATTAACATTTAGAATGAGAAAATATGTTTGCTAAAAATCTGGAGCGCCCACCCGAAAAAGATTAACCAAATTTTTTAAAAATGCCGTGGATGCTGGAAAGCTGAAATAAAAGCAGAAAACACCAGAAATACTCAGCAGGTCATATAGCATCTGTGGTGAGAGAAACATGGTTAACATTTCAGGTCAATGACCTTTCATCGGTTCTGAAGAAAGAAACGTTAACATTAACCTTTGCAGACACTAACACATCTGCGGTTTATTTCAGCATTTACAGTTTTCCCGCCTTTTGAAAGGTTTAAAATCCTCAATGGCAACGCACCCAGTAATTACAGTTTGACAAGGTTGCACAGGTAAATGTGGACATAGGAACTCATAATGTGAAAAGGGGACGTACACGTAAAGTTCTTAATTTATGAAGATATAACATGGTTAAAAGGGCAACTGAATTTTCTGGACATCACGTTGTGTGCCTTGAAATGAAACTGCTAGTCCTTATAAATAGGTAGCAATGGAACATTGTAGGGGGGCATAGTAAATTACTAGAGCTCTGTAAGGGGTATTGAGAGAATCATTCACACTGAAATCATTTCCACTTGAAGTGGTTTCACAATATCTTGAGTTCATTGTCGTTCCAGATTTAGCATTGATCGTATTGCAGATAGAATCTGCATATGTTGACGTGAAAATATCTTTGCCCAATTTGATTTAGATATTGGAGGAAGTGTCTTCACTGAATCTGCCTTGGGTGTGCAGCTGGCATCTTCAGGTCTTTGCTGTACAATGATTCACTGTCCTTGGATGCAGAGCATAACCTTCATGTGCAGCAGCAGATTTAGGGGCCTGTGAACCCCACAGCCCAAAATTCCAAGAGCATCTTACCAATCAACAATGGTTAAAGAACTTTTTTTCTTCTGTTCAAGGGCAGCTGTTCCTACAGCAAACCCTTGTTAATATTTTACTCTCATGTTCTACACCCCCAAACAAATTCCATGCAAAAAGCAATTTTCAACACCTTAATTTGCTCAAAAGAAGAGGGCAAAGTTATTATTTTGCATTCTTGAAGAGATTGCACTGAATTCCAACCCGCACAGGGTCACATGTCTCTCCACAAACTACGGGTCACATTTTAGAATCAAGATGAGAAGCCTCCATAAATAAAAGTTCATATGGTGACAAAGAAGGAAATTCTTTCTTTGAGCGATAGTGAAATTAGTTTATATTCCATTTGCATTCTTTGTAATCTGTTTAGGTTCAGTTTGTGTCAACAATTTGCCAACGCTCACTTTTTGTTTCTTGAATTAAGAAATTTGACTATAATTTTGAAAAATACAGTTAATCTACAAACAGTGGCAGCATATTATATAAATACAGTAGGCAAAGTTCACAAGGGGCCTTCTCAGTTGTCACTGGGATTTGAAAATTTCTGTTACTTCCCTTATAATAGGACTTGCTTTTGAAGTGATCAAACAATTACATGTATATTTTAGGATCTTTTTACCTTGTTGATTAGGTCCGTGAGGAGCAACAATCAAATTATTCACCTTGTTTCGCCGTACCAATTTAGATTATGACCATACTTCCTTCTAATGCAGCAGCTTGCTCCCTTTAGGGAGATGATTTATGGATAGGAATTTGGCACATCAAAGCAATTGTGAACCATGTCATCATAATTGTAAGGTAGATGGCTCTTGAATTGATGTGAAACTGGTTTTATCTGTATGTGTGCTTGTGTCATGACACCATGATGCATGCTCAAAATAGGCTCTGTGCATTTTATAATGTAGGTGGCTCTTGGATTGATGTGAAACTGGTTTTGTCTGTCTGTGTGCTTGTGTCATGACACCATGATGCATGCTCACAAATGTCCAAAATACACCCTGTGCATTTCATGTGAAGAACAGAGGGTCTTAATCCAAAGCCAGATCATAAGACTCCTAAAAACATACATTTCATACTGTTGGAACATTCTGAGATTATTTGCTTTATATTTGTAGGTGTCATCAATAGTAGGAGAATCATGCAGTTCACAATTACAGTAAAAATGCCTTTATTTGATGTATTTTAGTAAGCTCTGCCTGCCATTGCATCCTGTGGGGTGTAATTTAATCCGTTCCTTTGCATGAATAATCTTGTTTTCTCTCATCGTATTGTGTCCAGTGTTCCATACAAAACTGTGTAAAAATGACTAAGTGAATCTGGCTGTGGCGAGAGAAGACTTTAGGAATGTAAGCTGCAGAATTCCACAATAATAAACACTGTCATTATTAATAATCCCAAATATTGTTAATAATCCCAAATATATCAAGTCTCTAGTAAATCAAGACTGGACTCTGTCAAATTCTGAAGGACAAGATCATTTTGTTGCTGCGAATTCCCTTTACATTTGTCACCTAGTTACAAAGCTGGGTGACACTGTCAAATGTTATACAATTAGAAGTACTCTCCTCAACACTGATACAATTGTCATGACCAAACTCCTGAGCAAGTTTACACACAGTGAGACAGAACTTTAGCCATTTTCTTTTACTGATAGAGTTTCCAATTTAACTAGCTAATTGGAAATTAATTTGGGAACAATAACCTTTACAATATGGAATTGTTATCCATGCTTTCTGAAACCTCAGCTAAATTACACTTACTAGATAGCTGTCATAGAAACATAGAATGATTTATAGCACAGAAGGAGGTCAGCCAACCATTGTGTCTGTGCCAGGACCTTTATAGATTTGTGAGGAATTAACTATCCTTCTAAATCCAAGCAGACTATTCCTTATGGCCTTATAGTCATGCCATATATATCAAGCTATTTTATATCTCCCCTTTTCCTAAATATGAAGTTAATATTCACTAACCTCAAGTCCTCTGGTATAGCTCGAGTGTTCTTAGTGCTCCAGAGGTCCGCATTTCCTCCCTAGTTTCTTCTAAATTCTAAAGTATACCTTTTCTTGACTTGTAGATATTTTATTTCTAAATTTCTTCATAAAGACTTTATTTGTGTCTTTTCGTTAAGAGATTTCTGAGGCAATATGACTAATTGGAAATTTAATGTAGTCATTTGTGAAGGCTGATGTGTAAATATATATTTAACATATCTGACAGAATTTTGATCCTTGGTTGTCTTGCTTCCCAACTCATTTCCTGAAAAATCTACCTGGTCTATCATACTCGTTATAGCTAAAAGAATTTTTGGATTTTTATTGCTGTTTGGTTTTTTTTTATTGAGAGATGAAGGCCCAAAGTGGTTGAAAAGAATAAGAGGGAAGACAAAGTAAAAAGAAAAAAAGTTGTAATAATGCAAACCTAAACAAAGGTTTTGAAACATTAAGAAAAATAAAGGGAAGAGTAAGAAGCACTGTGCAACATGTTTTGATATCAACACTGTCGGGTTGTAGGGAATAGGAAAGGTATTATTTGCAGTCAATCTTTCCACTGCCTGCTTATCATTTCTAGTACTTTTACTCCCATGTCCAACTCAATCCCTAGCAAGGACTTGAGCACATAAATTGGTTAAAAATTAATTGCAGTACTAAGGAAACTGAGGTGCCACCTTTTGAATGAGATGTTACATGGAGGCCCTGTGAACCTGCTTAGCTTGATATTAAATATCTCATGATACTATTTTAAGAAGAACATGAAATTATTCATGTGGTCAGTGGCTTGGTGTGGGGCAATTTTCTACCTTAAAAGGTGCTATGTAAATGCAAGTTATTCTTATCTAGTTCATGCTGGGCATTAACAGGATTACTGCGCAATGGATCTGAGATTGAAAGTGACAAAAATTAAGTGACTTAATTCGAAACTAAATTGACTATCAGATATCAAACTGTTATGAGTGAGATGTTGCAACAATCTTAACAGGCTTGGAAAATACATATTTTTATAGATATTGGTACCTGGATTGGTCTATTGACATTAAAATTTGACTTTGACATTTCCTCTTGTAGATTGGTGCAATGTTTACTGTTTCCCTTTTTATGGGAAAACATAATTGACTAGGGCAGTTGAAATAAATGATCGGGTTAAAGTTGCCATTGTCAGTCACCTAGAATCAACACAGCTACACTGTTCCCTTTTATTCTACAAAGAGAGAAAACATGAGAAAGTTCTTTAGAGGTAGGGTCTCCACAGAAGGAGGAAAAGGTTTTATTGGAAAAGATTTAATTAAGTACAAAGATATCAAGCATAGCTTTAGCAGAACTCTTTCACTCTCAGTTATGAAGGCTGGCATTGCTTTCTCCTAATTGTTTCCCTTGCTTTTTGGCTGGATAAAGAAAGAGGGAGAAATTTAAACACTAACTCTAGCAACCGAGACAGCATATAGGTAAGCCTGTTGATTTGAAAAGAAACACAAAAAGCAAACTGAAATTATAGGAAGCTGCATGGAAGCAATCCCATTTATGTCCAACCTTTGGAAACTGCTTTTTTAAATATGTATGTCTCTGCCAATTGAAATATTTCAATGCAAATCTAGAGTGCTGCTGAACTTTATAATTTAATAATTCATCATATTAAATCATATTTTATAAGTGAGACACCAGAGTAGAGATCTGAGACTGAAATTTGTTCAGCTATTAGGCTGTTGCCATCTGAGATTTTCTACCCGGCTCCATCTGTCCACTTCTCACACTACTTTCAAGAACTCCCACAAAACTTGCTTCTCAACCTACTTTTTGTGCTAATACCTAGTCTCTCCATTTTCCTCCCCTATTCTCCATGCTCCTATTTCGCCTTATTGTAAAGCCCCCTGACAACTTCTGTATAAGTGAAGTGCACTATAAATGAACACTGTTGTACGATTTTTTGAAAAAAATTCAATACTATTGATCTTACAATGCTAATAATTTGTGTGTTTGCAGCTTAAAGATATGATGTGGCTGTTTTGACCCAGGTAGGGTACAATAATGATTATCATGATTAAACAGAAGTTAAAATAAAACAAGCTCTCTTATTGGCTAGTAGGTAAGAGTGTTTTCAGAGCACAATTAAGAATTCTTGGAGGTCTGGGCACCAAGAACATTTGGGATCCTTCCACATGCTCCCATACAACCCTCTCCCCTAACCCATTGAAACATAAACATATAGTAAAATGCAAGAGTAGGCCACTAGAATTATTATACACAGCATTAATAAAGCAAAGTATATCACAATTTTTAAATCAAATTAAACATAATTGCATATTTGGTAGGGAGTCCCTGTTCAAGGGCCCTTAGTTCAGTGCCTTAAACTGCCCTTAAGCATTTCCACATGTAGCAGTAGCTAATTGAGAAGCTCCAAGCTTAAATCCTTATCTTGTGCTGCATTTAATGATTTTAGCAGCAGAGACAGCAATTGAGGTGAAACAATTTGCCTCATGCAATAGCAACAGACCAGGGAAGAGAAAAAGTTAGCTAGCAATTTCCCAATCCTGATTGCAATTCAGTCTGAAAAGTGTAGTTATCAGGCGAAAATAGGATCACCCAACTTGTCTATCAAATTTACTGTCTAAACTCAAATGGCTATGGTGACATATTGGGAGCTATTTATGCCTTTACAACTGTAACCTAGAATTAGCATCTCCAATAGAAAGAAGAAGTTTGGAAAACTAAAGTTTTTAAAAATCATGTTTTTGTTTTACAGATAGAGACACATGCTGTGTTGTCTTAACAATTTAGCTTCCAACACAAAACATTAACACTTTTTTAGTTTAGTGTATCAAATATTCGTAATTTTTTAATTTATAGCATCAAATATATCTGTGCAAGTAAAGTATCAAAACAATTGAAGAGCACAAGCCTGCATGTGTGCAGTATCTCTAATGTGCTTCTTTTTTTTTTACAAGACATCAATAAATAATATAGTTTCAAAATTATCTATCAATTTCTTATTTGCATTAAATTAATTTTCAGCACAATATTTAGATATTACAAGACCAGTGGTCAGTTTTATTTTAGTTGCTTACATGGCAGATAAAAGAACAATAAAAGCACAACCCCCTTTGTCAAATCATATAACATGACTGTACCTTGACTGTCTGTGGAGTCACCGTAATGTGTTGCAGCAACTGTCTGGTCCATATAAATTTCAAAGTATTTATTTGCTCTGAAATTAAATGATGACTGGAATAAGATTTGGCAGAAACAAATACAGAGTTTATTTGCAGCATACAGATCGTTTCCTCTCTGCATACCCTACATCACTGCAAATCACATAGTTGGGTGATCTCTAAATAAATATATATATGTATGCATACACATACACAGTGTCCTCAAGTTTCAGTTTTGATGCTTAATGATGCTCTTCAGTCAACCATGGAAGTAGAGGGGAGGGAACAGAGTTATAAAAATACAGTGTGTCGTACCTGAAACTGATGTTAGGCCTGCTGAGTTCAGTTGTTCTAGGCTCAATCTAACATTTAGGTCCTAGGTGCCTAGGGTTGCTCATTGAGTCCAACTCTTTCTTCAGTAAGTCAAGCCAGAAGAATAAGGAGCTTGTAACTCTATATCGTTGCAAAGTTGAAGACAACAGAATCTTACTTTTTGAAGAAGGGGTGGATCTATTTTTTTAGGAATTTCACTAGTGCAGTTGCTATATTCTAAACTGGTTCAGCAACATTCTTTGGCTTGATCCTCTTTGAGCCATTAACTCTTCTATCAATATGAGAACCTCCTTTTGTCTTTCACCTAAATGTATGGAAGGATTAAAGCAGCTCATTAAAAAGCAGATTTGGGTAACACCATAGTTAACAAATGTATTCAATGGATTACATTTGCTACTGATGATGAATAAGAAGAATGAGTTTATGAGTACCAGATGTAAGAATTAAGCAAGGAAATGACTGTGTTGCTTATTCCTTAGGGACAAAGCTCACAAGTTCCCAAAGGCTGTTTCTAATGTCTGGTTTAAGCAGGCTAATTTTTTAGTTAGAACATACTTAATCGAGAAGGAAAATCTAGAATGATTTTTTTCTCCAAAAGTGCTCTTCATTTTTTAATAGAATAAAGTAGATGAGTCTCTAGATCATTTTTTAATTGGTTGACATCCCCCAAGCTAGGTATCCCTTCCTGTTTGCCTATTCTGGTGATCATGGGTCAATATGGCATTAATTTTTTGATTTGTTTATGCGATGTGAGCATCACTGATAAGGTTTATTGCCCATCCATGATTTGCCTTGAGAAGGTGGTGATAAACGGCTTTCATGAACTGCTGCAGACATGTGGATTATATACTTTTGTAATAACAGTTTTGATAAAATGTCTTGGCTTACATCAGAGGGATGTTGAAAAGTCAACTGCATTATAGTGGAATAAAAACAGTAAGTGCTGGAAAATCTCAGTCGGTCTGGTGGCATCTGTGGAGAGAGAAACAGAATTAACATCTCTTCTTCAGAACTGACCGGACTGACTGAGAGGGTTCCAAAGATGAGTCATATAGGACTCAAAATGTTAACTCTGTTTCTCTCTCCATTGATACTGCCAGACTTGCTGAGTTTCCCAGTACTTTCAAATCTCCAAAATCCATAGTATAGTCACGTTTAAGCCAAATCCAGTATAAAAACTGGCTTCCTTCTCTAAAAGGACATTAGTGAGCCAGTTGGGACTTTTATTTTCTTTATTCTTTCTTGGGATATGGGCATCGCTGGCAAGACCGGCATTTGTTGCCCATCCCTAATTGCCCTTGAATTGAGTGGCTTGCTAGGCAGTTAAGAGTCAATCACAATGCTGTGGTTATGGAGTCACATGTGGGCCAGACCAGGTAAGAATGGCAGATTTCCTTCCCTTAAAGGGACATCAGTGAACCAGATGGTTTTTTTTATGACAATCAATTATAGTTTCATGGCCACAATTACTGAGACTAGCTTTATATTCCAGATTTGTTAACTGAATTCAAATTCCACCAGCTGCAATGCCAGGATTTGAATCCATGTCTCCAGAGCATTAGCCTGGGTCTCTGGATTACTAATCCAGCAACATTACCACAATGCCACCATCTCCCCTTTAATTTTACAGCAATCTGGTAGTTTCATGGTCGCCATTACTGATTCTAGTTTTTTATTTCAGATTAATTTAATTAACAAAATTTTATTTCCCCAACTGTCGTGATGATTTGAACTCATGTCTCTGGAGTATTAGTTTGGTAGCATAACCATAATGTTACTGTACTCCCTATCGTGCCATAGTATCTTGTGGGGTGGGAGGATGACATCAAACTGCACTGGGTGGTCTCCCCCAAAAAGGGGGAGACATGCTGTTGGGTAGCAAATCAGCCATGGGTAGTTCCAGAAGGGTGTTTATGCTAGTTTGAGACCTTCCTCCCCATCCAATGATTTCCTATAGACCACTCTAGGGCATAAAGGGATTGTATGAGATGTAACAGTGAGGGAGATTTGACTGTAATGTTCATGAAGACTCTTTCCATCGTAAATTGTCAAAGAC
This sequence comes from Carcharodon carcharias, assembly GCF_017639515.1. Classification (NCBI taxonomy): domain Eukaryota; kingdom Metazoa; phylum Chordata; class Chondrichthyes; order Lamniformes; family Lamnidae; genus Carcharodon; species Carcharodon carcharias. The sequence continues at coordinate 105,359,760 of NC_054479.1, read as the reverse complement.
ATAACGGGCTAAACTGCTGGTTTGGAATGTAATTTCCTAACCAGTAATGAGGTTTTGTAGGATGCCATTGGTTCCAGGGTGCCCCAGAACACTTAGAAAGTTCACTCCCCTCCTTCTGTTTACAATGCAACCACTTTGCACTCGCACCAAACCCCATTCTGAGGCTAAAATCTTCTTCTAAAACAAAAGCAAAATACTGCTGGAAATCAGAAATAAAAACGGGAAATGCTCAAAATACTCAGCAGGTCCGGCAGCATCTATGGAAAGAGAAGCAGAGTTAATGTTTCAGGCGAAGACCATCAGAACAGTTCTCTCTAACTGGAATGTAAAGTGGGTGTAAGGCAGGGATGAAACAGGCTGCCTTTTGTGTCATTAGGCATGGAAGAGAAGATTATTTTACATGGATCATAAACTATTAAACAAATATTTGAGAGTTCACACTTGCTAATGTCCACTTCTGTTTTGAAGATTTTTTATGAAATATTGCTTAGACCGAATATCACATTTCACATTTTGCTGTCTGCTGACAGTTCCATTTTCACTTGTCAGCTAGCAATGGCAGAATTTGATCATCTATATTATTTGGAATTGGACACTACAAGGATTGACAAGGAGCAAAAAGAGACAGACCACTATGTGTTCTGGTACTTGAGTACAGAACAATTCTCAATTGACAACTGAGAGGCAAGAGAACCATTTAGGTTATTGGAGAACCATAAGACTGAGTGTTAGTGTCATAGGCCTGAATTTAGACAAAAATACTGGAAGAACTTGAGCTTTTCAGTATGGAAGGTGATTTGATAGGTACTCTTGTACAGGTACATAAAATAGGAACTGTTACGATAAAGGTAAATTCAGGAAATTATTTGCAAATAAATTGTGAGACTAGGATAAGAGAACAAAAGTTCATACTAAGAAAAGACATTTAATCCTTCAATTAACCAATCTGTTTTCCAAAAAAAGCATAGAGATTAGACATCCAGTTGAAGCAGTGGAGGTAACCTCCTGAGAATCATTTATAAAATAATTGAATGTTGCAATGGGGGAATTTTAGAGTCTTTCTGGTTGGATGGATTAATATGGATGAAGTGATCTTCCTCATCTGTAATGATCGTGTGATTTAAACAGTGCTGAGTCAGCAAACAGATATACTGAGGTCTGTGGCTTGTTTACTGTAGATCTGGAAACTGATTTGATCAGTACAACAGTTCTACAGGTGACAGTCAAATTATAGTTGCTTGGAGCTTTTTGCATGGGAAAGTTCGAAACCTTTGAAAGAGCCATACAGTTTCAATGTCACAGAAACAATAACGCACTGTCCAAATAAGCTGCATGAAAAAAAATGCTTTTAATGTAATTTTCCTAGTACATATTTTGTCAAATTTGAGATTTTTCAAAGAGACTGGCTGAGTTCTCTGCCATAAGTGTCGAAGTCTGTGTCCATTGAACTTTGAGGGCACTGAGATGAGGGCCAGAGATGCGGGTAACAACTAGAGTGAGAGAGGGAGAGATGTTATGATGTGACATGTGTGTCAGGCGGATCAAATCTATGAGGGAAACTTGATCACGTGGTCACAACTATTTTGCAATTTGTATTTTATTTCGAGATACGTGCCCTGAATTCAGAAGTAATAAGACTACCATGACTTCAGAGGTTTTTAGAAAACTAAATTAAACATTTATTAACAAAATAAATGATTTCAAGCATATACATAGGTCTAACAAATCACTACTATAATAATTCCTAAAACCCCTAATTAATCTGGCTCCCAGTTACACCTCCGTCAAGACAACAGTAAAAAACAAATAGATTTAAACAGATCCAGGCAAAGCAACACAATATCCTGGATAGGAGAATTCAAAGTGAGTTTTTTCAGCTTCGGTTCCTGTAGACAGCAACTTGATACGCAGAGGCTGAAGGCTTTTCATACTTGTGTTAGATCTTAACATGCCTTCTCCTCTTATACATAGCCTCACCTTTATACATGTTTCTCCCTTTTTAATGCAAATTCCATTGTTCTGATATGTCTTTGGAACTATACCTTTCTCATAGTATAAGTCTTTTCATAGTGGTCATATTATCAGTAACCTTTGGGAAAAATAAACACACTGTTTGACTTAGCTTCTTCTAGCTAGATGTACATCTTACCATCTCTTTGAAATTCAAACTATCCTAATTTATCTATAAATGCAAATTTTCCTTACACCTCACATTCTAAAACTTCAGCCATGTACTTAGTATTTAGCATTTCAAACCTAGCTTCTTTTTGATGACTCATAGCCTCCAGACCAGCTGTTTCCAATTCAATTAAACCTCTCTCACACACACATACACACAGAGAAACTATCCAAACCCCACGATTAACCTACTTTTATAATAAATCACAGTAATATTATGGAAATTGTTATATTTTCATGACAGAGAGTAATGATTTTAATGGAGATTAGGCCATCAAAGGTGGAGATAAGGGTGTGGTTGAGCAGATTGGTAGCAACAGAAATGCACTTGAGAATGAAGGGTCAAAGGCTACAGCGCCTTAAAATTGTAAAGTGCAGATTTAAGTTAACTGGGAGAGAGCTTTTTCCAAGGGCAGACACAGAAGAAAGTAGGGTTGGGAGGTAGAAAGGAGATGTGGATAGAGACAGATATGAAAAAGTGATCAGAGTTGGCCTTCTCTGTTATTGACAGGATGGGAGTAACAAGGCCACGTGAGATGGCTAGATCAAGGAGGTGGCCACGAAGATGGGGTATATTGGGAGAGGTTAAGGGATGATAGTTCGGTAGCAGACAAAGAGGAGAGAAGGCATGATGCGTTCACAAGGAGGTTGAAATCACTAAGGGTGAGAAGTTGCTCAGTGCAGAGACTAAGGGAGAAAAAAGATATCCAATGAGATAATTAGCATGATACTTGTGTGCAGCGTAAAGAATGAGAATTTTAAATGATAGCTGATCTTGTGGCAGAGTCTGCAGGGTTGGTATTGGGAGGGTTGGGAGTGAGAAGATCTGCGAGTGAGTAGGATGGGGTTGCTGCCCATAAAGGTGCAGGGAAAAGTGCCTCACTGGGCCCTTTAATGAGTGACAAGAGTGGGAAGAGCTGTTTGCTTTTCTGTGAGGGTGTCAAGCCTCAGTCAGCAGCAGGAGACTAGGAGTGTTGAGGATAGGCTGTCCCTAAGTAAAGATCATAAGAACTAGGAGCAGGAGAAGGCAATTCGGCCCCTCGAGCCTGCCCTGCCATTCAATACGATAATAGCTGATCTAATTTCGGCCTCAACTCCAATTTCCCGTCCTCTCCCCATAACCTTTCAACCCGTTACTAATTAAAAATTTGTCTATCTCCTCCTTAAATTTATTCAGTGTCCCGGCATCTACTGCGCTCTGAGGAAGTGAATTCCACAGATTCACGACCCTTTGAGAAAAGTAATTCCTCCTCATCTCTGATTTAAATCTACCATCCCTTAGCCTACAACTATGGCCTCATGTTCTAGAATGCCCCACAAGGGGAAACATCCGCTCCACCTCTACTTTGTCTATCCCCTTTAGCATCTTATAAACCTCAATTAGATCTCCTCTCATCCTTCTAAACTCCAGCGAGTATAGGCCTAAACTGCTCAATCTCTCCTCATAAGACAAGCCCTGCATCTCTGGAAACAATCTAGTGAACTTCCTCTGAACTTCCTCCAGTGCAACTACATACTTCCTCAAGCAAGGGGACTAAAACTGTGCACAGTACTTCAGGTGGGGTCTCACCAATGCCTTGTGCAGTTGTAACAACACTTCCCTATTTTTATACTCTATTCCTTTAGCAATAAATGCCAAAATTCCATATGCCTTCCTTATTACCCGCTGAACCTGCATACTAGCTTTCAGCGATTCATGCACAAGGACACCCAGATCCCTCTGCACTGAAGCATTCTGAAGTTTCTCTCCATTTAAATAATAAGTTACCTTTTTATCCTTCCAACCAAAATGGATAACTTCACACTTATCCATGTTAAACTCCATCTGCCAAATTTTGGCCCATTCACCTAAACTGTCTATATCCATTTGTAAATTTCTTATTTCTTCATTGCAACTTACTTTCCCACCTATTTTGGTGTAATCTACAAATTTAGCTGTAGTACCTTCTATCCCTGAATCCAAGTCATTAATATAGATTGTAAATAGTTGGGGCCCAAGGACCGAACCCTGTGGCACCCCACAAGTTACAGCTTGCCATCCAGAAAAAGACCCATTTATCCTGACTCTCTGCTTTCTGTTGGTTAGCCAATCCTCTATCCAAGCTAATATATTACCCCTAACTCCATGTGATCTTATCTTGTGTGTTAATCTTTTGTGTGGCACCTTATCAAAGGCCTTCTGGAAGTCCAGGTATACTATATCTACAGGATCCTCATTATCCACTTTGCTTGTCACATCTTCAAAGAACTCTAGCAAATTAGTCAAACATGATTTACTCTCCATAAAACCATGCTGACTCTGATGGATTGCAATTTGACTTTCCAAATGCCTCATTACTATTTCCTTAATAATGGATTCCAACAATTTCCCAATGACAGACGTTAAACAAACTGGTCTATAGTTTCCTCCTTTCTGCCTCCCTCCCTTTTTGAATAAGGGCTTTATACTAGCATTTTTCCAATCCATTGGAACCTTTCCAGAATTCAGGAAATTTTGGAATATTATAGCCAATACATCCACTATCTCCACTGCCTCTTCCTTTAAGACCCTGGGATGTAGGCCATCAGGTCCTGGGGACTTGTCACCCTTTAATCCCAATAGTTTGCTCAGTATTTTTTCTCTAGTGATGGTGATTGTTCTAAGTTCCTCCTTCTCTATACTCTCTGCACTATCTGTTACAATTGGGGTGGTACTAGTGTACTCCACCGTGAAAACTGAGGCAAAATATTGATTAAGCATCTCTGCCATTTCTGAATTCCCCATTATTAACTCCCCAATCTCATCCTCCAAGGGGCCAACATTCACTTTAGCTACTCTCTTTCCTTTTATATACTTATAGAAGCTTTTGCTATCAGTTTTTACATTTTGCGCTAATTTTCTTTCATAATTTACCTTTGCTCTTTTTATTATTTCTTTTGTAATCCTTTGTTGATCTTTAAAAGTTTACCAATATTCCAGCCTGCCACTGACCTTTGCAATTTGGTATGTCTTAGTTTTTGCCTTTACGTTATCTTTAACTTCCTTGTTTAGACATGGATGCTTTTTCCCCCTTTTACCATCTTTCTTCCTCTTTGGAATATATTTTACTTGGGAGGAATTGAATATCTCCTTAAATACCTGCCAATGTTCATCAACTGTCCTACCTTGTAGTCTTCCTGCCCAGTCCACTAGGGCCAAATCTGCCCTCATGCCTGTGTAGTTACCTTTGTTTACCTCCAGAACACTAGTGTGGGACCCAAGTTTCTCGCCCTCAAACTGAACTTGAAATTCTAGTGCTATGATCACTCTTCCCGAGAGGATCCTTTCCTATGAAATCATTAATTAATCCCATCTCATTACACAAAACCAAATCCAGAATTGCCTGCTTCCTGGTTGGTTCCGCAACATATTGCTCCAAGAAACAATCTCTAATACACTCTATGAACTCTCCCTCGAGGCTACCCTTGCCAATTTAATTAGTCCAGTCTATATGCATACTAAAATCACCCTGTGCTTCTCGTACATGCTCCCAGTATTTCCTGGTTTATACCGTGCCCTACTTCTGAACTACTGTTTGGGGACCTATAGATTACTCTCACCAGGGACTTCTTTTCCTTGCTATTTCTTATTTCTACCCAGACTGACTCTACGTCTTGCTCTCCAGTGCCTATATCATTCTTCACCATAGCACTGATCTCTTCCTTTACTAACAGAGCTGCACCACCTCCTTTTCCTTCTTGCCTATCCTTCTGAAACACTAAGTATCCTTGGATATTCAACTCCCAAACCTGTTCTCCCTGTAACCATGTCTCAGTAATCACCACCAAATCATACCTATTTATCTGTATTTGCGCTGTTAACTCATTAGTTTTATTCCGAATGGTACGTGCATTCAGATACAAAGCCCTTAAGTTTGCCCTATTGTCAATTTTCCCTACTCTTATATGATTCTTTGGTGCAATATGGTGTTCACATACTCTGTCCCTTCCTTTCACTTTTTGGTAACAATCAACCTCGTCACTAACCTGCAATCTTACCCTCTCCTTAAATTTTGATGTTTTATATTTCCATGCAACTGAACCCTCTCCCCCACTATTTAGTTTAAAGCCCCATCTACAGCCCTAGTTATGCGATTCGCCAAGACACTGGTCCTGGCATGATTCAAGTGGAGCCTGTCTGAACGGAATAGCTCCCTCTTTCCCCAGTACTGGTGCCAATGTCCAATGAATTCGAACCCATTTCTCCCACACCAATCTTTGAGCCACGCATTTACCTTTTTAATCTTATTGACCCTGTGCCAATTAGCTCGTGGCTCAGGTGGTAATCCGGAGATTATTGCCTTTTTGGTTCTGCTTTTTAATTTAGACCCTAGCTGCTCGTATTCCCTCAGCAGAACCTCTTTCCTCGTTCTACCTATATTTTTGGTGCCTACATGGACCACGACAACTGGATCTTTCCCCTCCCACTCCAAGTTCCTCTGCAGCCCAAATAAGATATCCTTAACCCGGCCACCAGGTAGGCAACACAGCCTTCAGGACTCTAAATCCTGGCTATAGAGAACAGTATCAATTCCCCTAACTATATTATCCCTGATTACAACTACATTTCTCTTTTCTCCCCCAACTTGAATGGCTCCCTGTAGCACGGTGCTATGGTCAGTTTGCTCATCCTCCCTACAGTCCCCATCCTCTTCCACACAGGGAGCAAGAATCTCAAACCTGTTGGATAAGGGCAAGGGCTGAGGCTCCTGCAGTGCTACTTCCTGGATCCCTCTGCCTCACTCATACCCTCCTGTCCTTGACCAGTGGCCAAATTTAAGGTAGTTAATCTAAGGGGTGTGATTGTCTCCTGAAACACAGTGTCCAGGTAACTCTCCCCCTCCCTGATGTGTCGCAGTGTCCGAAGCTCACACTCCAGCTCATCAACTCTGAGCCGGAGTTCTTCAGGCAACCAACATTTGCTACAGATGTGGTCACCAGGAACCACAATGGGATCCACCAGCTCCCACATCATGCAGCTACAACACAACACTTGGCCCTGCATCTCTATTTTATTGAATTAGTTTTTCAATTTGTTTTTAAATTTCTTACTGGTCTTCAGTTTATTAATCTGTAAAATTGTTCTCCTATTTGACTTTAATCTGAAAGCAAGTTAGAATAGAGATTCAAAAACACTTTTTAAAATCAACTGGAATTCACTCTCTCTGCTGAGTTGAAGCTGAAGTGTTAGGCCTCTGATCCTGGGCCCCAGTAGTCACCTTTGATCTGAAATCAACTTAGAATAGGTAGTTCAAACTAGCAGTTACTTACCAACCAATGAACTTAGTTTTCGTGATGTCACTCTTTGTTTTTTTTTCACTCAGCAACGGTGACTGCAGAGGACCCTCTTCCCAGACTGTTTCACGGTGACGGTGACTGCAGAGAACCCTCTTCCCAGAATGCTTCATGGCAACGGTGACTGCAGAGGACCCTCTTCCCAAACTGCTTCATAGTGATGGTGACTACAGAGGACACTCTTCCTAGACTCCAAAGGAAGCAGGACCATCTGAGATGCATCTAGGGATACTGAGGGAAGTGAGAGTGAAAATTGCAGAGGCACTGGCCATAATTTTCCAATCTTCCTTAGATTCGAGGGTGGTGCCAGAGGACTGGAGAATTGCAAATGTTACCTTTACATCCTTTTTTGAACATGAGTGTAAGCCCAGCAACTGCAGACCAGTCAGTTTAACCTCAGTGGTGGGGAAGCTTCAGAAACAATAAATCAGGACAAAATGAATAATCACTTGGGTGAATGTGGGCTAATTAAAGAAATCCAGCATGGATTTGTTAAGAGCAAATTGTGTTTAACTAACTTGCTAAGTTTTTTGATGAGGCAGCAGAGAGGGTTGATGAGGATAATGCTGTTGCTGTGATGTATGTAGACTTCCAAATGGTGTTTGATGAAGTGCTGAACAACAGACTTGTGGTCAAAGTTAGAGCTGGTGGAATAAAAGGAACAGTAGCAACATGGATACAAAATTGGCTGAGTGACAGTAAACAAAGAGTAGTGGTTAATGGTTGTTTCTCGTACTGGAGGATGGTTTATAGTGGAGACCCCCAGGGGTCAGTGTTAAGGATTCCTGTTCTTCCTGATATATATTAATGACCTAGGCCTTAGTTTAGGGCACAATTTGAAAATCTGCAACAAACTTAGAAGTATTGTGAACTATGAGGAGGAGTGTAGAACTTCAAAAGGGCATAGCCAGATTGGTGGAATGGGCATACAAGTGGCAGATGAAATGTAATGCAGAGAATTGTGAAGGAAGAATGTGGAGAGGCAGTATATAATAAAGGATACAATCCTAAAGGGGATGCAAGTGCAGAGGGACCTAAGTGTATGTGTGCATAAATCATTGAAGGGCAGGACAAGTTGAGAGAGTGATTAATATAGCATTCGGCATCCTAGGCTTTATCAATAGGGACATAGAGAACAAAAGCAAGGAAGTTATGTTAACCCTGTATAGAACACCCATTCGGCCTCAACTGGAATATTGCATCCAGTTCTGGGCACCACACTTTAGGGAGGATGTGAAGCATTGGAGAGGGTAAAGAAAAGATTCATGAGAATGGTTCCAGGGACGAGGAACTTCAGTTATGAAGATAGATTGGAGAAGTTGGTACTGTTTTCCTTGAAGATAACTTTGAGAGATTTTATAGGGATATTCAAAATCATAAGAGATCTGGGCAGTATAGGGAAAAACTATTCCCAATGGTGGAAGGATCAAGAACCAGAGGGCAGAGATTTAAAGTAATTAGCAAAAGAAACAATGATGACATGAGGAAAAGCTTTTTCATGCAGTGAGCGGTTAGGACCTGGAATGTACTGCCTGAGTGTGTGGTGGGGGCAGGTTCAATTGAGGCATTCAAGAGAGAATTGGATTATTATTTGAAAAGGAAGAATATGCAAAGCTACAGGTAGAAGGTAGATGAGTGGCACTAGGTGAGTTGCTCTTTTGGAGTTATCACAGGCATGACTGGCTGAATGGCCTTCTTCTGTGCTGTAACCATTCTACAATTTTGTGAGGAGTGAAGTGTTGGGGTGGGATTTTAGAGGGCAGAGTACCGAAATGGAAGAAATGAAAGGTGGCACAACAACAGGGGCTAGGTCTAGGAGGGGTAAAGAGAAAAGAAGGAAAAGGGGAAGGAGAAAAAGTGGAAATTGAACTCAGGTTTGGAGTGGCAGCCAAGATGAAGAAAGTGGACATATAAAAACTCAGATTACATTGGCCTGATTACATTTATTCTGGCGTTAAACAGGGAAGAGAGAGGAGGCAATAGGAGAGGGTCCAGAGTTAAAGTTAGAGGTTCCAGTGACAGGATAAAGTTGATATTGTTAGTAGGAGTCAGCTTGACAAAGTGACATCCAGGTTCAGAGACAGATGTGGAGGGTCAAGGAAGTCAAAAGCTATTTAAAGGGTTGAGTATTGGTGAACGCACTGTGGGAGATATTTATGTGGGAATGAAGAGTCAGATGGTGTGCAGAATCGATCACAGGACAGCAAGATGGTGGTGAAGTTGGCAGTCACTGTAAGATCCAGAAGCAGTGAAGAGATGGGCTACAGCCCAGGAGGATGACATTCTGACCAGGTTCCAGACTAAGCTGAAGCTGGAAAACCAGTTGGGCAATCAGGTGTTCAGCAGGTAACAGCAGCTGTAGGGGATGGGCTCCAAACGAGACAAAGCTATTAAAATTTAAGCAACTGAGCAGCAGATCTGAGACACAACAACTGAGTCTTATGGTGTAGTCTGGTGCAAAATTGGAGTCTTGTTCTCTGGTAAAATACAAGAATTTGGCAGAAGGTCCATTGCTCAGAGAATGGGCAGTGGGCATTTTAATCTTGGATGACCAGATGTCCCAGTTTTGCCAGGACAGTCCCAGTATTTAATAAAAACGTCCAAGACAGTTTTCTCTAAATTGCTCAAATATCCTGGTATTCAGCTCCCCCCAACCAGAAAAAAAACCCTCTCCTTGTTGCACCCTGTGAATTGGAATGCAGTGACCATTAAGTGACTTCACCAGGATACTCTCGCAAGTGCAGAAATCCTTCTCACCGACATCTGGAACTGGGAGGGAACCAGCCTCTAGGTGATGACAGGAGATTGACAGTGGTGTCCACCAACCACAAGCTGCACTTGGCGGTAGTTGGATGGCACCCATTGATAAACCACCAATCAGCACGGAGGAAGGTAATGGGCAAGTTTGGTTGAGACATGGCATATTCAATCAAACTTCTCATTGAAAGATCATGAGCTTTCCTGCATGTGGCTCTGGGTACAAACAAAATATCCCTTGCTTGAGGTATGTTCACTAGTTTAAAAACCGGTTTCTAGCTGAAAATGTCTATTGTTAGAACCCAATGTGCAAATGGAAATAAATGAGGCCTTGAAATGGAGATTGGTCTCAACGTTATGCATTGCACAGTAAAGTTAGAGTGGAATAGAAAATTCTGGCTGGGATTTTTATGAGACTAAGCCTTGGTTCAGTTTTTTTTAATGGGGCAGAAATATCATTGAAACAAAAGTCAGCAGTTCATAACTGCAGCCTTCAATAATTGGGTGTCTTTAGGCTGGCCAACTCTGGCTGGACATATTCCGGGAGATATCATCACATGACCTCCTACCTTCAACTGCCCATCCCCCAGACTCCTGTCATTGGTTGCCCAACATGTCAATCATCAGAGAGCCCCACCTTTCCAAGGCATTTCAGTGTGTCCTGGTTTTGACTTTTAAAATAGGATGACTAGATTTTCAATCGAGCAGTTAACCCATAGTTAAGGGCAAAAAATATACCTACTATTAGTGTTGGGGGAACTTTAAATAGTGAGAGAGAGGAGATTGGGGAAAAAAAGGATAAAGCATGACAATAGATGACCAGTAATAGCATGGTGCACAGCAAGGGGCTCCCTGGGCAGCTGCCTGTCCGGGAGCCAACTTACCTTATTTGCTTTCCCCAGCCATTTCATACTAAGCATCTTTAATTTGCAATCCGCGAGTCTCTCAAGCTTGGATTTTGAACAGGTACAGATTTGCCTGGAATATTCCAATACCAAATACATAGGCACTGCAATTATTCACATGAATAATTATATTCACACTTGGGCCTATTCCCCCATCTTTTCTAAACTGGCCTACAACCCATTCATTTGGTCTGAATTACTAGCCTTTGTATATTTTCATGTAATTAGCAAATTTAAGAATGGTTCCATTAATTGCAGTATAGTGGTTATGGTGCTGGGCTAGATAAGACAGCTTGACTTCAAAATTCTGCCATAAGCCGTGACATTAAATTCAGTAAATTTGTAATTTGAGTTAACACTAAAAAAAATGGACTAAAAGTTGTCCGACTGGTTCATTCGTGCTCTTCAAGGAAGCAAACCTTTTACCACTATCTGGTCTGGCTTACACCTGACTACAATACTTTTATTGTCTTGCTCATCTTGTACTGAACCTTCTTAAAAGGACCAGCATTTCCTTATAGCTAATATAGGCAGCATTGCCAGTGGTTGAAAAGCAAGCTGCCTAAGCTTACCATCGCAGCCAAAGGTGTGTAGCTGATACAGAACATGGGAGGAGAGGAAATATGAGGAAAAAGTACAAACCTGTGGTGGAAGTGAACATATATTCAAGAAAGGAATTAAAATAGTGTAAGATGTAGTATTTTGTAACGAAGTGGAGAAAGGTAATAAGAGATGTAGGAGTTCTGGCTATTTTTATCTAATCAATCATTCACACTGCCTATTCCTTCCAACATTTTTCTTCTTTCTCATGCATATGTTGTTCGAGTTTGTTCCCCCACTTTGTATATGGGGAAGTAGAAAACCTTAGTTGAAACTTCCATCACCTACAATTTCCACTTCCTAATAACTAATATAAGCATGGGTTCATACCAGTGAAATGATCCTGAGGTACAAATAATGAAAATAGGAAAAGGGAGTAGTGCTCACCAGAACCAATTAACCTTGCACTCATTTGCAATAAGACAACATTAAAAGTTTGATTTTAGATTTTTATTGTACAAGCATAAGATCCTTGACCAAAAAAATGCAGTTTGTAAAAAAAAAATCAAGTAAATTGACATGCAGACACTATTACTGGACATTTGTGTATATATATGCTAATGATCATGAAAGAAACTTACAATTTTAATGGTTTTATATTTCAAACAAAGTAGCACATCAGTTTTTTTTCATCTATTACAGTCTGTGGTGGTAGGTTGCAGAGACATCATTTTAAGGAAGGGAAAGAAAGAATAGAATCAGAATAAGTATGTAGTAGTAAAGAACCTTTCAGTACAATCTCTTCATTCAGCTCATGTTTACAAGCAGCAGGGAGCCCAAACTGAATTTACTAAATAAAAATTCCATTAAGACTTTGAATTTTTAGAACAATTCTGATGGAAGTAAAATTAATTGATGGGATTTACAAAGATTTTGAAGTCCAATACACAGATAACAACAGGGAAAGTAACTATATATCACATTATTGTAATCTCTAACTTTTCAACAGATTGAACCCAAAACAATTTTCACAGTGCAGTGATACTTTTTCTATCTGCAATCCTGTATCCATTTCTGGATTATCTGCCAGAGTTTTCAAGATAAAGCCTAACACAAGGAGCTACTTCAACACATAGACCATTAAACAACTATGTCATCCTGACTAACATCAAATAACCACTCAAGTCCAAGAAAGATTGTCTTTAAGTTACTCATATTGTATGCATCTTCACTGTATGCCTAGGGTTTTCAGGTACCATATGTGCAAGACAATTTGCATTGAAACTCATTTACCTGCCAATTTCCATCATCAGCCAAAGGCCGCTCTTTATTCTGGAGGATAATGGAAATTTAATTGTAAATGGAACTATTAAAAAAGATTATACAAACAGAATGGGAATATTATCTTCTGCCCTATTGCTTTACAGAATGACATTCTTAAACATTCTGGATACAACACAGACAAAGATATGTGGCAAATACTCAAAGTGGAGTATTAAGACTTCGCACTGCTCAAGTAGACACTTGCAAGGTATTGATTGGAAAATGGAAGACGCATCCATCCCAACTAATTGATTCACAGTGGTATCTAGGGTTCTAGTGGATGCTGACTATTGCTTCAATACAGTTCTATGAAACCACTGTGAGAGGGACAAAAAGTAGCCTCAGCTTTCTTACTGACAGCAAAGTTCCAAAGCAAGATTGGATCTAAACAATGTGGAGAGAATCAGCATAATCGCAGGAACACCTTGTTGGTCAAAACCTCTTGCACAAAGAATTGGATTGAGCTCATTATATAGCATTGGATTTGGATATTTGGAACTTGAAGAAGATTGGCATTTCAAATAGCTGATAAGGAAACTCAAGACTTGGGACAAAAACTGTACGAAAGTGTTACTTGGAAATCAGCCATATGAATGCACACGTATTTGTGAATTCATTGACTGAGTTTCTAGCAGACATCAGAGCAGGAAGAGCTATGTTCCCACCTGCTTTATCATTTAGAATCCCATTTTGGAAATGTAAATGGATTGAAGCATGACAAACAACTTTCATGTTTATGAAAACAGCTATCAACATAATTTCTTATGAACAGTGACTCACTTCATTTTTAGCTTCATTATGTTGTTAAGGAAACAAATAAATATTCTGTTGTTGCAGATGTCATCCAAAGGCACAAGGCAAAACCTTTTGCAGGTTACTCTTCCTTCTTATCATGTGTGTCAACAAGACCCTGAAAGGGTACAGTAACAGTTTTCAATAATTTGTCAGTTAACAGCAATAAATACCTAGAAACCTTGTCTTTCAATCTTAACATTAATTATGTTTATGGCAACAAGCAGCTAATTGCTTTAGCAGGTCTATAATGCATGGGTTAAATTGTTATTAGAAACTACTATTAAGAGTGGCTGGATGTGGGTTCACACTCAACCTCCTTCCTCCTCCTCCTCCAAAGTGATAACCTACATTAGCATTGTCAGTCATGCAGTTGTGGGAAAGCACCATAGTCTGACCTATGCTAGACCACTATCACACAATTCATAGCAGTTGGTTGTTTGCAGGTGTTGGGAACAGATCAAATAGTAGCACTTTTATATGTGCAAGTGCCAGATAATATGTTGACCCATAATTGCAGAAGAATGTAGAGCTTACAAAACAAAACTTTCGCTACCAATCCACACTGAAAGGGGTTTTGAAAGCAGAATAGGTGGCTGAAGACTGCCAATGGAGGAGGACCACAGTATATGTCAGTCAGAATACTAAAAGGAATTGAAGAGGGTAGTAGACCGGAGGAGTTTGTTGGATGAGGCTGTGATAGCATAGATGATGAGAAAGTGTAAGACAATTCAAATATGACAAACCAAATGTGGTTGCGAGATAATCCTTTTATTGTGTTTGGCCAAGTCCAAACATAGACAACCTTTAAGTAGTAGGCATGAAGAAATAAACACAAGTTTACTACCTCTTTCTTCAGGTTAGAGAAGTACCCTCTGCCAATTCTATTGAATCTGACCCTCTACAAATTATTAAGGAAAGCTCAAGATCTTTATAGGCCACCTCTCACGAACTGTGTCATTACCAAATAATTATGGCATGGCAAGTGTTATTATGAAGATATCCAGAAACGAGATTCTCCCTTCAAAACACCAGGTGCCAACTTATTTACTATCTAGAACAAAGATAAGCACCCGGAGTTCCATTGTCTCACTTCTTACCTCAAGACTGCCTATCTCGTTTCACAATATGGCCACAAAAATAAGTCAAGAGGCATAAATCACACATCCTGCGCTTTCAGAAACTACACAACAGTCAGTTAAATTGTATCTTGACACATTAAAGCCTAAAGCATCCTGTGAATGAACTTTAAACACTTTTGTCATTTCCAGCTACAGTACAAATACACAAATAATTTAAAGAAAAATCTAAATCATGAGATTAAATCAAATCCTAACCTATATATACATATATATATATATATATATATGTACATGTGGCTAGAGTATCTTACAAAAGTAGCTAGTGTAGATCAGTAAGGGCAGTAGAAATTTGAGCAGGATTTAGTGCAGAGTAGAAAACAATGGACTGCAATTTGGACAAGTTGTAGTTTCTGGACAGTGTGTTGAGAGGTTAGCAAGAACTTTGGAAAAGTTAATCCAGAAATGAAAGAAGCATAGATAAACATTTCAGCCACAATGGGATTTCAGTAGGGGCTGACATGGACAATTTCCAGAAATTGGACAATGGAATAGAGGGAATAATTGAGTATGGCATGTATTAAGGTCCAAGAGAACGAGAGAGATAATGTACTATGGTCACAATCATAATGACGTCATTCATGGTTCTGGGTAGGGCTGTCTCGATGCTGTGCAATAACTGAATAAATTTGCAACTTTGAATAAGGAATTTTGAGAGGGACGGGTTTGGAGCTGGGAAATAATGATTTGTTTGAAATCTTTGGAGAGAAAAGTAAAGTTGGAGATGGACAGCAGTTACAGAGGACAGTAGTTGAGAGTGGGAAGGACGGTGCTTGAGGAAGAGGAACCATTAACAATGTTAACAAGTTTTTAAGTCAGAAGGAGCACTTGAGTGACAAGGGGCTAATCAAGGGAACAGCTGGAAGAAATACTCAGAGAGAACATCAGGGAGCAGGGATCTGGGAAGAGACAGAAGAATGACAGCAACATATAGAACAAAAACAGAATTACCTGGAAAAACTCAGCAGGTCTGGCAGCATCGGCGGAGAAGAAAAGAGTTGACGTTTCGAGTCCTCATGACCCTTCGACAGAACTTGAGTTCGAGTCCAGGAAAGAGCTGAAATATAAGCTGGTTTAAGGTGTGTGTGTGGGGGGCGGAGAGATAGAGAGACAGAGAGGTGGAGGGGGTTGGTGTGGTTGTAGCGACAAACAAGCAGTGATAGAAGCAGATCATCAAAAGATGTCAACAACAATATTGTTGTTGACATCTTTTGATGATCTGCTTCTATCACTGCTTGTTTGTCGCTACAACCACACCAACCCCCTCCACCTCTCTGTCTCTCTATCTCTCCGCCCCCCACACACACACCTTAAACCAGCTTATATTTCAGCTCTTTCCTGGACTCGAACTCAAGTTCTGTCGAAGGGTCATGAGGACTCGAAACGTCAACTCTTTTCTTCTCCGCCGATGCTGCCAGACCTGCTGAGTTTTTCCAGGTAATTCTGTTTTTGTTTTGGATTTCCAGCATCCGCAGTTTTTTTGTTTTTTTTTTTTGCAACATATAGAATGTTTAGGGAATGGGAAAAAGGTGGTGGGGCTGGGGAAGGGATTGTCACAGCAAAGCATTCAGAAAACAAACCTAATTATTGACTAGAGTTTGTTGACTATAAACCCTTGACAGCTGTTCACTGTAAAAGATATTCCTCTGCTGTTACCCTTAGTCTGGCAACGAGCAGAAAAGACTATCTGGTTGAGGAACTAGCTCTAAATCCAAAGGCTGGCAAGTAGTGTCACCACCACCAGTAGGAGGAGAGAAGTTCTAGGATTTAAGAGAAACAATTCAAAATAAAGTGAGAAGTTAATCAGAAGAGTAACAAAAGTTCATCATATTTTATTTTGTTGGGAACTTAGAATGGCTTTAAGGCTTCGTTGTATTACTGTTGTAACTTAAGTGGACAAGTTTTCTTACCTGTGTCTTTTCATGCTCCTGCAGAAGACGATCATATTCCCTAGTCAGTCCATCACTTTGTTTTTTGATTGAATTCATTTCAATCTTTGATTTCTCAAGGGCTTTTCCACAAAAAGAAAACAGAAAAAGTTACAATAATTAAAATGTAGAATGAAAATTGTCAACTGATTTCTAACTGAAAACTATACAAACTGCACTGTTGTTTAATCTCCTTTAGGAAATTTTCAATAAGCTGCACTAAATGTCAAAGATGATGCAACCCCAGCATTCTTCTCTGATGCACTCCATGGAGCTCCTAACAGAGTTGGAGTTGTTTACATATTGATGAAGTTTACACTTATCTCTTGCAAGCTATTTCTGCATATAGATTCAATAGCCTGGTCATAGCACACACTGATAACTCACTTCTGAAGAGCTATTTTGATTCATTTATTGAACTTGATTTCCTTCTTTCTGAATTGAATTGACTTGACTTGAATTGATACTACATAGCTATCTGGTCCTGATGGTATGTGTGTTTTACCCAAAACACCATTAAGTCGGATATGTGGAACAGATAACATATCACAAGAAATAAAGGCATTGCTGATTTGATTTCCGAATATCTGATAATGAAAGGTTTAAAAATCTGTGAGGTATGTATGAGCTTAGTGACACTTCTCCTTTCCATCTGACATGAGCGCCTAAGGAGATAATGGGCCTGAACTTCCACGGAGTGGCATTCATTGTTGGATTTCCACTCTACTCCTAGTTTCCTATCTCAAAATCCAGCCTGTCTTTTCTCACTTGACTTTCAGGCTCAAGCCTGGTGAGAAGTGTGTAGGGCAGCATGCTTCCGAGGCCTTCAGTCAAGGTCTCCAGAGTTGGAGATAAGGAAGCCATGTCTCCTTTTTTACAATACTAGCTGCTATAAAGCAGGTGAATTTAAAGGCCAGGCCACCTTCAGAAGCCAGGGAGAAGGCAGGTTTGTACCCAAGGCATTGGGGGGGTGCGGGTGTGGGGTGGGGGGTCCAATTGGAGGGCAGTCAGTACTATAGTTACCCAGGAGTTAGAAGTGGTTTTAATTGTTATAACTTTCCCCGGGCAACTATTACTATAAGACAGTTTGAACCATCCGAAATTGACGATTGAATTCATATTTTTGGGTGGTTCCTATTGCAGGGCAATTGGCCAACGAAAGTTTGAACTTCCTGGGTAATTGTCGGGCAATCCTTATCTAGGGTCTTTCAAGGGGTGGGGTTGGGGTGGGGGAGGGGTAGCCCACAGTTACGACACCCGGAAGTTACAGGTATCATGAAAGTAACATATCTTTTCATTATATTATTGTGGTTTATTGGTCTGAGTGTCGATAGTTCTGATGTGTGATTCAATTGAATTAGAGTCTGATAGACGGAAATTATCAAAAGAAGTTGGAGTAAAAGGCATTAGAAATGCTAATGAGAAACATGTATGAGGTCTTAGCATGTAGGGTGTGAAGGAAATTTGCATTTTTAGATAAATGAAGAGTTGTTTAGGTTTCAAAGGGATGATAGGATGTTTACAACTAACAAGATAAGCAAAGCTAAGCAGTGTGTTTATTTTTCCCAAAGGTATTGACCATATTGGCAACATGAAAAATTTTTATATTATGTGGACAGTAAATTTCCAAAGACATACAAGACAATGGAATTTACAGATTAAAGAAAGAGAAACATATATAAAGAGAATGGAAGGCTATATTGTAGGGCTATGTAAGACCTAAGACGACCGTGTAAAACAGTCTTGGAGAAGCCTCTTGCCACTCTAGTAGAAGACGCTGTGTCCAGTAACCAAAGATGGCGGAAAGCCTTTGGAGTTCCACAGTCGAGTGGGTGCTGTGGTAAACCTGCTGGCTTGCTATTTAACTTTAAAATAACTGTTGCCTTGAAGAGGGTGTGTAGTTGGGAATCAGGCTAATTTGGAATTTTAGGATTTGTTATAGTATTAAGTAACTGTAATCTTATGTACATGCTTGAAATCTTTTCTTTTGTTAATAAATGTTTTAATTTAGTTTTTAAAATCTCTAAAGGTGTTAGTGGACTCATTAGTTCTGAATTCAGTGCACAAATTTTCTCGTAATAAACACAAATTGCCAAACCATTGTGATAGCAGGACCAAGTTTCCCTTGTGGATTTGATCAGCCTGGCACACATCACCTGGCATGTCAGAACACGGGCCAATGATGCTTGTGCTTCCAGGAAAAAAACTGGTAAGCTACATTTCTCAAAAATCTTATGGTGACAAGTTGACAAAGCTGTTCATAAAATATACAGAGATCCTCTATTTTATAAATAGAGGCACATAGTACAAAAGCATCAAAGTTATATTAAACCTTTATATGTCAGTGGTTATGCCTCAATTCCAGTGTTGTGTCCAATTCTGGGCATCACACTTTATGATGACAGACTTCCGCTGTGCAGAGAGGCTACATAAGCTGGGATTCTTCTCCTTAGATCAGAGAAGGTTACAGGGACAGTTAACAAAGATTTTCAAAATTTAAGGGAATAAATAAAGATAATCTATATCCACTGATCAGTAAACAAAGGACACCAATTTTAAAGTTATCATCAAAAAAGGGAGTTTTTTTAAAGGCAGTGAGTTATGCTGATCTGGAATGCAGGGCCTAAAAAAAGTGGTGGAAGCAGCACCAAAAGCTTTCAAACAGGATATATGCTTGAAAAGGAAAATTTGCAAGGTCATGGATGAGGAGCAGGGGAGTGGAATTAATTGGATAACACTTTCAAAAAGCCAACACAGATAGAATGACCTGAAATAAAAGCAAAATACTGTGGATGCTTGAAATCGGAAAAAAATGGAGCCCAGTTTCAGAGTCATATTGGAGATATTGGACTGGTTACTAACAAGAACAAAATAACTGATAATATTTGACCTTCTGAAGGATAAAATGCTGTTATCTTGAGAAAATCATTTTATCTATGCAACACAAACAAGATCATATGTAGCTCACAATTTTTGCTCACACCTTCAAACAAGTAGTAACTACTTGTTACTTGAATTGTTGATCCCTAAACAGATGCCTGTAGCCAATTCAAAACTTTACCCAAACTCGTTTTTTAAAAAAAACATAAACCAGTCCTTTTATTCTACACAATTAGTAGTTGAACCAGTATATTTTGAGGTTTTATCTAAGCCCTTATAAATGCACATTTTATCTATAGCATTTCCTACTCCGATACAAAGGTCTGCATTTGAAGCTTTGCTAGAACAGTTTAAAACAAAGCAGTCCAAACTTAGAAGAAAAATGTATTGAACTCAAGATTTTAATTATCTCCTACTGCTATTGGCCAGTGAACAGTAAAAGTCAGAATAACACAAGTATTTTCAATTTTTCAAGGAATTGGCAGGTGAACAATTGGCCAGCCAATAAAGCTTGCAAAGTTGCAATAAAATACTTTTTCCAAGGGTTTCTTTTATGGTTCAGTGAGTATATTCAAGCTAAACGATATAAACGAGGAAGGTCTCAGATTTGATTTCCAGACTGTGTTGAATTAACCGGTCTCAGCCTGGGATGGCAATAGGGTACCGTAATTGGTTTCAGTGCCACTCAGGAAGCTAGATTAATCAAAGAAAACTCTCTGAATTCCCAGTCAGACAC
The DNA here is from genome assembly GCF_017639515.1 of Carcharodon carcharias. Classification (NCBI taxonomy): domain Eukaryota; kingdom Metazoa; phylum Chordata; class Chondrichthyes; order Lamniformes; family Lamnidae; genus Carcharodon; species Carcharodon carcharias. The sequence continues at coordinate 105,339,269 of NC_054479.1, read as the reverse complement.
TCAGGTTGAATGAAACTTGGATAAACAAAATGTGACAGAGCAAGTTATATATTTTTATAATAGTCTTACAAATTCCATGGTCTGTCCTCATTATTCCTTTGATTAGCGTCACCAGTTTCCTGTGAATGGGCATTCCTCACAAATAGGAATCTGCTTTCACTACCTAATATCTAGTTGTACAAGAGTGTAACCAATGAAAATGGCATGTAACAATAAGTTTCCCCTTGCTGTGTGAACTGGATATCATAATCCTCCAATTTTCTGAAAGGCAGACTGATCAACACTTCAGCTGAGGCAAGACCAAATACACTGCTTTATTTTACAAGCAGAAGTCAATGTACTGAATAACAAACACAGCTAAACATACCCAAAACAACTTTACTTCAGTCTTTCTTTTAAATAATAAAAGTACACCAAGCAGGTTGAAAAATCACTATGGATTCTGACCAGCTATCTAAGCTTAGGCCAGTTTTCATATCAAAATAAACTGCTTCCTCCCTGCATTGATTAGCAGCCTTGATTAGAACTGTGCTTGAACATGTATTTCCCTCTGCTACGTTCACAGGAAATGGAAGAGAGCAGCTCAATCTCCAAACTCTCCTCTCTCCTATGGTTGGTCAGTAAAGCTGTCAACTATATCCTATACTCATTGTGTCACTGTGACTTGTCCTTGTCGACCTATCAGCGACTTTTAACACAATCCTCCTCCAACACTTCTCTTTTTGCATCCAGCTGAGTGGGACTGTACTTGTCAGGTTCCATTCGTATCTCTCCAGTTCTAACTAAAGAATTATCTGCAATGGTTTCTCTTTCCATTCCCATATAATTATTTTTGGTGTCCCCCAAGGATCTCTCCTTGGCCCCTTCCAATTCTCATCTACATGGTGCCCTTCACGACAACATTCGAAACATAACACCAAGTTTGACATGTATGCTGATGACACTGCCTCTCTTGATCCCTCAACTGTCTCCAAATTTCCAGACTGCTTGATGGACATCTGCTACTCGATGAGCAAAAACTTCCTCCAACTAAATAGTAGGAAGACCAAAACCACTGTCTTTAGTTCCTGCCACAAACTCTGTTCCTGAGTCACCAACACCAGCAGAAATCTCAGAGGGTTACAGTACTGGAGGAGATTACAGAGATAGGGAGGGTTTATGCCATTGAGGGATTTAAAAGTAAAGATGAGAATTTTAAAATTGAGGCATTGCTTACTCAGAAGGTCAGTGAACACAGGGGTTATGGGTGAATGGGACTTGGCTAAATGAGATTCTCCATATTCTTGATGTCATATTTGATCCAGAGTTGAGGGAACATACATCAGACCATATCTGCACCATCACAGACCACTTATTTCCATTTTCTGACTCCATTCCTGTCTCAGCTCATCTGCTGCTGAAACCCTTATCATGCCTTTGTTATTTGACTATTTCAATGCTCTCCTGGCCAGCCTCCCATACTCTGTCCTCTATAAATTTCAGTTCATTCAAAACTCTGCTGCTTTTACCCTAACTTACATTAAGTCCCATTCACCCATCACCCCAGTGTTCACTAACTTCCCGTATAATTAAAATGCCTTGATTTTAAAATTCTCATCCTTGTTTTCAAATCCCCCCAATGCCTCAACCTTCCCTATCTCTGCAATCTCCTCCAGCTGTATAACCCTCAGAGATTTCGGCACTTCTCAATTCTGGCCTCTTGGGCATCCTGGATTTTAAATGCTCCACCATTGGCAGACAAGGCCCTAAGCTTTGGAATTCCCTCCTTACACTTCTTCATTTCTCTACTTTTCTCTCCTCCTTTACGACGTTCCTTAAAACCTACTTTGGCTAATAAGCTTTTGTTCATCGGTCCTAATGTCGCCTTATGTGCTTGGTGTCAAATTTTGTTTGATCACTCTCCTGTAAAGTGACTTGGGGCATTTTACTAAGTTAAAGGCACTGTGTAAATGCAAGTTTGTTTAACTAAGAAAATTAGTTTAAAAACTCAAAATACATTGTATTATTTACTTTACAACAATTTTTACAAGACCTACCTTCTGTGGTCTTTTTCAGTTCAGCCTTTAATCTCTCTATTTCTTTAATCAGCTGCTCATTTTCCTCTTCCAGTTTCTTATTTCCATCATCTTTACCTCTACGTAAAGCCTATTGATATAAAAACAGATTAAGTATAAAAGCTTTAGTGAAATGTGAAGTGTAATAAAAAATATTTTGCAGTATATTTCTTTTTCATCTTGCAAGAAAACAATTATAGATCTAATGGTGATGTGGTTCACTCTAGGTCTTGGATTCAATCTGGCAGTTGAGACTATCTGCAATGCAGAATGCATGAGGGAACTGCAGGATGTCAAATCTAATAGCTGATTAGTCTGAAGTGAAAAATAGATGCACACACCTCAACTTGTGTGACTGAAGTAAGAATGGCAGGTTTGTTCCTGGCCTATGTTGTTATCAGTTCTGAGAAAGGGTAGTAATTTTAGTCTCAATGCTCCTGGAAGCCAGGATTAAATTTCCTTGCTGGAGTGTGTATACTTTGGGGGATGGATGGGATCAGTTTTTCAACTGTAGTACTTCCCCAGCAGAGGTTCCTGCATACTTAGTTCACCGACTTGGCTCGCACACAAAGTTATCACTTGGACAATATACAGGATGCTGCTGGCAGTTGTAGAACCGTGCTCAATTTGGTACTTTCCAAATTGGAGAATGGAGAAATAAACAGGAACAAAATGCAGTTGAATGATATTATTCTCAATTCAATGTAGCTGTTAGTTTTAAAGGACATGGAGGTCATTCAGTCCCGTGAGTCTGTTCCACGATTCAATTAGATCACTGATGTATATCGTAAATAAGCCTACCCGTCTTCAGAATCACACAGTGCAGAAGAGATGCTTCAGCCCATCGAGTCTGCACTGACACGTGAAAAACATCTGACCTACCTACCTAATCCCATTTACCAGCACTTGGCCCATAGCCTTGAATGTTATGACGTGCCAAGGGCTCACCCAGTTACTTTTTAAAGGACGTGAGGCAACTCGCCTCCACCACCCTCCCAGGCAGCGCATTCCAGACCATCACCACCCTCTGGGTAAAAAAGTTTTTCCTCACATCCCCCCTAAACTTCCTGCCCCTCACCTTGAACTTATGTCCCTTTGTGACTGACCTTTCAACTAAGGGGAACAGCTGCTCCCTATCCACCCTGTCCATGCCCCTCATAATCTTGTACACCTCAATCAGGTCGCCCCTCAGTCTTCTCTGCTCCATTGAAAACAACCCAAGTCTATCCAACCTCTCTTCATAACTTAAATGTTTCATCCCAGGCAACATCCTGGTGAATCTCCTCTGCACTCCCTCCAGTGCAATCACATCCTTCCTATAATGTGGCGACCAGAACTGCACACAGTACTCCAGCTGTGGCCTCACCAAGGTTCTATACAACTCCAACATGACCTCCCTACTTTTGCAATATATGCCTCAATTGATAAAGGCAAGTGTCCCATATGCCTTTTTCACCACTCCACTAATATGCCCCTCCGCCTTCAGAGATCTATGGACACACATGCCAAGGTCCCTTTGTTCCTCAGAACTTCCTGTCATGCCATTCATTGAATACTTCCTTGTCAAATTACTCCTTCCAAAGTGTATCACCTCACACTTCTCAGGGTTAAATTCCATCTGCCGCTCATCTGCCCATTTGACCATCCCATCTATATCTTCCTGTAGCCCAAGACACTCAACCTCACTGTCAACCAACTAGCCAATCTTTGTGTCATCTGCAAACTTACTAATCATACCTCCGACATAGTCATCTATGTCATTTATATAAATGACAAATAATAGGGGACTCAGCACAGATCCCTGACTTCCAGTCGCTAAAGCATCCTTCTGTCATCACCCTCTGTCTCCTACAACTAAGCCAATTTTGAATCCACCTTATCAAATTACCCTGCATCCCATGTGCATTTGCCTTCTTTATAAGACTCCCATGTGGGACCTTGTCAATGGCTTTGCTGAAATCCATATAAACTACATCAACTGCACTACACTCATCTACACACCTGGTCACCTCCTCAAAAAATTCAATCAAATTTGTTAGGCATGACCTCCCTCTGACAAAGCCATGCTGACTATCCCTGATCAAACCTTGCCTCTCCAAGTGGAGATAGATTCTGTCCTTCAGAATTTTCTCCAATAGTTTCCCTACCACTGACGTGAGACTCACTGGCCTATAGTTCCCAGGCTTATCTCTACAACCCTTCTTAAATAGCGGAACCACATTAGCTGTTCTCCAGTCCTCTGGCACCTCCCCTGTGGCCAGAGAGGAATTAAAAATTTGGGTCAGCGCCCCTGCGATCTCCTCCCTTGCCTCCCTCAGCAGTCTGGGACACAAATCATCCGGACCTGGAGATTTGTCTACTTTTAAGCCTGCCAACACCTCCAATATCTTATCACTCCCTATATCAATTTGCTTAAGAACCTCACAGTCTCTCTCCCCGAGTTCAATATCTTCATCCTCATTCTCTTGGGTGAAGACGGATGTGGAGTGTTCATTCAACACTCTAGCGATGTCATCTGGCTCCACCCATAGATTGCCCCCTTGATTCCTTATGGGCCCTACTCTTTCCCTGGTTATCCCCTTCCCATAGATATACTTATAGAATATCTTGGGATTTTCCCCACTTTTACCAGCCAGAGCTTTCTCATATCCCCTCTTTGCTCTCCTAATTGTATTCTTAAGATCCATCCTGCACGTTCTGTACTCCACTAATGCTTCCACTGATTTGATTCCCTTGTACCTGCTGAAAGCCTCTCTTTTCCTTCTCATCGTAACCTGAATATCTCTGGTCATCCATGGTTCTCTGGGCTTGTTACTCCTTCCTATCACCCTAGAGGGAACATGTTGAGCCTGTACCCTCCCCTTTTCCTTTTTGAATGCCCCCTACTGCTCCTCTGTATATTTCGCCACAAGTAGTTGTTCCCAGTCTACCTTGGCCAGACCCTGCCTTATTTTACTAAAATCCACTGTCCCCCAATCCAAAACATTTTTTTGCAACTTGTCTATAACATGCTGTGGTCGTTAACACTAAAATGCTCCCCCACCACCAACTCAGCCACCTGTCTGGCTTCATTCCCCAGAATTAGATCCAGCACTACACTGTCTCTTGTTGGACCCTCTACATATTGACCTAAAAAGTTCTCCTCTACACATTTCAAGAAATCCACTTCATCCAAGCCCTTAACATTATGTCTATCCTAATTAATGTTGGGAAAGTTGAAATCACCTAATATAATTACTCTATTGTTATTGTTTTTACACACCTCCACAAATTGTGCACATATTTGTTCCTCAATTTCCCGCTGACTATCTGGGGGTCTATAATAAACACCTAACAATGTGGCTGCCTCTTTTTTATTCCTAAGCTCTACCCACAAAGCTTGGTTTTGCAACTTTTTATATCCTTGCCGAATGAAAGGATGTCAATCTCAGTTTTGATATTTCCAATTGACCTAGCCTCTATAGCATTTTGAGAGTTCCAAATTTCCACTATACTTTGTGCGAAGAAAGATTTCCTGATATCACTCCTGAGCTGCCGTGCTCTAATTTTACAGTTATGCCCCCTTTTCTGGATTCTCCTACATGGGGAAATAAGCTTCTATCTACCCACCCAAATCTTTTATCCATCTTGAGCAACAAAACTAAATCATACTTTCATTTTCTATCTTCAAGGGAATACAGGCCAAGTCTGTGCAACTTGTCCTCATACTATAACCCTTTAAACTACAATATCATTGTGGTGTATATGTACTACACCAGCTCCAATATCCTTCTTGAAGTATGGTGTCCAGAACTGAAGACAATACTCCAGGTGGGTCTATCTAGAGCCCTATACAGATGCAGCATAATTTCTACCCCAGTGTATTACAGCCTGCTTGAGATAATTTTCAACATTCCATCACTCGAAGTATTTTTAGTACCTGCCCACTAGTTTTTAGGTTATTTCTGCAGAAAGACCTCTAGATTTCACTGCTCCTAGCTTCTCACCATTTACAAAATACTCTGATCTATCGTTCTTAGATCCAAAGTGTACGACTTCACACTTCTCCACATTGAAGTCTGTCTGTCCCACTCACTTAATCTAGCAATATCTCATTGCAACTTTCTCATCCTGTCTGTACTATTTGGTGCTACACTTAACTATACCCAATCTCTGTCAAAGCAACTCAACAGTAAAAATAAAAAAATAATTTGGAGTGCAAACGTTAAGCAAGATTTAAGATTCTCGCTTAAGATATTCTTCACAAACAAAGAATACCTGTGAATTCAATGAGAGTGTCTTACGACAGTATTGGGAACTATCCTTCAATCCATCTCGGATAGCTCAATGCAGCAGATTTGGAAGCTTTTTCAATATATGGATATCTGAATAGCTATGGGAGAAAGAGGCCCACCACAGATGATCTCAGCAAAGTTTGAGAACTCAGGATGCAGGGCTAAGCCAGCACAAGCGCCTAACTGGTGAGCTGGGGGGTCGGGTGGGTGTGTGTGTGGCTGGGCAATAAAAACTGAAAGAAGTTTGTAAGTGGGCCACTTACTTTTTGGTTCTTTTGGGAAAAATTCTGATCACAGTCAGAGAGGCTGGTGTGCCTGATCAGGAATGTAAGAGGTGGAAAACTCCACCCAATTGCAAGGCAGTGATTTTTAAATGAGAAATGGGCATGGTACACACATGCCCCAAAGTTGGTTGCACATCCAGTGATCCAGGATTGCCAATCTTCATTTACATAAATGTTCCCAGACTCCCACCAGATATCTGACCAGATTCACTACCTGGTCACAGGATGAGTGGGGATTTGGAGGTAGAGGGATGCACGTGCGGGAATTTCCCCGGCAATTAATGAAGGTGGGGCCGTAGGGGTAGTCAGGCTCCAAAAAAATTTGCAGCTATTCTGGTATACCCCCATCAGAGCCTGCCAGAATGTTTGCAAATTTTCAGCATTAAACTTTTAAATGAAGACAGATACCGATCACAATTTGCTGGTTTATGATTCTGTCATATTGCTATAAGTTCACAAACTATTGCAAGGCCCCTTCTCATTATGAGATGGGTCAATGCCTTTTAACATCAAAGCAGAACCTAGTCCACAACACAAGTGGGAGAGGTGAGGAAAAATTCAAGGTTAGGTGAGGGCAAAGAAAAGAATAATTTTAGTGAAAAAATGTGTCAAAAATAACCAGGCCAGACTTCACAGATGAGAATTCCTAAAGAACATCTGAGAGTCTGGACCACAATTCTTCCATTGTAGGAAAGTACATGCTTTCAGAAGTTGTCGATGTGAAATAGTAATTTGTTTATTTTTTGAACCCCAATTATCATCTTTTCAGACCCTACTAATGTCATTCTTTTTCATTCAGTTGCAAAAGCCAGATGATTTTGTCAGAAACATTTATCCAGGGCTATTATCAAAGCTGCTCTGTAGTTGGTCAACAGCAATCGTGTTTCTGTGGGGTATGAGGACTCTTTTCTTTCACAATTTGTTCTTTCCCCTTTTTCTTTCTTCCCCCCTGCTCAATAGAGCAAACACTGGGCATCAGTGGAGCCATTCAACATTTCAAACTAAGAATTTGCAAATCTGGATCAATTAATGCAGGCAGGAATTCACATTTGCGGGTTTGCAATGCAATGATCTTAACTTCACAGTTACTAAACAGTTTATAAATACCAGATCAACCTGTATTTTGAATGCCTTTCAAGTACATGGAATAAACATTAAGTCATTAAAAAGTAAAGACATTACTGTAGATCTTAACAAGGCATTACCTTTTTCAGTTCTTCATTTTCCACCATGTATCTTTTGGCTGCATCATTGGTATTATCTGTTTGAACTTTAAGTGCCTGATTTTCTCCCATTGCAGTCGCCAGTTCTGAGATAAGAGTGATCATACGTCTAAGAACACTGCAAAAAAAAAATCTACAAATAGTATGCCATTGTAAGAAATTGTCATAACATACATACTGTAGAAAGGTTTCACAGTTCAATGAAAAAAACATTGTTCAAGGCAAGAGCATAGGAAGTAGGATCTGTGTAATGAGAGAAGCACCAATGGGGAAAAGGCATTCTAACAAAAGAGAGATCAAGCACATGTGTGTATCAGTTTACATCTGTATCCCATGGATTAGCTCAATAGCTGGAAGTAAGTTCCTGTATATAGAACCAATTGAATGTTGTAATTTAGAGGGAAGAGAAGGAAAGTGGTGATAAAAATATTTTTTGTGTTTTAATTCTTCCAAATTCAGCAGCAGTTTTAAATAAATCATTCAAGTTTTCTAAAGACAAGCTTTTGGTTTCTTAAACTACATGAAACTCTTTGTACGATTTATTTTTCCTCTTACACTTTGGCTGGTTACCCAATCACAATTAAACTATTTTTGGAAAGCTTTCCCCTCCCATTAAAACAACAACTTAAATTTATATAGTGCCTTTAATGTAATGAAATATCCCAAGGCTTTTCACAGGAGCATTATAAAACAAAATATGACACCAAAATATGACAACATAAGGAGATATTAGGTCAGATGATCAAATGCTTGGTCAAAGACGTAAGTTTTAAGCATCTTAGAGGAGGAAAGCTTGGTAGAGGGGGAGGCATATGGAGGGAATTTGAACATGATTAATCGTGCAGCCACATAACAACTTTTCTCAGTTCATCAAATTCCTGTCCAACTAAGTCCAAACAACTGTAAGCATTAACCTTATTCTGAAATACTTCCTTTCTCAAAAGCAGCAATCAAGTTGATGCAATTATGATAAAATCACACAAAGAAAGCTCCCTGTTTACACTGAGTTCTAAGCAACATGAAGGGAGAATTCAGGGGTTGATTTATTGAGGAATACCATTTCTCATTCTAATCTCCACAGACATGTCAATTATGACATAGGTAGGAAGATATTATCACTTGCAACACAGGTTTTTCAAACTAGGCTCCATCGACCCTAGGGGATCTGCAAGAAAAGTTGTCAGATCTGTTGTTTGAACAGGGCACACATTGCTCTGTAAGCACAATATCACAGTAATTTTATACTCAACTCTTTTCTTTTTAGTCTTATGTTTGCTAACTAGAAGATCCACATGCAGAAAAAATATTTTCTTTCAATTTTACCATTGCTTTCCTTAAGGGAACTAGTTAGGTCTTTCAGAAGTTAGGACAAGTGCTTCCTGAGATGTATCAATAATTGCAAAAGGGTGACCTGGAACAGATCATTGCTCTACAATGATGAGTGTGATCTGAAACAATGCATTATCCAAGTATTTGTAATCATGAATTGCCAGACTTAAGACAAGATCCAAAAAGACCACATGAATTATATCACATTGTTGCCTCACAGAAAGGCGGTTCCATTAGTTGTCCAGACATGACTGCAGCACAAATGAACAAGTTTAACTTTCCCAGATTCTTCCATAATAAAATGCATTTTGCAGCTCATTCCGCCCCATGGCATTGCTTGCTTTTGAGAAGAATGCATGTAAAATTTCTGCACCTAATCTCTTCACAATGATATATTTTAAATTATAAATCTAAATTTCCAGTTTAATTGCCTGGATATGATACGAAATAAGGTGGGTCGGCTTTAAGAGTATGGATAAGAGTAATCATGTCAGACAAGTTAAAATGTAAGCACAGTATTAAAAATATAAGAAATTTCAAAAGCACAACATTGACTGAAATTAAATTTGATTTCTCAGCTGAAGTTTCTCCATTCTGCTCTAGAATATTCATTAATATTGGTTTAAACATTATGATAGGTTGTTACTATTATTTCAAGTAACTTTTTATATAATAGTTTAGCTGCTCTTCATTTTGAAGGTTGTTGGAGAAAAATATAAATAGAAAAGGGTATACATATCTATCTCTCAACCTGCTAGGCTAATCAGGGGCAGTCTTTAATGAAACAGGAATGCTTGCTTTTGATTACAAGGAATACACTAAACATCTCTCTGCTGTCCACCTTTTAAACCCCCCCCTGCAAAGGGTGCAATTCTTTTGGCATTGGCCAAAAGAGTAATATAAAATACTCCAATGCATTACTAGATGATAAAAGTAAATGTAAAATAGCTTTGGCAGAACACTAAACTTTACACATTTCCTTCAATTGTAAAACGAACGCAATTGGATCCACTCTTTTCAATCTTTAAAATCTACATCAGCATTTGTAAAACTTCTGCTCGAGTGTGCGCAAGGAACAGAAATGTGCCTCCTTCATTGTTGGGAAATAAAGTAGATAGCATAACCCTGGCACTGTTTAAAAGTCCCAATTATGTATTTTTTGGTTACATCCATCACTGCTTGTACTGAATTTCCTATATTTAGTTTTTACATAGAATCTGTGGTTTGGTAGGGTTAGAGACAAACCCTTTTGTTTCTGCAACATTTTATAACTGGCAGGAACTTGTTGAACTGATAAAAGCTTTCATGTCCTGAATGATTAACCATGAACATGTTGGGAGGAAAAAAAATGCAAAATTAGATGAACCAGTTGCTTATGAAGTCAGCAAAACGTCTAACCTAGAAATACAATTCATTAGCATACTAAATTCAGTGCAAAAAGGTATAGTTATAGTTCATGCCAATACAGTCTCCAAAACCATTCTAAATTGAGCAGGCAGAGGTGCAGTAACAGAACATTAGTTAACGTCGATGATTTGATACTCTTATAAGCTTTTATTCTGACGTGAGTTAGCACACAACAAACTATCAGTAAATGTTACATGATTTAAGCTGAAGGAGGTTGACAGAGTCCTGGAGAACTGCAAAACTTTCTAAGCTGACATGAAATTCAACTGACCGATGCAGTCAATTTGGAGCATTATTTACAGTCGCCACAAGTTTTACTCTCTGTTAACATGGTTGTATTTAATTGCTGAGCTGAAACTCAAGATATTTTTGCACCAAGTATCAATTTGGAGAAGTTATTTCTGATAAATTCAGCATTTTAGAAAGGTCCATTGCCGATTTTGGCATGATTCTGGAAATTGTGTTTTCAGACAATACAAGCACTTTTCATGGTATTATAGTCTTTGGGTAGCATTGATAACCAGAGATTACATAAAATTTACATGTCAGAAATCCAAGATGTCAATGCCAGTGTTAATGCTCCATGCAAGCTTTCTCCCAGCATATTTCATCACACCCTGTCAGTATATTCCTTTCTCCCTCATGTGCTGATCTAGCTTCCCTTTAAATGCACCCATGTTATTCACCTCAACCACTCTCATTTGGCAGCGAATTCCACATTTTTGTCATTCTGAGTAAAGCAGGAGATTTTAAAACAAGAAGCAATGACTGACTCAGACTTCATCTGAAAAGTAGATGCTATAGGATTTGTAAAAAGTTAACTAAACTAAAAATAAACTTTGATATCTAAACTTAAAAAGAATGTTTACAAGAGAGTACAGACTCCAATTAAAATCATGAATGTTTAGAATAAGAACCAAGGTTACTCTTGCAGAACAGAACCCATACAGCAGGGTAAATTCTGCAATGTAGTAATTGTTGAGTACATCGTTTTTTTTATTCTTTCATGGGATGTGGACTTCGCTGACAAGGCCAGTATTTATTGCCCATCACTAATTGCCTTTCAACTGAGTGGTTTGCTACAGGGCCATTAAGAGTCAACTACACTGTGGATCTGGAGTCACATGTAGGCCAAACCATGGTAGATTTCTTTCCCTAAAGGACATTAGTGAATCAGATGGGTTTTTACAACAATTGACAATAGTTTCACTGGAATCACTTCTGAAACTAGCTTTATATTCCCAATTTATTAATTGAATTCAAATTCCACCAGCATTAGCCTGGGTCTCTGGATTACTATTCCTGTGACATTACCACTACGCCACTGTCTCCCCTAAATTTCTTGTGTTCTTCACCTGCCCCTAATTGTTTAATAATAGTATAGTTGGCTTTTTGTGGAGGTTAAAAATACTAAATTTTATTCATCATTTATACTTACAGCCAAAGGAACAATGAAAATCCAGATATGTAAAGATTCCTTTGTGCCCGAAAAAGCTTCATGTTGAGATGATCATACATATTTGGAAGCAGCTTTTCATTTTTTCCAATCCCGTTGTTCACTGAGTATTTCCTCACTTCTCTAATGGCATCTATAAGCAGAGGCAGCTTGTTACAAATTTGCAACTAATCATGTAATAAAATGGTAATCCTTACATCTACAGATTTCAAAGTACACAAATGTTTGGTTAGTCACAAAAATCCATACCTAGACTCAAACAAAAAGAGAACATTGCAAGGAAAAACTGTGGTTGAATAAGCATTCAGAAAGCACAAAAAGAAAATATAATAAGCTGCAATGCCACCAATGGGGCTAAAATCTAAAATATTTTAAACTTCTTAATCCTGAATTTCCTCCATATGATTAGTTTGGTTTCCTGAATTACTTGGCAAATCACTAAAAATTCTGGACAGCTCTTGCAAAAAGAAAATTTTATTTTCAATTTCTAATTTTTAAGATTATTATTTGCATTACAAGAAAACATCCAAAAATTAACTGATCTGAAGAAGAGTCATATGGACTTGAAACGTTATCTCTGTCTCTCTCTCTCTCCACAGATGCTGTCAGACCTGCTGAGTTTTTCCAACATTTTTTGTTTTCGTTCCAAAAATTAACTGATGATTTTCCAACAGGGAATACATGTTTTTAAAAGCTTCAAGTACACAAAGCTCCATCAAATGCACTTTACAAAAGAATTCCAACATGTAAAGAATTCTCCCTTCCTTACTCCAGAGAGAAAACCAACTTCCTCTATCACTTTTCTTAATTCGAATGAGTTCTAATAATTTATATATCATTTTCTGTTCCTCTATGAACCTAATCATAAGTTGTTGCTTTGATGAGAGGCATCAACAAGTTAGTTAAATTAAGGTGGATCCCAGAATGGACCCTTTTTCTGCTCTTAGCCCAAGTCCATACAGTTACATCAAGAGCAGGAATCCAGGTCTGACTTCTCTAACTTAATTCAGGGATCGCAGCATTATCACATTTTTACTTTGGACAACTAATTAAAAGCACAGATTGGGGATCAATCTGGTACCTTCCTGGTATGCATAATCTAGCCTCCAGGATACTTGGTGCTTCATTAAACTTATTTTTAAGCTGGCATACCAACATGCTCATTTTTTTTCCAATAAATGCTCCCTTGTTCTAAAAATGCATGACACTGCAACAACCCACACAATAAAATCTGAATTTGAAAATACAATCCTCCTTTTTCTGTATGTGTATGAGTATTTGTGCTAATGGTTTACCAGCTAATTCAGAAAACCAGGCTTGTCATATGGAAGAAATGCTTTTATGTTTTACATTGTACTTTATATGGATAATATTACATCACGTTCAGCTTCATATTCCCCTTGTAATTGCTTTTTAAGCATCAATATTTTGCCTATTTTTCAAAATTTGAATCAAGGTACAGATTTTTAAAAATTTGTCAAATATTTGTACTTTGAACTTCATACCCATCCTAACAAGCTGAAGCTGATTTCAGTTTCTTCGTTCGCCCCGCCATTCTCTAAATTCATTCGCCTTTGAACTTAAAAGGACCCCCCACCCTGTGCATCAATATTACAATGCTTATTCATAAATATGACCCACCTATTTATGTTGGCATCAGTCTTCCACTCCTTCACACTCTATTCCTAAAGTTTCTGGGTCAGTTGCGCAGGTGTTCCCGGCACTACTACTGTACTGGCCAAGGAAGCTTTCTTCATATGCAAATCTAGACAGCAAATATTGGCAGGATATTCAATCACAGAAGGCACTGTGGCCAATGTGATTCTGTCCTCAACTAGTGCCACAGGAACAGAAGGCCATTCAGCCCCTCAATCCTGTTCTTCCATTCAGATTACGGCTGATTTGTACCTCAATTTGTCCATTTAACTATCTTTGTTCCATTTCATCTTGATACCCTTGTCTAACTACATTCTATTCATTTGTCGTGGAAATTCCAATTGCCCCAGTGCCCACAGCTTTTTGGGGACAGAATTCCAGATTTCCACCATTCTTTGTATGAAAACATGCCTTCTGATTTCACTCAAAAATAGCTTGGCTTTAAATTTAAGATTATGCTCTCTTATTCCTCCACTAAAAGAACAATTTCATTGTACCTACCATTTCAAATCCTTTTATCATTTTAATAACTCAGTGTGTTCACCCTTAAACTCAAGGGGTTACAAGTCAAGTTTATCCAACCTGTCCTTATAACTTAATACTTTAAGCCCTGATGAATCTGCATTTTACCCCTTCCATGGGGAACTATATCTTTCCTGAGGTTCAGTATCCATAACAGAACTCGGTTCTTGAGGACGGTGTGTCTCCAAGGGTCCATACAAGTGAAACGTCAATACCTCAGTTATGAACTCACTTGAGAAACAGCCCAATATTCCATTAGCTTTTTTGATTAGTTTTTTAATATGTACCAGCTTTTAGCTATGTCTGCACATGGACACCAAAACCCCTTTGTTCCTCCTCAGAGTCTCTCACCATTAAGAAAACATTCCAATCTGTCTCAGATCCAAAGCGGATGATCTCTCACTTTTCCACATTCAAATGCATTGGCTATAGTTTTCTCCACTCTGGCTTAGTCTACATTTGTCCCTTCTGTAACGTCCTGCTCCTGTCTACACAACTTACTGTGCCTCCTAATAGTGCCATCTGCAAATTGGACATACAACTCTCTTACATCATTAGTACAGAATCATACAATGCAGAATGTGGTCATTTGGCTAGTCAAGTTTGTGTTGGCTCTTTGAATGAGCTGTAAATTTAGTCCCGTGCTCTAGCATTTTCCTCATAACACTGCAAATTAGTCCTCTTCTGGTTTGTGTCCATTTGCCTTGTGAAGATTCCTATAGAATCTATTTCCACCACACATTCCGGTAACAAAAACAGAATTACCTGGAAAAACTCAGCAGGTCTGGCAGCATCGGCGGAGAAGAAAAGAGTTGACGTTTCGAGTCCTCATGACCCTTCGACAGAACTTGAGTTCGAGTCTAAGAAAGAGCTGAAATATAAGCTGGTTTAAGGTGTGTGTGTGGGGGGCGGAGAGATAGAGAGACAGAGAGGTGGAGGGGGCGGGGGGGGTGTGGTTGTAGGGACAAACAAGCAGTGATAGAAGCAGATCATCAAAAGATGTCAACGACAATAGTACAATAGAACACATAGGTGTTAAAGTTAAAGTTGGTGATATTATCTAAATGAATGTGCTAATTAAGAATGGATGGTAGGGCACTCAAGGTATAGCTCTAGTGGGGTTTTTTTTATAATGGAAATAGGTGGGAAAAGGAAAATCTTTATAATTTATTGGAAAAAAAAAGGAAGGGGGAAACAGAAAGGGGGTGGGGATGGGGGAGGGAGCTCACGACCTAAAGTTGTTGAATTCAATATTCAGTCCAGAAGGCTGTAAAGTCCCTAGTCGGAAGATGAGGTGTTGTTCCTCCAGTTTGCGTTGGGCTTCACTGGAACAATGCAGCAAGCCAAGGACAGACAAGTGGGCAAGAGAGCAGGGTGGAGTGTTAAAATGGCAAGCGACAGGGAGGTTTGGGTCATTCTTGCGGACAGACCGCAGGTGTTCTGCAAAGCGGTCGCCCAGTTTACGTTTGGTCTCTCCAATGTAGAGGAGACCACATTGGGAGCAACGAATGCAGTAGACTAAAGCAGATCAAGTTCTGTCGAAGGGTCATGAGGACTCGAAACGTCAACTCTTTTCTTCTCCGCCGATGCTGCCAGACCTGCTGAGTTTTTCCAGGTAATTCTGTTTTTGTAATGCAGTAGACTAAGTTGGGGGAAATGCAAGTGAAATGCTGCTTCACTTGAAAGGAGTGTTTGGGTCCTTGGATGGTGAGGAGAGAGGAAGTGAAGGGGCAGGTGTTGCATCTTTTGCGTGGGCATGGGGTGGTGCCATAGGAGGGGGTTGAGGAGTAGGGGGTGATGGAGGAGTGGACCAGGGTGTCCCGGAGGGAGCGATCCCTATAGAATGCCGATAAGGGGGGTGAAGGGAAGATGTGTTTGGTGGTGGCATCATGCTGGAGTTGGCGGAAATGGCAGAGGATGATCCTTTGAATGCGGAGGTTGGTGGGGTGATAAGTGAGGACAAGGGGGACCCTATCATGTTTCTGGGAGGGAGGAGAAGGCGTGAGGGCGGATGCGCGGGAGATGGGCCGGACATGGTTGAGGGCCCTGTCAACGACCGTGGGTGGAAAACCTCGGTTAAGGAAGAAGGAGGACATGTCAGAGGAACTGTTTTTGAATGTAGCATCATCGGAACAGATGCGACGGAGGCGAAGGAACTGAGAGAATGGGATGGAGTCCTTACAGGAAGCGGGGTGTGAGGAGCTGTAGTCGAGATAGCTGTGGGAGTCGGTGAGTTTGTAATGGATATTGGTGGACAGTCTATCACCAGAGATTGAGACAGAGAGGTCAAGGAAGGGAAGGAAACGTGTTCAAGACCATAATAACCCACTGTGTGAATACATTTGTCCTCTAGTTCTTTTATTTTAAATTTATAACCTCTGGCCACTGATACATTTACCAGAGGAAGCAGTTTCTCCCTTCTTGCTCTGTCAAACCCCTCTTAATTTTGAATACTGTACCTCTTATTAAGTTTACCTTTAAACCTCTGCTGCAAGGAGAACTATATCAGCTTCTGTAATCTCACTATATAACTGAAAGCCCTCATTCATGGTATCATCCTGATAAATCTCCTTTGTAAAATATCCTTCCTAAAGTATTATGCCCAGAATTGTAAATACCACAGCTGTAGCTTAAGAAGCAATAATTTGTGAAGCTTTAGCATAACTGTCTTGTTTTTATATTCAATGCCCCTGATTATAAAGCCAAATATTGTGTTTTCTGAGGTGCCTTATCAATTTGCCACGTCACCTTCAACAATTTGTGACTGTACACCCCCAGGGATTGCTCTTACAGCCCCTCAAAATAGTGCCATTTAGAATATACTGTCTCTCCATGTTGTTCCTCTCAAAGTACATCACTTCTCGATTAGCTGCATTAAATGGCATCTGCCATGTGTTTGCCATTTCATCAGTCTATGTCCTCCTGAAGTCTGCTATTACTCTCCTCACTATTTACTGCCAAGCTTCATTTCATGTGCAAACTTTGAAACTGTACTCCCTATACTCAAGTCTGGTTAATTTATATATATCAAGAATAGCAGTGATCCTAATACTAATTCCTTGGGGATGACACTGAACTGCTAGTTGCCAGTACCAGCTGCAGAGAACAATAACAACTATTTTAAGATTTAAGTAATAGCTGAATTGATGGTTGTCTTTTTTAAGGCAGTAATTCAGACAAATCCTTGGAATATGACATTTAAAAAAAACTAAATTGAATTTTTATGAGCATTAAAACAATTAAAAGATCACATTTCTGGGAATTTTGTACATACAATTTTCTCACATTTACAATGTCATATATTATTTAATGGACACTAAGTTTTACATGCCCTACTTTCTTGGTTCCATGGACACTGTCCACCTAATGATACCTTGCCATGGTGACCATTCTTTAAGTGTGAACTGAGAAAGTGAGCTAGCAGGTTATTTATCTTAGGGGCATTATTGCTGAGCCCAATTGTGTCCTCACCCAATATCCATAAGCAAGCCAGTTTCTGGCTGGGGTTATTAGGTAGCAATCTGGAGGATGTTAATCCTGCCAGAATTTCACTACCCCAACCCAGGTGCATTCAAATCACATGTAATGTCTCCAGTTTACCAACTGGCATGCTCAGTTGTGGCTCAGGTTTCTACAGAACTTTTCTTCTAAAAAGGCAAGCAGTTTGAATAAGGCCTCTGCTTTGACCTTGGCAAAAAGAAAAGTGATGCAAGTAGTCACCGGATTGGACAAGGAAAAACAAGAACAACTGTGTGGTGGGGATGGAACTTAACTGCCAAAGTCAAATGGCCATAATGCAATGTAACTTATATTTTACAATATGCATGTTTTCAATGTGATGTTAGCACATTCTGTTAGAAAACTGACTTGCTCTACCTTATAAAATAAAAGTATGATTTTGAATATTTGGGCTGAAGTGCTTCCTAAGTTTTTTTTGCAAGCTAATCGATGTTTAATATATAAGCATACTTCATCACACAATAAAAAGCCTCCTGGCAGATGTAGAGAACAGTGAGAAAAGCAAACTGACCACAGGATAACAGCAGTAATTAAGGACAGTTTGGAATTTTGTTATCCCATGAAGCCAGCATGGAATCTTATGTTGAAACAAACAAAAGAAAAATGCACAATCTTATATATCGATGTTGGCATAACAACAAAGAATGTGCCAGAACAGGATGCTACTTTCAGAATGCATGTGAACAAAGTCCAAGAAGAAATGATAATATTTGTTGCTCTTAGTATTTTGGGCCAAAACAGCAACTCCAGTATCAAATTTGGTATCAAAATGAAGAGCACAACTGATGCATAATAAATGCAAACACAATGAAACTGGAGATACCGTATACATTATTCAGATATACATAGTTAACTGCTTAATTGCCATGTTCCTGTGACATGATATTTAATGTTAATTAAAGCTCCAAAATTCTTAAATGTTTTATCTTTCCATTTTTTCCTCTGCTGAAGATGTCAACTCTCATTGGAGTACAGTTCATGGTGCTGGGCTCTGCTAACTTATGCCTATGCACAGATGTTAAGGCTTTTAAGCTACTCAAAAATGGAGAGCCCATTCTGTCCTCATCCAATATCCACATACGTACACTTTCCAGAAAGGGCTACATTTCTTTTTCTAAGACTGGGAGCAACCTTATAACTGAACAGAGGGAATGACAGGAAATTTAGAGATAACAAGGCATATTGTAGGAAAAATTAGAGGGAGCTTCACTATGTTATACTTGATTTGTATGCCCTCAATACAAACTTGGCATGCCCAAAGTGGAAAAATGTTCCACACAATTTTTTTATTCATTCGCAAGATGTGTGTTAAATGCCAGCATTTTATTATTCATTCTGAGTTTACCTTGACCCAGCATTTTCCAAACCTGCGACCTCTACCACTTCAAAGAAAAAGGGAAACAAGAGCATAAAAGTACAATCACCTGCAAGTTCCCAAGTCAAACACCATCCTGACTTGGAAATATACTGCTTTCTTTCATTGTTACTGGGTCAAAGTCCTGGAACTCCAGACCTAAACAACACCACAGGTATACCTACACCAAATGTTCCACAGAGGTTCAAGAAACCAGCTCAATATTATCTCCTCAAAGAATAATTAGGGATGGGTGCCCACATCCCATGAAAAATGATAAGATTATTGACAGTGCTATTGAGCACAATGACAACTTCCATCACCATACTGATGAATGAGAATACACTGATTGGGTCATAATTGACAGGATTGAATTTGCCCTGCTTCTTGGGGGACAATTGTTCAAAGTTCCAATTTGTTTGCGGCATAGCTGTCCTGGAACAGATTGGCCAGAGGGGCAGCTAGCTGCAGAGCATGTTTTCATCACCACAGCCAGGATGTTGTTTGGGCCAACAGTCTTTGCTGTATCCAGAGCATTTGAACTACTAACTAATATGTAGCATAAATCATGCTATGCTGAACCCCTCTGGAGCCAACATTATAGCAGTGGTGATAGCTAAGCTAACTCAGTTGTATAAACTAAATAAAAGGGCAAGATGTTAACAATCTATTCCCTGCTGGAATGGCTGGACCATCTGTGGACTGGGCTTTGCTGAAGCTCATTCTCAAAGCTGCAGCACTAGCATCCTGCTGCTGTGTTCCCAGACCAATCAGGGAAGGCAGGCAAGATAACGCATCCATTTTTCCAAAGGAAAGACTTATATTTAAAGGAACCACAGCATAGGTTAACCAGGGCACTGCTGCATTGGTGTATGTGAATGTCAGACAGATATATGTGTGGTACTATGGAGTACTGAAAGTCACTGTCAAGACTCACAAATGAATAATGGTCCCTTGCTGAGGGACAAGGGACCAAACAATAAGAAATCCACTCCTCAAGGGGCGAGGTAGAAATTGTTGGCATGGGAAAGGGGAAATAAAACATAAAATGAGCATCAGTTTAACCATCTCATGCCAACACATAACTGAAAGTTCAAATACAGTTTATCAGTCTCAACTAAAATTCCTGTTCATGTTGCTTGAAAAACATTCATAAACATGCTTGTTTATGTATCAGGGCCAAAGTGTTTTGTGTAGAAATGATCAGATAACCCAGATCTCAGTACTCTCCTTTGTAGGAACAAAAGTAGGCCATTCAGCCCCATAAGCCTGTTCTATCATTTAATTGGATAATGAATGATCTGTATCTCAACTCCAGCTATCTGCCTTGGTTCCATATCCCTTACTTAACAAAATCTACCAAACTCAATTTTTAAAATTTTCAATTGACTTTGCCTCAACAGCTTTTTGGGGGAAAAAAGAGTTCCAGATTTCCACTGCTCTTTGCATGAAGTAGGACTTCCTGACATCAGTTGTGGAGAGTCAAGCTCTAATTTTAAGGTTATGCCTTGTTGTTCCGGACTCCCTTCATTAGAAGAAATATCTACCACATCCAGGGATGAGAGTGGCCGAAGATGAAAAGGTCTGAAAATTTTTTTGTGACAAGGAATCATATAATTATAGCTCTTTTTATGATTTGTATGAATACAAATACTTCTAGGCCACTTCAAATGCCTGGAATTATTAAAACTTCAAGTGTAGCTGAGTTTTGTGACCCCTCTCCAGATTGTCCGAAGACAAGGGATTCATAAACTGCAGCACGTGCCCCTTGCACTGCCGTGACCTATCTCCCATTTTATGGTGGGTGGGGCAGGCATCAGACAGCCTGCCCACCCCTGGGTCTATTGAGGCCCTTAAGTGGCCAATTGATGGCACAAGTGCCTCATTCTGCTTCCGCTGCTATTTTACCCAGGTGGGGGAGGCCCAGGCCAGGGAGTGAGAGAACTCCTTTGGGGGTCCCCTCTACCCATCGGAGGCACTCTCACCAGCATCCGCCCCTACTCCGCACCTCCCACCCCCCCAGGGTCATAACTCCCCCTTTAACCCTCCCCCCTGGCATTGCTGTGTCTACAGAGCTGCCAGCCAATCAGATTGGCCAACAGATCTCTAAAGGGGCACTTCCTCCTCAGAGGAGGTGTGGAAGTCTCAACCTCAGGCAACTAACACTGCTTCCAGTATAAAATGGCTGCAAGCCAGCTGGCTTTTTGGTGGGCGGGCTCCCAACCAACTTTTCAGTCAGAGAGGAGGGATATCGTTAACTGCAGAGAATTTTTGTACATTGAGGTAATGCTGATAAGAGTGCAGTTATGCTGCTCAGGCTGTCATTTACAGGGATGATTCAAGATAACCAAACAATGTTCTGTGTAGCAAACTGGAATGGCAAGCAAATCAGAATGAACAGGAAAAGAGATATATGGGCAAATCAAGTGATATAATATTGTCAACTACTAATAACATCTCAGCTGATTGCAGGAGCTGGCGAACATCAATGTTTTGAGAATCATGGTTCTGATCTGAAGAAGCAAGCATGGAATAGTAAGTAGCAACTTGCCCAATGTGCAGGAGAGCGTGGCTCTCGTAGAAACTTTAACATTCGGCACAATCATCAAAACAGAAAACACAAACTACATAAGCATGATACAAAAGGAACATCAGGCCAATCTGATGTTCCAGATCTAAGACCCTCTCTCGTAAGCAAAAACATTACTGGTGTCCAAGCTGTCTGAGAAGCATCAGACTTGGAAATGTGAAATGATTTAATATTGAGCGCCCAAAATGCAAATAACAATTGTCAAAGTACCAGCTGCACCCAGCGAAGGTCCAGATGATGAGAAATTCATGAAGCTGTTTCAGCCTCTCCAAACCAGCCTCCTAAAGGCTGTTTAACTCTGATTGAAGTTGTCTATTGCATGGAAGACCTCTTTATGAAGACCAGGTGCCCCTTCCATTAATTGGCCACTCCTTAATGTTCACCCGCTCTCTGTCACGGCAAAAAGGTCAACCTAGAACTGCAGCTCTGTCTGCACGGACGGCAGCCAGACCTGTGCTTGAGTGAGGCTATGGTGGCTCCCCCAGGCTGCTCCCAGCCTCGTTGCTGGCAGAGATTTCCAGGCTAACGCTCTCCTCTTTTTAAATTTCCTGCTTCTTTACCTCAGTCTCCTGGAGGATGTCGAATGGGTCAAACTCATTGTCCAGCAGTTGGATGAAAAGCAATTGGTGAGGGTGCAGCCAAAAGTCTTCTGCATGGCAGCTGCAAGACCAGCCAGAATAACTGCTCCTTGAACTCCATTCACAAGTTTGCTCCCTCCCACCCATGCTGCTCCTCCAATCATAGATTTTGCTTCTGGAGGAGCAGCAAGAGTTGAAGGGGGGGGGGGGGGGGGGGGCAGAAAAAGTGGGAGGAGTGTGTACCATCTATAAGATACACTGCAGCAACTCACCAAAGCTCCTGCGACAGCACTTTCCAAACTCGAGACCTCTACCACCTAGGACAAGGGCAGCAGGTGGATGAGAATGCCACCACCTGGAAATTCCCCATCCAAGCCACACACCATCCTGACTTGAAATTCTATCACTGTTGCTGGGTCAAAATCCTGGAACTCCCTCCCTGGTGCCTTCTCAATGACCATAAGAAAACAACTTATTGAGAAAGCTCATCCACAAAATCCTGGAACTCCCTCCCTAATAGCTCTGTGGGTGTACCTACACCACATGAATTGCAGCGGTTCAAGAAGGCAGCTCACTGCCACCTTCTAAAGGGCAATTCTTGGCATGAAGGAGGATCATACGGACTCAAAACGTTAACTCTGTTTCTCTCTCCACAGATGCTGTCAGACCTGCTGAGTGTTTCCAGCAATTTCTACTATTGTTTCTGTATTAGCCTCACAATTTAACCCTCTAAGCCCCTGCATAATCCTGAGAATTCTGTGCTGCATCCCCTCCAAAGCCAGTTTATCTCTTCTGAGGTGTGGTGTCCAAAACTGAACACAATACTATGGATGTGACCTAAACAGAGATCTATACAATTGTAGCATAACTTCCAGCAATGCATTCAAGACCCCTTAGATGAAGGCTTACATTCCATTAGCCCTTTAACAATGCTTTTGTACCTGCCCATTATTTTCTTTGAAGTGATTCTTGTACATAGACCCAATAACTCTCAGCTTCTCCACATTTCCTATCTTCGCGCTATTTAGAAAATACACTGACCTATCTTTCTTAGGTTTAAAATGGATGACTTTCACTTCCCACGTTAAGTTTCATTTATCAGTTTTGTCCACTCATTATCAAGGTAGCTAGCACAGTAAATATTGTAGGTGGGAGCAACAATGTCCCATCTCAACTTTCGGCTCTACACTACTACTGTGCCCTGTAATTTGGTGTTGTCAGCAAACTTCAATATTTGGCACTCTTCTCCTTCAACCGAAAAGCTAAGACCCTAGTACAGATCCCTGTGAGACACCACTAGTCACATCCTGCCAAATGGAGTACATACATACCCAGTATCATAATACTCCATTTCCTAACTTTCTAACCAATTTCCTACCACGTGAAAAGGTTGTCTCCAATTGTGTGGAACATTATTTGATGCCTTCTGAAAATCCACATAAATAATATCTATAATCACTCCCTTAATATCAATTTTGGAGAAAAAAGGAGCAGTTTTGTCTACTTAAAATTGTATTCTTTCCAAGACAGATGATATAGATTCAGAAAAATTAATCTATAAGAATAAGACTCAGTTTTTGTCTGTATGGACAGTTTTGATTGGTCAGTTTAAGAGGTTCATCTGTTGGTGTGTTTATTTGGTAGGCGGTGAGTGCCACACGTAGAGGTACATGGAGACTGTGAATGACTGGAATACGTGACTCATGTGTGGCTGCCAATGGTTGGTGACAGCAGCTGAGGTGGGGTGGGGGGTTTTGATGGTAACAAAACCAGCGGAAGGTAAGGGGAGCACAACAACAGTTACTATGGCTGGAGAGATTGTTTCAGCGAAAGATGGAAAGGGATTGTCAGGATGGAGGAAGTGGCATGAGCAAAGTGGATGAGATGATGGAATTGGTTAAGTGTGGCAAAATGGGTGGGCAGGGGGGCGGTGCAGGGTACAATGTTTTGATACAGTTTGTTATTCAAAAGTTATTCTTTATCCTAAAAATTAAGATTCACTAGATTTGAATGAAAAATAATCAGAAAAGCTGTCAGGTGAATTCCACAGATGAATTGAAACATATAAGATTCTAAGGGGTCTTGACAGGGTTGATGTGGAGACAATGTTTCCTCTTGTGAGAGAACCTAGAACTAGGGATCACTGTTTAAAAATTAGGGGTCGCCCATTTAAAACAGAGATGAGGTGAAATTTTTTCACTGTCTTCCTGAAAAGGTGGTGGAAGCAGAGTCTTTGAACACTTTTAAGGCAGAGGTGGATAGATTCTTGGTAAGCAAGGGGGTGATAAGTTATTGGGGATAGGTGGGATGCAGATTTCAGGTTACTATCAGATTAGCCTCTGGATTACTAGTCCAGTGACATTACTATTACACCGTCGTTTCCCCCATAGTATACCAAATGAATGGGAATCCAGAACCTCCTGGGTTATAGAATTACAGAGGATCACAACCCTCTAAGTGAAGAAATTTCTCCTCATCCCTGTCCTAAATGAATAAATAAATAAAAACATGGCACCCACAGTCACTTTTATATTCCTCCTCCTTTCTCAGAGTATAAAGGCTGTCAACAGTCAAATCTCCAACTACCTCCTTCCCCCACAATATCCTTGTGTTGTTGGAAATTTTGAATAATTTTCAAAGCCAATTTCCTAGATCTTTGATGTTTAAAGTACTGTCACTAAACCTGCAGCCCTAAGTGCACATGTGGCTCCTGGCTGAGGCAAGTAAGTCCTAGTTGTACATATTCCAAAGAAGAGTCATATTGGACTTGAAATGTTAACTTTGTTTCCCTCTCCACAGCTGCTGCCAGATCTGTTGAGTTTTACTAGCATTTTCTGTTTTTACTTCTTATTTGCTAGTTTGTCCTGTTTGAAGATTGCTGATTAGATTTGATTTTAGCGCTGTTGGCTCAATCATGGATAAATCCTAAATAAGAAAATCAAGATCCATTAGTAAAAGCAACCTCTGAGTCGAGAAAATTAATAGGAAAATAAGTTTAAACTTTACACATGATTCCGATAAATTGTAATATGCAGATTTATGGAAAAGGAACCCAAAAACTGGAGTTCAATAAAAATGAAGAAAGCTGTGTAATAAAGAGAAAGCAGTAAGCTATTTTTTGTGTTTCAATACATGTACAACATAATACACACACCTTGTAGCTGCTTTAAAAAAATCCTGAAAAAAACGTGCATTTCTCTGTGGAAAGCCCCACTTACCAAAGAACAAGACAACCAAGACTATAATGATTGTGAGAAATGCTCTATTCCAGTAAGAAGCTATTTTTTCCCATAAACGGAAATTGAAAATTTTCAACCATCTGAAACATAAACACAAATCACAATATTGTAATAAATTTAAACTCTTGTTATTAATTGTAAGATCACTAACAAAAGAATGAAGAAACTATTTTTTAAAATGCATTAAATTGTTACATATCGTTTACAGCACTGAAAGAGACTATTCAGCACAAATGAGTCTCCTACCACCATATCAGCATAGCCATCTATTCCTTTCTCCGTCATGCACTTATCTAACTTTCCCTTAAAGGCATCTATGCTATTCATCTCAACCAGTCCCTGTGGTAGCTAGTTCCACATTTAACCATTTTCTGGGTAAAGAAGTTTCTCCTGAATTACCTACTGGATTTGTTAGTTATTATCTTATATTTCTGACTACTAGTTTTGGATTCCCCAAAAGGGAATCCTTTTCTCTTAAGTCAATTCCCCTGAACCACTTCATAATTTTAAAGACCTCCACTGGGTCACCACTTGCTGTTCTCTAGAGATCAGAGCCCAGCTTGTTCACTCTTTCTTGATAGTTAATCAATTCTGGCATCATCCTCCTCCAGTGCCTTTATATTATTTTCTAATTTGGAGACCAGGGCCAGACTTTCCTATCCCAGGTGTGGCCAAAGTGCACTGTGTGGGCTTTTAAGAATGATAGCCAGGACCCAAATCAGGGAATTCCACCAATGCTGAACTCAGCATCGGCAAAGAAAGGGAATGGGTTGGGGGACTTCACACTGCTGTCCCGAAGCTGCCAGCACCATTGCTAATGTGGGCATTTCGGAACTTCTGCAATTTTGACAGAGGCGGGCAGGTTTTGGTAGGTGATGGAATTCACTCCAGCAGAGAGGCATCATGAACCATGGTTCGGAGGTGTGAACTGTATGAAAGGTCAGTACAAAAGGTCTTGCCTACTTCACATGTCATTATGAAATGCTGTAGCCTAAGTTATATTAAGTTTACAGTGAGTTATGATAGTGTTATGATTTGAAAAGGTAAGTGACCAATAAATAATGTGGTTGCCAAGTTGTAACTTCTGACAAGTTGTCAAGGGAAATAACAGCATTGTGAAAGTTGAAAAGTGTTCAGCTGCCTTAGGGTAGATTATCCGTTGGATAAAGTGCTAATCTGCATTATACAATATTCAAACATTGGTCCAGTTCAAAATAAAGAGTTAATTGTGTGAAATGTCCCCATTCCTTTCGATTTTGTTCCCTTAAAGAACAGCTAGCTATCTGTTTGGCTTATTTCAAAGTTTTGACAGATGTCTGAGCTTCTAGCTGTCTTCAAAAATTCGAATATATGTTGATCAGTCAGGTTTATTTACGCAGTTGTTCAGAAAATGTCAATTTGAATGGTTGACTGCCATTGATGGCCACAGTGGGTTCTGCTCAGTGGGGGTTGTTTATACAGATGTCCAGTAAATTTGCTTGATAGCTTTATGAGCTTTTGAAGAGGATAATAGTTTTTTTAAAACAAAGACAAAAATACCTGGAAAAACTCAGCAAGTCTGGCAGCATCTGTGGAGAGGAACACAGTTAACGTTTCGAGTCTGAATGACCCTTCAACAGAACTAAATAAAAATAGAAGAGAGGTGAAATATAAGCTGGTTTGGGGGGGGGGGGGGGGTGGGGGACGAACAAGTAGAGCCAGTGATAGGTGGAAATAACCAAAAGATGTCACAGACATAAGGACAAAGAGGTGTTGAAGGTGGTGATATGATCTAAGGAATGTGCTAATTAAGGGCAGAAAGCAGGACAAGGTACAGATAGCCCTAGTGGGGGTGGGGTGATGGAATCGAAAAAGGCTAAAAGGTAGAGATAAAACAATAGATGGAAATACATTTAAAAATAATGGAAATATGTGCGAAAAGAAAAATCTATATAAATTATTGGAAAAAAAAGGGGGGGGGATCGGAAAGGGGGTGGGGATGGAGGAGAGAGTTCATGATCTAAAATTGTTGAACTCAATATTCAGTCCGGAAGGCTGTAAAGTGCCTAGTCGGAAGATGAGGTGCTGTTCCTCCAGTTTGCGTTGAGCTTCACTGGAACAATGCAGCAGGCCAAGGACGGACATGTGGGCATGAGAGCAGGGTGGAGTGTTGAAATGGCAAGCGGCAGGGAGGTTTGGGTAATGCTTGCGGACAGACTGAAGGTGCTCAGCAAAGCGGTCACCCAGTCTGCGTTTGGTCTCTCCAACGTAGAGGAAACCGCACTTGGAGCAACAAATGTAGTAGACTAAATTGAGGGAAGTGCAAGTGAAATGCTGCTTCACTTGAAAGGAGTGTTTGGGTCCTTGGATGGTGAGGAGAGGGGAAGTGAAGGAGCAGGTGTTGCACCTTCTGTGGTTGCATGGGTAGGTGCCGTGGGAGGGGGTTGAGGTGTAGGGGGTGATGGAGGAGTGGACCAGGGTGTTCCGGAGGGAACAATCCCTGCGGGATGCCACCGGGAGGGTGAAGGGAAGATGTGTTTGGTGGTGGCAGAAATGGCGGAGGATGATCCTATGAACGCGGAGGCTGGTGGGGTGATAAGTGAGGACAAGGGGGACCCTATCATGTTTCTGGGAGGGAGAGGAAGGTGTGAGGGCAGATATGTGGGAGATGGGCCGGACACGGTTGAGGGCCTTGTCAACCACGTGGGTGGAAAACCTCAGTTGAGGAAGAAGGAAGACATGTCAGAGGAACTGTTTTTGAAAGTGGCATCATCAGAACAGATGCGACGGAGGCGAAAGAACTGAGAGAATGGGATGGAGTCCTTACAGGGAGCGGGGTGTGAGGAGCTGTGGTCGAGGTAGCTGTGGGAGTCGGTAGGCTTGTAAAGGATATTGGTGGAGAGTCTGTCACCAGAAATTGAGACAGAGAGGTCAAGGAAGGGAAGGGAAGTGTCAGAGATGGACCATGTGAAAATGATGGAAGGGTGGAAATTGGAAGCAAAATTAATAAATTTTTCCAGGTCCAGACGAGAGCATGAAGCAGCACAGAAGTAATCATCGATGTACCAGAGAAAGAGTTGTGGGAGAGGGCCGGAGTAGGACTGGAACAAGGAATGTTCCACATACCCCGTAAAGCAACAGGCATAGCTGGGGTCCATGCGGGTAACCATAGCCTTTTATTTGGAGGAAGTGATGGTTTTTTTAAAGTGGTTTTTCAAGTAAAGTTAGATTATTTTGACAAATTTGACATCAAAACATGTAAGGAGATATCAGGACAGGTGACCAAAAACTTGGTCAAAGAGATAGACTTTAAGGGTTATCTTAAAGGAGGAGAGATTGATAGAGAGACAGAGAGGTTTAGGAAGATAATTCAAGACCTTAGTGCCTAGGCAGCTGAAGGCACAGTCATCAATAGGGTGGTGGACTGATTTAAGTCAGAGAAGTGCAAGAGTTCAGAATTGGAGGGACTCAGAAATCTCAAAAGGCTTGGAGGGCTTGAGGATGTTAGAAGCATGGAAGAATTTGAAAAGATGAGAATTTTAAAATTGAGGCTTTTTTGGACCAGGAACCAATGTAGGTCAGGAAGCACAGGGGTGATGGGTGAACAGACTTAGTGAGAGTTAGGACACGGGCAGCAGAGTTTTGCTTGAGATTAAGTTTATGTGGGGTGGAAGATGGGATGTTAGCTAGGAAAGCACTGAAGTCAAGTTTAGAGGTAACAATGGCATCAATGATGGTTCATCAGCAGATAAGCTAAGGCAGGGGCAGAGTAGGGCGATCAAAGTAGGCAGTCTTGGTGATGAAGCTGATATGTGGTCGCTAGTTCATATTAGTGTCAAGTATAACACCAAGGTTGCAAACAGTCTGGCTCAGCCTCAGATAGTTGCCAGGCAGAGGGATGGCTTGGTGGTTAAGGAAGTGTGTTTGTGGCAGGCACCAAAGACAATGGCTTTAGTCTTCACAATATCTAGTTGGAAAAAATTACTGCTCATCTAGTAGTGGATGTCAGATTAAGAGAGAGAGAGAGAGGTAGAGCTAAGTGTGGTTCACATACCTTTAGAATAGGAGTTACTACTTAAGAGCTTATATTCATCTGTACCTTACTCACTAGTCAGTCTGATATCATCTGGGGTTCCAGGCTAATCAGGATTCCATGGCAGTAGATAACATGCACGTACCATGCAACCATGTTTCAAGGACAGATTTTATGTTGAAAGATAATAGTAAAAGAGAAATGTTAATATGATGCCTTGCCTTGAAGCTGTAATTTCACAGCTGAAAATTCTTACAATTATAAGGTTTGTAATATTGTTATATTTTGGGACTGTGTATTTAATTTAGGGTAAAATGAAGGGGGCTGTGTGACCTGTTCTGAACTTTGTCTGATTAAGAGACCTGGGTGAAGTGGCTGTTAAAGATTAAAGGAAGGCTCACATTGTTTTGCTGAGAAGAAGTTATATGGTTTTCACACTTGGAGACAATGGCAGCAGCATCTGTGTTTATAGTGGTTAGAATGGTAGTTTCCAAAATCCCAGGAAGGTGTTGAGAATGTCATGTTGTAAACAGTTAGACTTTAAACTGTTCATTTACTCCCAAGATAAAAGACAGTTGGGGTCTCAAGGATAGCTAATCAGCATTTCTACCTGAATACAAGGCCCATATGATTCACCTTGCCTTAGAGATGGGTTTTGATAGGGGAAGGGTTTCTAAGATATACCTGAAATTTTCAAACACAGGCAGTCTGCCAGGACTGGGAGAGACAGGGCAACGAGACACCAAAAGTCTCTGTGGTTCACCATGCAGGAATGCGGGTGGGAGCTCACACTCAGATCAAAAACACCAAATTTGTGAGGAGTTAAAATGAAGCTGGAAGATTCATCTAGCTTGTGCTAGAGAATCTCTAGGAAAACTCTCACTGTGAAGGACATTTCTGGGAGTACAAGTTACAAGGCTGAGAAAGGAAAAGAATGGAAGTAAACCCTTGGGAGGTAAGAATCACTTTGGATTGGTTCTGGGAGAATTGAAGGACAAAGTAATGTAAACCTGTAAAGTGAGGTGTTTTGGTTGTATTAACAGTAAAAGCAGAAAGTTCTGTTCTGTAGTTTAAACTATAAGTTGTTTACAAAAATTAGGGTTTAGTCAAAAGTACTTTTAGTCTGTTTGCCACAGTAAATGTCTTAAAATGTGAAATCTTGTGTTATTCTTTCAGCAAATTTCTTTTTTCAAAGTTTTATATATATCTCATGACTCTATTATAACTCGAGCAGCATGTACATGTGTTAATTCTGAGGCATTATTTTGAATTAGAAAATAAGCCTCACTTAAATTAACATTATTAACCAATTTTGCTTCCAAACCTACCTTCGAGGGGAGATGAACGGTAAACATAGAAACAAAACGAAGCCTATTTCTGCATACAGGAAAGATGCAACTGCAACCCACTGCAATGTCATTGTACTTGATGAAACCTACCAAGAGAAACCACAATAGTATAACATATATTAGAATCTACTCTTCATTAAAAACATATGTCTTAATACTTGATCTGCAATGGCTATTTCAGTTTGACTTTTGAGTTGCTCATTGGATGATACTTTCAAACTAGTGTAGAGGACACTCAGTAGAACGTATACCTCTGCCATGGTGTTAATTCAACATTATTCCCTGACTGGTTGATGCTCTGTAACAATGAAGCTGAAAACACAAATCTTTTTATTAAGAGCATCCATCTTACTGAGGCTTCAGGTCAATCCACATCCAACAACCTGCTCTGAAAACTCTGCTCATATTTTGACAGCTGTGACAAATTCCACCATAGCAACTGAGACAATCCACAACATTCTAAAACAATCATCAATATTCTAAACAAAGCAACCTACAATATTCTAAATAAATTTACCCTATGTTATCGGGGTTGTTTAAAAAATTTCCAGGATCCAGATCTTCTCCAAAGACTAATCAGTTCTTTCTTGGGCCAGACCCCTATCTGTGTACCAAGTTTTGTGAAATCTGTCCATTAGTTTTTGAGAGAAATTGTTTACAGACAGACAGACGAACAGGGATGAAAGCATTACTCCACCCACTTTCAGTAGCAGAGGTAATAAGGTTAAACCCCTAATGCACAGGGTATACGGCAAAGAAACAAGCCATTCAGCCCAACTATCCTATGCCAGTGTTTATACTCCACTCCAGCCTCTTCCCACCTTTCCTCATCTAAGCCTACCATTATAACCCTCTTTTCCCTTCTCCCTCATATGCTTGTTTAGCTTCCCTTTAAATGCATCCATAGTATTTGCTTCAATCACTCCATGGTAGCAAATTCTACATTTTCACCACTTTGTGGGTAAAGAAGTTTCCTCTGAATTCTTATTGGATTTCTTGGTGACTATCTTATATTGATGGCCTCTGGTCATAGTCTTCCCTATCATTCATTACATGCCTATGTTCAATGCCTATCAGTACATATCTTTGTGAAATAAGCATGAATAATATTGCATCCTAGTGAGATACTGCAGTTTAGCCTCACTAGGACTAGGGTTTTTACATTGCTTCCTGAAAGCTGTAACAATCAATACTAAACATGCTAATGGCATAGTCCTCTTTGCAGAGATCAACGAGACAAATTTGTACAAAATCAGTTATGTACGAACCTAGTGTGACTGAGTCCGGGGGCTGGCAGCAGAATTTATTGCCTCTGACTTGTTTTAGCCTTGCTAAAGTAAGTTTTCCCGTTGTTATATTAAATAAGTTCCCTCTAATCAAAAGAAATTGTTACAATACCTAGGGTCACCAACCTTCCAGGGATTATCCCAGTCTTCAGGAATTTAAGATTAAAGTCCTGGACACCATTGTGAGCAATCCAGAAGAACAAGCTCATTCATAAAAATGCACTTTTCTCATTTTCTTTAAGTTATAAAAGTATTGGAAATGGGAAGAAAAGGATATTTTTGCCAGGGCAAGGCAGTTGGTGGCAGGAGGTCATGTGATGAAACCTCCAACTCTAACAACACTTTAGGCACAGTTTCACACATTAAGATAGCAAATGTTCTACAGGAATTTTACCTACCTTTCCAGTGAGTAAGTCTACCATCACTATCAAAGTTTGGGTCCTTTAAATAGGAGTACAATTCTCTTTTTGATTCCTCCAATCAGGTTTCCATCTCTCTCAAAGCACCAAATTGCTCCAATAAGTCACAAGCAACATTCTTGATGACTGTGGTGCACTATCCCCTAAACCCCAACTCCGCTGCAGCCTTTGACACTATCAGCCTCATTGTCCTTCTCCAATGCTTCTCCTCCATTGTTAAGCTCAGTGGAACTGCCTTCACCGTGCTGGATTGTTACCTATTCATTAACAGCAACAGCATCTCTATCAATGGCTTGTCTACGCACTTCTTTACATTTATCTAGGGATCCATCCTTGGCTCTCTCCTAAACCTCAAACACATATAGCCTTTTGCCAACATCTGCTTTATTAATGTACGTTGATTACATTCAGTGATACCTCCATGTTAACAGATAATTATACAACATTCAGCTATCTATTGGGATGACTGAAACTATCATTTTTGTCGCCCACTATGAACTCTATCACCCTCCTCAGGCACTGTCCCAGGTTGAACCACACTGCTCCCTCTACCTTGTATTAGACTCCTAGCTGACCTTCCGTCTCATATTTTCTCCTTCGCAAGTACCATCAGCCACCCATTGGCCTCACTGTTCCAGTCCTCTCACTAGCCTTCCATCTTCCACCCTTTGTAAATTTCAGCTCATCCAAACTGTTTCCCAAATTCGACTGCACAGCAAGTCCCAAGTACGATGGCTCTCGGTTCTCCAGTGCCTCAAATTTTAAATTCTGATTCTTTTATTTACACTCTCAAGAAAACTCAGCAATTCCCACCCTTGTAACCTCTTCCAGTACAACAAATCCCACTCCAAGTTCTGTTTCCCCGACTCCAAATTCTTATGCATCCCTACTATACACCGAACTCTGGCACTTACTCCTTAATCTGCTTATCTTCTTTTAAGGCCTTCCTTAAAACCAACCTCCTATTAAGTTTCTTTAAGCTCCACATCTCTTTCTTTGATCTGGCACCCATTGGGTTTTTTTAGCCGCGGGATATTTTTCTACATTAAAAGGCACAGGTTTTTGTTCTGGTACACAAGTGTGATGTTATCAAGTGCGTATTGCATATGAGACACACAATTTTATATGTTTGATCCCCCAAGGCATTGTTTGAGTGGCCCGAAGCATGGTCGTGATGAATCGTTGCCAAGATGGCTTGTGTGTACATATGTGTGTGTTTGTTTTAAAAAAGAAACTGTAGTTAGAGTAAATCCAAGAATTTATAAACTGATGATATATGGAGTGCCTGTAATTGCTTTTGATCCCCTTATTGCCGGCTTCTCTAATTTAACAAAAGCATTGTTTAAAAGTAACATGTGCTTATGCTGATATACCATTTGTAATACTACTCTTAGACCAGATTTCCTGCAGTACAACTCATGGTAAAACTTTTGAGGACAGAAACATTATACAGTATGAAGACATAATGTGTCATTCTGCTGAAGTAGAGGTGTGTGTTCCTTTAAGGCTACAAAATCTAACTTATAAGTAGGCACAAGCAATTAACTTTTTGAATAATTCACCTCATTAGTCCGGAGATTTAGACCCTGTGGAAAGGTCAATCAAGAGGCTGAAAACTGGTAATATGCTCCTGGAAAGTTTTGACTATATAGAAAATAACTTTGTATTTCTTTATTCATTTTCTTAAAAAAAAAATGCAATGTGTGTTGCTGTCTAGGTCACAGACTTCTCAAATATTAATGTGGAAAGTAAACCTCCTATGGAAACGCTCAGTGAGCCAGAAAAGACCCTAGGGGTCTTCAAAAAGGCTTAAAGGAGTTTCCCAAATTAAACGGTAGAAACTCTTGTTTCTTCCATCCTTTCAATTTTGCACCCTTTTGACTAATAATCTTTGCCTAATCCGCACTTCTGGGTTAGATGTGATCAATCTAGTTGTTTGGTTTATTCAACTCTCCGGACGGGCGATACAAAACCAATTCACGCAGTGATTACAGGTGGGGTGGGTCAGAGGATGTCACTCTGCTTCATACATTGCAGGGCAAGGTGTTCTGGTGCAGAGAAATAAAGATAGCAGACCGAACAAAGGTATTCTGCAAAGTGTTCATCCAATCCAGGTTTGGTCTTCGCAAAAGTAGATATATTATGATAATATATCATATTATAATACAGTATTCTAATTGAAAGAAGTACCAGTAAATAATTGTTTCATTGAGAAGGGCTGTTTGGGGATTTTGAGAGTAGGTAAAGGGCAGGTTTGCATCTTCTGCACTGGCAAAGGAATGTGCCATGGGAAAGATAGGGGTGTTGGGAATGATTGAGGAGTGAGTCAGGATATCGCAGAGTAACAATCTCCTCAGAATTCTAAAATGGGAGAGGTGGGGAGGATATGTTTGGTGGTGGTGTTACACTGGAAGATGGCAGAAGTGGCATAGTACATGTTGAATGTAGGCTGGAAGGCAAGGACAAGGGAAATGCTGTTGTTTTTATTTTATTACAGCTTCCCATATGTAATGTAATTTTACATCAGAACATATTTTTCTTTTAGACCCAGAGATTTCTTCACTCAAAAAAATCAATTCAACCAAACTAGTTTATAGTACAGAGCCTTTAATTTAAAAAATTTCATTTGCATTTGCATGCAAAAGTTAATTCCAACAAATCTCTTCTTGACACAGGAGATAAAGGACAGGTCAGAAAAACGGAGGAGAAAGAGTATAAGTAGGACAATTCCAAGGCTCCAGTGATGGGGTGGGGGGCAGCATAAGGGGACATCAGTAGTTTAGGAGACTGGCATAATGAATTGGGCATTGGTTTGAAATCCAGCCCACCCTGATAGGATCATCTGTCTTTCTCCTGCAAGGATCCACATAAGATAGGTATTCAATTTGTATGCAGTAATAAACAAAACTGACAATAATTGTAATTTCCTTCAGAAGCCAGAGGATCATTTGGAAAAATGCCACTAATGTCATACACCACACTTTAAAAAATATATATAATGGTTAAGGCATTTGACAACATTAGTTTAGGAATAATATTAAAGCCCATAAGTGTGTATAGAGGAAAACAAAGGCAAGTCTAGCCATCAGGAATTCTAAGTTGAGGAAAGGTTAGGGAAATTGGATTTCCTTCCCTTGAAACAGCCATTGTTAATTTTATCAAGCTTACAAGATTGACAAAATTTGACCCAATAAATTGTTTATTACAGTGAATGGTCAAACATTAGGAAGCATGATTTAAAATAAAAAGTCTGGAGTAAACAGGGAAGTCAGGCACAACTTGTACACAATAAAACTGTCAAATAAGTTGTCAGGCTGCCAAGCAAACAATACAAATCAGCCCAACAGACAACTGGATGATTTTCTGGGGAAAAAGGATTAAGGTAGGTACATGGGACTGATTTATGAGAAGACCA
Source organism: Carcharodon carcharias (assembly GCF_017639515.1). Taxonomy (NCBI): domain Eukaryota; kingdom Metazoa; phylum Chordata; class Chondrichthyes; order Lamniformes; family Lamnidae; genus Carcharodon; species Carcharodon carcharias. Next base: position 105,303,303 of record NC_054479.1, on the reverse strand, counting down.
GGCAAAGATAGGCTAATGCACAAGATAAACATGGATTGGAATTATGATCTGCTTTATTAATGCAGTGTATACATTTTCTACGGTATTTGTCTATGCATTTTTGCGTTTAAACAATGGAGGGAAGTGTGCAGAGCAATTCTTAATCCGACTCCTAGGCTAGAACAAATGGCTTTTTCTTAAAAAATATGATGTTCCCTTTCCCAATATAATACTCACTTTAAATGACTAATGAGGAACAAAAATAAATTAAGCCAAAGAAAATAAAAGGTGCTCCTCTGTTTTGCTTGTCACAGATGCCGCCGAACCTGAATATTTTAAATAAAAATAGAAAATGATGGAAATAAAGTGTGGTGTCCTCTTGCCCGAAGGAAAAAAAACAGCACCAGAGCGGGCAGCCGCAATGAGCACAGAAAAGTCCAGTCGGAATTCCGTCACCTAGACGCTGGGTTTACCACCCAGACTCCCAAAAATAAGCCTTTGCTAAATAAGGAAATGATTTACAGGGGAGGGGATGATAATAGGGATGGGCTGACTTCCCCCCCAAAAAACACGGAAGTGACAATGGGCCAATAAGAGAATAAGTTATAGACATTCAAAGCCCGTCTGTGCAGCACACTCAAGTTACTGTGCTTTGCCCGCGGTGTTAATTTGGCGGCACCAAATCCCCCAAACCAAGTGCGGCCCCCGCTCTGCTGAGAGAGACAGGCGCTGCACCGGCCCGGGGGCTGCTCCCTCCTACACTACATAAGAAAATCCCCTTCAACTACGTTAAATTCCACAAACGCTCCACTTAACCGGATTAAACGCGAAGCAGACGGAAACTCCAAGCGGCCCAAACTTGCCTTTTGAAACCTTTTCCAACAATGCCGAAGAAATCGGCACCTCTCGCTCCGAACGGCACTGCGTCTGCGCGCGCACACCCACCGCGCCGTGAAAGGCGTAAATTCTGCCTCATCACGCAGGACAATCATCCGCATACGTTACCCATTCATCAGTTTTCTGATGAAAGGTCATTAGGACTCGAAACGTCAAACTCTTTTCTTCTCCGCCGATGCTGCCAGACCTGCTGAGTTTTTCCAGGTAATTCTGTTTTTGTCCAGGTAACATTGCTCAGTTTCAAAATAAAGTGGAAGCTGATATAACTTTAATAGGGATGACCTCTTGACGAAGCATTTATGCCATGGAAAGATTTCACGAAGAAGCAAAACATGATCGTTGCAAAGAAAAAAGACTGACAAGACAAGCCACCAGATGTTTGCCAAATTCTCTTCTGCTGCCACTTTTTTATTCATTTGTGGGATTTAGTCAGCATTTCTTTCTCAATAATTGTCCTTAAGAAAGTGGTATTGAAATGCCTTCATGAACCAAGTCGGCCCATGTGTAGGTACAGCCACAGTGTTGTTAGGCAGGGAGTTCCAGCATTTTGACCCAGTGAAATGAAATATTTCGAAGGTCAATGTGTGACCTAGAAGGAAACTGCAGATGTTCCCATGCACCTGCTGCCCTTGTTCTTCTACGTGGTAGAGGCTGTGGGTTTGAAGGCACTGTCAAAGAAACCTGGCCAAGTTGCTGCCGTGCACTTTTGTTATAGCAGGTGGATGATAGATGGCAAGCTGCCCAAATTCTGAAGAAAACTTGAAGCAGCTGCCACAACTATTTTGCAGTTTGTACTTATTTCAAGATGCAGGCTTTGAATTCAGTAAAAGGTCACCAAGTCTTATATGTTTCTTACAAAACTAAATTAAACCTTTATTAATAGAATGATTTTGAGCACATATCTAGACCTACAAATGATTACTATAACGTCTAAATCCCCCAATTAATCTAAACCCCAGTTACACCTCCGTTAAAGCAAAAGTAGGACACATAGATTTTAAAAGACCCAGGCAAAGTACTACACAATACCCTGAACAGTCGAATTCAAAGTGAGTTTTTCTCAGCTTGTTCCTTGTAGACAGCAGATTAAGGTTTAGATGCTGGAGACTTTTCACATTTGTGTCAGATCTTAAAATTCCTCCCCTTACGCACAACCTTTGCTCCTTGATTCATATTTTCCCCTTTGAATGCAAACACCCATTATTTCACTATGTCTTTGGAATTTACCTCTCTAATAATAAAAATCTATCATAGTACCAATTTTACCAGTAATCTTTGGGAAAAAATAAAGTGTTTCTTTAACTTCTCTTGGCTAGATGTAATATTTCACTCCCTTTTGAATTCAAGCTAGTCTGGTTGATTTAAAAATGCAGATGTTCCCTTTACACCTTGCATTCTAAAACTTCTCCCATGTTTCCCTACTTAACATTTCAAACCTAGCTTATGTTCTGATACATCAAAGCCAGCAGACCAGCTGCCTTTAATTCAATAAAGTCCCACACACATAGACACAGACCCCACTATTACTCTACTTTATAATAAATTCCAATAACATTATGAAAATAATTATATCTTCCTGACAATCCCGTAGATGGTACAATCAAGTGGGCTGCTTTGTCCTGGATGGTGTTGAGCTCCTTTAGTCACATTGGAGATGTGTTCATCCAGGCAAGTGGAGAGTATTCCATCACATTCTGACATATCTTGTAGATGGTGGAAAGGCTTTGGAAAGTCATATGGTGAGTTACTTATCAAGAATACACTGTTTCTGACTCTTGCTTATCCAGTTAAGTTTCTGGTTAATTATAACCCCAATGATGTTGATGGTGGAGGATTCAGTAATAGTAATTGTTAAAGCAGCTGAAGATGGTTGAGCCTAGGACACTGCTTTGAGGGACACCTGCAGCGATGTAATGGGGCTGAGTTGATCAGTGTCCAACAGCCACAATCATCTTTCTCTGTGCTGAGTATAACTAGCCAGTAGAGTTTTCCCTGATTACCACTGCCTTTAATATTACTAGGGTTCCTTGATTTCACATGAGGTCAAAAGCTGCCTTGATATCAATGGTGGTCACTCTAACCTCAGCTCTGGAATTCAGCAATGCTACCAACAAAAACAAACTGACAGTTGCTGATGAATATATGTTGATTATATGAACTGAACCAGTTAACAAATGAACAACTTTATTAACATTATTTTTATTCCAAAATTTCAAATGATAAAAATCTATAAATTATGGAATAACCCATGACAAGGAGAACATAAATTATGTGAAAAACACAAAATGTAATTGACAAGAATACATCCAAAATTGGTACAGGTAATATAAGCCACAGAATAAACAGAATTTTGACAGTTTTATACACAAAACAGTTTTCACATTACACAGTGGGTTAACCTTCACAGTTCTTTTGGAACTGCATTTGTAGCTTTATTAAACAATCACCAACTATGACAGCCAATCTTGTTCATGTCCTATTTTGTGCTGTTCTATAAGTAGTGGTATTTGCCACTAGAACTTGCCTTGCTATTCTAGGGAATGAATCTTTGATGATAGAAGAAAACAATTTTAAGTTTGGATAAATAATATGGTATTCAATCCTTTATGGTGCCATGTGTATGGTTCTTTCCATGTTGAGGTAAGTGCCAATGTTTGCATTGGAGTATCAATACATAGTCAAAAACAGTAATGTTTAAAAAAATATTTTTATGCAGATCATAGAGAGAGAAGTCAATGCTGGGGAAGTGCTCCATTTCAGGCACCCAGTGTCACCATTACATACTACTGAGTTACACATAGCACAGTTAGATGCAGAGCAAAGCTCCCTCCATCCTACCCCAACAATGTACCTCAGAAGAGCACCTCCATTACATCAGTGTGGTACTTTTCCCCATGTCCCACATCAACCATCCTTAGGCTGGCTGGAGTGACACATTGTAGATTCATCCATCCCCATTAGAAACTAGATTCAAACTGGTGAAATTCATCTTATTGGATTTTTACAGCCAGCTGATAGAAGAAACTCTTATCTCATTAGTTTGGGTTGCAATCTAGATGCCAGATTTGAAAAAGGTAATGTCTAACTTATTACACCACTCAGTTCCCAAGACACTGATTTTATTTTAGGTTATTTTAAACTTTGGAGGAGCTAGGGAAGTAGGAAAATATCACAATTTCATAAAACAAAATGAAGTTACTATGCAAACTATTTAACAAAGCAACTATAAAGCTGCTCAGTTCTACTTCACTAAACTTCCTAAGTGCTTAATCCCAAAAATAAATGTTCATACAAGTTGACTAAAATGGTGTTTGCTACATTATCCTATAGATGACAAATGGAGATATTGCGCAAAACATAAAAGTACTATGGATGCTGGGAATGGAAATGTTATAGGTCAGCGACCTTTTATCAAAACTGGCAGAGGGTTAAAGATGTAACAGGATTTAAGCAAGTCTAGAGGCAGGGAAAGGAAAGGAGGAGGGGAGGAAAGAACAAAAGGGAAGGTTTGTGATAGGGTGGAGGGCAAGAATGATTAAAAGGACAATAATGATGCAAATGAAAGGAGGTGGTAATGGGTCAAGAAACTAAAGATGGGTCTACAGGAGCTGTAAATAGCACCTGCCATCTTAAAAAAATAGCAGTGTTTACAATCTGAAATTGTTGAACTCAAAGTTGAACCTGGAATGCTGTAATATGCTCAACTGAAAGATGAGATGCTGTGACTTGGGAAAGATGAGGTGCTCTGACCTGGATCACTAAAACAGTGAAGGATGCTGAGAACAAAGAGGTCAGAATGGGAAGGAGAATTAAAGTGGAAATGCTGGGTATTTATTGTTACCCCCTATTCAAGCTACTGCCCATATTTCCATCACATGCGTAAAATAACTGCTAGTGTGTATGTGTAGATAATCAGCTAAAATACTGAACTATTGTAAAAAGAGAAAACAAAATGTGTTATAAGGGGTAGAAAATACTACCTAATGATAATTTTACTGAAAAGTAAAAATAGGAAATCTCATCTTGTAATCAGGCTGCCTGTTTCACTGCAATTATCAAAAGGAGCAATTTGATCCTAAAGTATTGAGTGAAGATGATCAGTTATCCTAAGGTAGAATATTAAAAATACTTTTCTTCCTTCAAATACTACATTCATCTAAAAAATGATCTGCCTTCATTTAAACAAAATGTTATTTGCACTGCAAATCAATTTAATTGTTTATACATTTTAACAATAAATTCAGTCACCAACTGCCAGCACAACACAAACACTTCAAAACCTACGCCATAGTCCCAGTGTCTAAAGTGCACATGACTGTGCTGATAGAGTGATGATGCCCATCAAAGTAGGTCTGTTCATTTCTTTCTTCTGCAATGTTTCTTGGGATTTTATTCTATATTAAAGCATCTATATAGAATGAATGTTATTTTTTCACTTTCTAAACAAAAATAAAATTACCCACTGTCTTAATAGAATACCACATGGTTTACAGTGAAGCCCTACTGGAGTAATAGGACCCTTCTAGATATAACCACTGCAGTTAATGCATTGCATTGTATTTATGCTGTGAAACAGCTTGAGGCAGAATGTACAGAATTCTATTCAACATCATGAATTTTTATTCCATCTATTTCATATCTCATAAATGGACATGGGTGTTTTAGGCATTTAGGTCCTCACTAAAGTAGAAGTTTGTGCTGATCAGGAGAAATGTTGGGTCAGTGGTGTACTCTTAGATAGAGGGGGATTGGTTAGCTCAGTTGGCTGGTTTGTGATGCAGAGTGATACAGACAACACGGGTGCATTCCTGTACCAACTGAGGTAATCCACAAAGGCCCCACCTTCTCAAACTCGACTCTTGCCTGAGGTGTGGTGACCCTCAGGTTAAACTCACCACCAGATGTCTGTCTCTCTCTAATGAGGGAGCAGCCTATGGTCCTCTGGGACTACAGCTATTTTCATTTAGATAAAAAGGGTACCCTCTTGGATGTAAAGAAATACAATATACCTTTATTTAAAAATATCTGAATATTTAGGCAATAATGATCAACTTTCCATATCTTAAAATATTATGACTATACATAGAAGGTTGCATCATTTCCCACAAAACTAAACAATAAAGCATAATTGTTAATTTTAGAGATGAAAGCAACTTATTTTAACGTTTTAAAAACTAACAGTGAAATACAAAATTTTACTTAATAAGCACCTTTGGATTTGTCATTAAAATGGCTTGAAAGGCTGAAGTTCTCAACTCTACTTAAAAGAGTGATGATGTGAATACTATTGAGAAGGAAAACAGCTACAAATCATCGTGAATTGCAAGATAATGTGCTTGTAATATAACATTTGGGGGACAGTGACTTCCCCTTTGTCAATGGCATTCTGGTATAAGCTCAATGTCATCAAAACTGTTGTCTGCAATGTGTTGTCCCACACATCACAAGGTTAAAAGTTGAGTTTGGAGGCCCTTTCAAATCCTTTAACATCTTTTAAAAGATGCTGATTATCATACTGATTTAAAAAAAAGTTTACATGGTCTCATAAGCCATAATTGTCATTGAGGTAATCTATAACAGCTGACATACTTGACAGCACATTAAAGATTTTCTTCTCTTGCTTTGAAGTTATTCGTTCCAACATGTACATCAAATGGTGATGAAAACAAGTGTATGGTGTTCCATACTCCAAAGCAATGTCAACCCAATCCCGAACACACTGCAAGGGGGTTTCTTCATATCCTGCAAACATAGCAGGATTTGCTAAAAGGCCTCGAGCAGCCATTACACCTGTATACAGTAAACAAAGAGAAATCATTTAAAAGTGGATGCAAATTAAAGTCAAGCTTGTACATTTTTTTAAAAAGGTAAGTTGACAAACTTACAACAGTCTTGAGCAAAGTGTAAGTTAGTTTGACCCATGAACATTGTTAATTGCCAAAAAAAAACATGCTGAATGATATGGAAAGCAACTTCTCTTAGTCAATTTTCCCTCCCCCACCCCCACACATGCTTTCTATGCAAGTAAACTCAAGATTCCCACAAGGACATCATGTTCTACAATTGCAGCTATTCAAGTTGTTATAATATAGTCTTCTAAAAACTTATTAAAGTCAAAACACATTCAGAACTCCATGATTTTCTTGCTCTTGTACCTGTTTCAGTTAATGTATTTGTTGACGGGGGAAGGATACAGTGGTGATGAAAGTGGAGAAACTATAGATTATGGTTGGTGTTCATGTTCAAATCTACAGTAACAAATGATCTATTTTAACCAACTTTTGGACATATCAGTGTTTTTATAATGGGGCCTTGCAGCTGAGCACAATTCGACATTCAAACAAGCATATCTTTGCAAGAGCTAATGGTTCGAGATCAGGAATGAAGACTCTTGATAATTTTTTCCCTTTTTATCCCAAGTATGCTGAGGCCAAATGTACTACCCCTACTGAAATTTGGTAAGTCATCACTGTCCAGGAATTGACCATGGGACTGTACTTCTTTGTATGGATTAGTGCCACAATTCATTATATGAGCCCATGAAGCCATTTGGCTAATTCAGGTATAATTAAAATTAATAATATCCTTTAAATAACTTGGGCACATTATTTGTAATGCCTTTTTTTGCCTGTGTCTAAGAACTGGTGTTCTAAATATTGTGTGTTCTTGGGTTATGGGAAATGCTAGAAGTTGTTCTCCTTAGAGCAAAGAAGATTTGACAGATTTGTGGTGATTGGCAAGAGAACCAACTAGAGGCAAAATGAGGAATCTTTTTTTTACACTGAGTTGTTGCAATGTGGAAAGCACCGAGGGTGGTGGAAGTCAACTCAATAGTACAATGAATAAAGATTTAATCACAGCACTAGGGGGATATAGTAGGGGAGTGGATCTGATTGGATAGCATTCTCAAAGATGAGATGAATGGTCTCCTTCAGTGCTACATGATTCTATGACATAAGGCTGCATTTATTGCCAATCCTTTGTTGTCCCAAGGTGATGCTGGGCCTTCTTGAACCACTGCAGTCCTTACGGTGACGGTGCTTCCACAATGGTTTTGGGTAGGGAATTTCAACATGGTAACATAGGGATGATGAAGGGATAATGATATAACTTGCACATCCTGATGGACATAAGAGGACAAACTCAAATACACTTGGACTACCAAATAGAAACGTATTTTGCCATTGGCAGGATTCTTCCCTGCCCAAAACAGTACCTGTATACTAGAAAAGAGCAGTAGTATTTTGTGTTACAATCACTAATTTGCAGCTTAAGGTGGCTATTTTTAAGGACATGTATAGAGAAAGAACATCTCTCTATACAAAACTTGCAAAAAAATTCAAGCTTTAATTGATATAAGCACTGATTTACAGAAATATTAAGACATGTTGTAACAAAATACTTCCTTCCTTTTCTGTGATTATATTTAGATTGGAAAAATAAGACATTTAGGCCAAAAATACATTTTGGAATAGGTATGATGCTCATAAAAGTTTCTGCACAAAAGATGAAAACAACAACTTGTGTAAATCTTTCAAAGTCACGTGAAGGAATTGGGTAGTAAAATAGGCCATTTTAAGTACCTGATGATTACCCTATCTTACACAGTTATGTATTTTTGCTAATTGTGAATCTTTATTTAAGGAGAAATCCTTGAACAGAAACGTTTAAGTGAAAAAATGAACTTTCAAGCAAAACTCAAGTGATTGGTGAGGTGAATATATTGATAAATTGTCAATTTTCAATGGGTTTGAATTCAGATGTAAGTTGTCATCATACATGGGCAGGAAGGTTTAGGTTCAGTCCCCAGTCTGTGGGGAGTTAGCTAAACTCGATTGGGTGACATTAGGAACACCACAGTTGGCCTCAGTCCCTGATTTAGCAAGAAGAGAAAAAAAACACTCCTAATTGCTATTTGGTGATACTCTCTGGATGGAAGCGCATATATGGATGTCAGTTGTGATGTTCCTGAAACTGACCCCGCCCGCCAACACTCCCCATCAAGGTTCACACATGAATAATTGCTTGAGTAAGGTACTATTGGAGGCTTAGTGCCTGTGGAGGTAAATTGCAGCAAGAAATTAATGCCTTCATGAAAGGAGAGAAGAATGAAAGAAAACTCAAGTGAAAAAAAGTAACAAAACTTAATTGTTGTCTATGCATCTTGGCTAATATTTACTGCAAGATGGGTAGAGAACATCAATCTAACCCCCCACTATTGCTTTCACCAGAGTAGCTGAAATATTTAGAAGGCACCAATTCAAGTAAAAATATTCAATTGAGAGAGATTGGCTATTAAAATTCTTCCTGTATAATGGCTGCTGTAATCTTTCCTATAGCATTTTGAAAGGGATAATAAATAGCTCATCAATAGAGATCGGACTATTCAAGCTTATGATGTAATTACTAACTCTGTTGAAATGTTGGATTTACCGTATTTTCTTCACCATTATTCCTTACCATCAATTCCTGTCAGTTGATGCACAAAATCGATATCTTTATTGCTCCTTACATCTCCATTTGCTACTACCGGTATATTTAAGTTTTCTTTAATAATCTTGATTGTATCATAGTGCACAGGTTGATGCCGCTCCTCAGTTGCTCTGCCATGAACAGTAATCCAAGAGATTCCAGCTGCCTCAACCTTCCGACAAAGATCTACAGTTCTTGCTAGGTCTTTGTGTATTCTGCAATAAAAAATCATGGACTACTACAGGTGAATTAAACCTAGAATGAAACAGACCATATGTTAGACGAAGTAATATCAAAACGATTACTATTTAAACAGTGGTGAAATGCAATTTAAAAAAAATTCATTCATAGGATGTGGATGTTGCTGGCTAAGCCAGCATTTATTGCCCACCCCTAATTGCCCTTGAGATGACGGTGGTGAACTGTCTTCTTGAACTGCTGCAGTCCATGTGGTGTAGGTACACCCACAATGCTGTTAAGAAAGGAGTTCCAGGATTTTGACCGTGACACTGAAGGAACAATGATATATTTCCAAGTCAGGATGGTGTGCTGCTTGGAGGGGAGCTTGCAGGTGGTGGTGTTGCCTTGCATCTGCTACCGTTGTACTTCTAGATGGTAGCGGTTGTGGGTTTGGAAGGTGCTGCCTAACTTGCCGAGTTCCTGCAGTGCATCTTGTAGATGGTACACACTGCTGCCACTGTGTGTCGGTGGTGGAGGGAGTGAATGTTTGTGGATGGGATGCCAATCAAGCGGGTTGCTTGTCCTGGATGCTATCAATCTTCTTCAGTGTTGGAGCTGCGCTCATACAGGCAAGTGGAGTATATTCCACCATACTCCTGACTTGTGCCTTTTAGATGGTGGACAGGCTTTTGGGAATCAGGTGATTTACTCACTGCAGGATTCCTAGCCTCTGACCTGATCTTGCTGCCACTCTATTTATATGTGTGGTCCAGTTCAGCTTCTGGTCAACAGTAACCTCCAGGATGTTGATAGTAGCGGATTCAGTGATGGCAATGCCACTGAATGTCAAGTAGCGATGGTTAAATTCTCTCTTGTTTTAAGATAATCATTGCCTAGCACTTGTGTACCATGAATATTACTTGCCACTTGGCAGCACAAGCTGGATATTGTCCAGGTATTGCTGCATTTGGACATGGACTGCTTCAGTATCTGAGGAGTAGCAGTTGGTGCTAAACATTGTGCAGTCATCAGCGAACAACCCGAGTTCTGACCTTATGATGGAAGGATGGTCATTGATGAAGCAGCTGAAGATGGTTGGACCGAGGACACTACCCCGAGGAACTCCTGCAGTGATGTCCTGGAACTGAGATGACTGACCTCCAACAACCACAACCATCTTCCTTTGTGCTAGATATGAGTCCAGCATAGAGTTTTCCCCCTGATACGCATTGACTCCGGTTTTGCTAGGGGTCCTTGATGCCACACTCAGTCAAGTGCTGTCTTGATGTCAAGGGCAGTCACTCTCACCTCACCTCTTTCATTCAGCTCTTTTGTCCATGTTTGAACCAAGGCTGTAATGAGGTCAGAAGCTGAGTGATCCTGGCAGAACCCAAACTGAGCATCAGTGAGCAGGGTTGCCACATCATCGATTTATTCGGTCAGTGATGAATATCCACTTAGCACCAAGACATTGCAAGGCCCAAAAATCCAAGAGGAAAAAGATCAATGTCTCAGCCTGAAAGATGCACGACCAAAGACGAATTCCAAGTGCAGCTCATGTTCAAAGTTGAAAATCTTCACATTCAGCTCAATCCCAGAATGATGGGATGAAATAAATTCAGCAGTAATTGACTCCTGTGCCCAGACTACTGGGTTCAAGCATTGTCGTTGCCAGGACTTGTTCAATGAAAACAACGCTGAAATACGTGAGCTCCTAGGAAAAAAATGAGCAGCCTTTATTGTCTGGCAGAAAAACTGAAGGTCACAAATCAAGAAGACAGCGTTCCAACAGCTCAAGGCTTACGCTCAAAGATAAATCTGGAAGATCAGGGATATGTGGTGGGAAGAGAAAGCCCACAAGATCCAACAATATGCTGAACATTATGATATCAAAGCTTCTTTGAAGCCACCAGGGCTACCTACGGACCAAGGTCAAATGGATAAAATCCCCTTCGCTCATTGGATAGTGTTTCTTATCATAAAGATGAACAATGCTATCTGTAAATGTTGGAAAGAACATTTTCAACAATTCCTGAATTGTGAATTGACAGTGACAGCTGATACTCTCCAGGCTATCCCACAGTACCCTGTGGTAGAATTCATGAGTGAACCACATCGATGGGAAAGTTGCAACAAGGAATCAAAACAACAAAGCCTGCAGACCCATGATATTCCAGCTGAGGTCTTCAAACCTGGTGGGCTTTTCCTCACATCAATACTCCAAGCAGTGAGTTTTGGTAGTATTCTCATTAATACAGTAGTGTCAGATTAAGTTAAACGATGCGTACAAACAGGTAAGAAATCAACTTGTAGAAGGGAACAGAAGTGTTTGTATCGAATCTATATATAAGACTCTCAATACTGTTAAAATTCACCAGAAGGTAAGAAAAATTTGCATGAGTTAAATTGAGAATGACAATTATGTTTAGAAAGCTTTGAACAAACAAAATGACATCTACCCTGTATCACAGCACTCTAGGTCACCATCATGATATAATAATGGTGCCGCCAAACTAAAGAAGTTTAAAATTTTAACAAAGATCTTTTTAATGAGGAGTGTGTAAAAGCAAAGGAACTATGTTCTGTGGAGTTTGAAAGAAGACTAATCTACTTTCTAGCAAGTTCAAATAATAAACAGAAATTTGTGAAGATACTGCTACAACTGTTTATAGTGCTACTGTTTCTTGTTTTGTGCTGTGAATAAAAATGTTAAATGAAGGTCAAATTGTAAAAGATTTTACCTAATTTGCTATATTAATCCTAACTGTCCAAGAGCTGTCCCAGCTCAATATCACCCAAGTACATATTTGCAAAATAATCATTAATCCTGATGTTTTATTGCATTTCCATGACTAAAGTATTCACCTTATCTTAATGGAGACTGAAAAGTTGGGGCATTCCACTTGATTCTTGACCTGACGCACCATGTCCTGAACCAGTTCTGGTTTATTTATTAGACAAGCACCATATCCTTCTGCCATTGCCCACCTGTGTGAAAATTTAAATATACGTAATGCATACTGCAATGTTAGTGATTTGCAAAATAACTGTTGGTAGATGTGGCTCACAAATTCTGTTTTTTTTTAAACTATTGTACATAAACAAGTATTGAAGAAAAGCAGTAAATTTTACACATTTGTACCACTTAGAACTAAACTTACATTCAAATACAATAGGAAACAAACTGCAAAGAAATTGTAACGTGGTAAAGGACAACATAGAACTAAAAGCAGCAGCATACAAAAATGCAAAAAAGGCACAGATCCTTGTGAGCAAGTGAGATACAAAAAACAGCAAAGGGTGATAAAACAAATAGAATGAACTACAAAACAAGAGTATGAGAAGAAACTTATAAAGCTTCAAAATCAATAGAAACATTTTTTACAATTCTATTCGGAAAAAGAGGGTGGCCAGGAGCAACCTGGGCCCCTTAAAAACTGATAATGGTGATATCGTCAATGAAAATTAAGAAATGGACATGCTGACCTTATGTCAGTATTTATGGTTGAGGAAGAGGGTATCATCCTAAGGAAACTAGTATGAAATGAGGAACATGCTATGCTAAAAATAATGACATTAAAGAGCAACAAACTTCCAGGATTAGATGGTTGCTAACCCTGAGTTTTAAAGGAAGTAAGTCAGAACAGTGAAGATGCTCTAACTATAATCTTCCAAAGTTTTCAATTCAGGAATCATTCCTTTAGATTGGAAAATTATGCATGTCACTTTGCTATGTGAGGGAGAGAGAAACCAGAGAATTGTTGTAAAAAAATGACTAGAATGTATAATTAAGGATAAAGTGACTGAACATCATGAAAATTTTCAACAGATCAAGAGAGGGCCAGAATGGATTTGTCAAGTGTAGGTCATGCCGGATTGAAATTTATGAAGAGGCGACTAAAATACTGGCCAAGGGAGTGTCCATGGATGTTATTTATATGGACTTCCATTAAGTATTTGATAAAGTATAAGAAACTTTTAGCTAAAGTTGAGCTTATGGAATTGAAGTAAAATTATTTGATCGGATGTCTTAATTTGCACCAAGTCCTGTTCACCTATCATCCCCATGCTTGCTAACCTACAATGGCTCCTGATCAAGCAACATCTTAGTTTTAAAATTCTCATCCTTGTTTTAATGTAGCTCCATGGCCTCCTCCTTCCCGATCTCTGTAATCTCCAGTAGCCCCACAATCATTGATATTCGTGCTTCTCTAATTCTGGTATCCCTATTTGAATTGCTCCATCATTGGTAGCCACACCTTCATCTGCCTAAGCCCTAAGCTTTGGAATGTCCTCCCTACACCTTTCTATCTCTCTCTCCCTTGCTTTTCTCCTTTAATCTACCTCTGAGCAAGCTATCAGTCATCTGACCTAATATCTCCTTATGTGGCCCGATGCTGTATTTCGATTTATAACTGGCTCTTCACAGGACTTGGGAGGTTTCAGTACATTAAAGGTGCTACATAAATATACATTGTTGTTGTTTGGTAAGGTAAATGGCTGAGTGGTAAGAAACATAGAGCAGAGATAATGGGCACATACACTAATTGACAGACTGTGCCTCGTGGTGTCCCTCAAAGAACTGTGTTTGGGTCTCAACTATTCACTGTATTTATTAACTACTTAGATGATGGGATAGGAAGCCACATATCCAAGTTTGCCTATGGCACAAAGATAGGGGCATTGCAAGCAATGTCGATGGAAGCATAATATTACAAAAAGACAGTGAATGGGCAAAACTGTAGCAAATGTATTTCAATGTAGGCAAATATGAGATCATCCACTTCGGATCTAAAAGAATGGAACAGGGTACTTTCTAAATGGTGAAAAGCTAGAAACTGGAAGGTCAAAAAGACTGATGTTGAGATGAAAATGTCATGAGCAGATACAGAAAATAATGAAAAAGGCTAATGAAATGCTGGCCTTAATATCTAGAGATGGGCAATATAATGGGGATAGAAGTCATGCCTCAGCTATGCAAAGCTCTGGTTAGACCACATCTGGAGTACTGTGAGAAATTTTGACGCTACACCTTAGGAAGGATACACTGACTTTGGAGAGAGTGCAGTACCTGGACTCCAAGGGTGAAAATACAAAGGGAGATTCACAAGCTAGTATGTATTTCCTGGAATTTAGAGGTTAAAGGGTGATTTGATATTGAGGGGAACAAATAGGGTGGGTAGAGAGAAACGATTTCTGCTGGTTGGGAAATCTAGGACTGGGGTTTTTGTCTAAAAATTAGAGCTAAACCTTTCATGAGTGAAATTAGGAAACACTGCTCACAAAGGGTAGTATAAGTTTTGAACTCTCTTCCACAAATTGCAATTGATGCTAGATTAATTGTTAATTTTAAATCCGATTGAAGGCATTTTGTTAACCAAAGATGTTAAGGTATATCAGGTCACAGATCAGCCATGATTTCACTGAATGGTGGAACATTGTGTCAGCTGTGGCTCAGTTGGTAGCATTCTTACAAGGTTCCGGGTAAAAGTCCCACTCCAGGGCTTGAGCACAAAAATCAAGGCTGACAGTCCAGTGGAGTATTGAGGGAGCATTGAATTGTCGCACGGGCTGTCTTTTGGATGAGACATACCAAGGCCCCATCTGCCTGCTCAGGTGGATGTAAAAGATCCCATGGCACTATTTTGAAGAACAGCAGGGGAATTATCTCCAGGGTCCATGCCAATATCCTTCAATAAACACCACAAAAAACAGATTATTTGGTTATTTTCACATTGTTATTTGTGGGAGTTTGCTAAGTGCATATTGGTTGCTGCGTATCCTTCATTACAACAACACTTCATTGGTTGTAAAGTGTTTTAAGACATCTGGTGGTCATGAAAAGTGCTATATAAATCCAAGTTTTTTTTTTGTAAATTAGGCCTGAGGGGCTAAATAGTCTTCACCTGTTCCCATGTGCTTATAAATAATATAACTTTCAACATTTACAGAAGCAGAATAATTATTAAGTTTATCTTACCTTTGTGGACAACCGCAGTTCAAGTCAACACCATCTGCAAATGGAGAAACTATACAAGCAGCATCAGCTAAATCCTGTGCATGATTAGCGGCAAACTGCACAACCAGTGGACGATCAACTGTCAAATAAAGTGCATGATATGTCAGCATAGAGCTTCCCTTTAAACCATTTCTATCATGTTTAAATAATTTCTATCTCCTTCAGTTTGGCACCTTACACCTAACAATATTCTTAGTACAGAAGATTGCTAAGTTGTGCTCCAAACCTGACAAACACTGAGGACTCTGGTCATTATTTAGAGATACAATTCTATTCTACCACACCAGATCATCAATACGTTTTAGAGGGATTCCTCTAATGAGTGAATCTCACTCTGGATAACACAGGTGAGCAGAGATAAGAATCTCTGAATATGGGGCTCATGTCCAATGGAAGTGGATTGGCAAATCCACATCACATCTAGCCCTTTTTCTTGGTAGGAGTTGTGAGTTGGGCTAATGACCAGTCCAAATAAAAAGGGATTTTGTCACAGAAACAGGATCTGCTGGATGTAAAGCAGTGGAAGAAATGTATTGCCTCATGTGGCATAGCGTGGATGAAGAATTCTTCTATTATGTACTTTCACATTTAAGTTCCTGCTCTGTAAGCTACACCCTAAGTGTAAATGACCTCAGCTGCAGTGAACCACTGGCATAATAAACCTATTTAAATTTAAGCCTATACACCTTTTGGATGAAGCAGCTCTTATCATGCAATTAAAACGCAAGGAGCCAGTCTTACAGATTTACACACCAGCAGATTCCAGCTGCCCTACTGAAAAAGAATAAAAAGCTGCTTTTATTTCACTCCTTTCGGATCCTTATGCCATGTCAAAGTGCACTCCAACCAGTGGAATACTTCCAAAAATTGTCACTTGTAATCATGGAGTCATTGAGTTATACAGCAGAGAAACAGGTACTTCGGCCCATTGTGTCTGTGAGAGCCATCAAGCAACTATCTATTTTAATCCCATTTTCCAGCTCTTTGCCCATAGCCTTGTATGGTTTAGTATTTCAAGTGCTCATCTAAATATTTATTAAATGTTGTGAGGGTTCCTGCCTCTACCACCCCCTCAGGCAGTCTGTTCCAGATTCCAACCACCCTTTGGGTGAAAAATACATTCCTAAAATCCTCTATAAACCCCCTGCCTCTTACCTTAAATCAATACCCCCTGGTTATTGACAACTCCGCTAAGGGGAAATGTTTCTTTCTATCTACCCTAAGTCCCTCATAATTTTGTATGCCTCTATAAGGTTACCCCCTCAGCCTTCTCTGCTCCAAGGAAAACAAACCTAGCCTAATCCAGTCTCCCTTCATAGCTGATACGCTCCAGTCCAGGCAACATTCTGGTGAATCTCCTCTGCATCCTCTCCAATGCAATCACATCCTTCCTTTAGAACTGCACACAGTACTCCAGCTTTGGCCTAACTAGCATTTTATACAGCTCCAACATAATGTCCCTGCTCTTATATTCTATGCCTCGGCTAATAAAGGCAAGTATCCCATATGCCTTCTTAACCACCTTATCTACTGCTGTTGCCTTCAGGGATCTATGGACATGTACACCAAGGTCCCTCTGAACCTCTGTACTTAGTCGGGTCCTACCATTCATTGTGTATTCCCTTGCCGTGTTAATCCTCCCAAAATGCATCATCTCACACTTCTCAGGATTAAATTCCATTTGCCACTGCTCTGCCCATTTTATCAGCCCATCTATATCGTCCTGTAATCTAAGGCTTTCCTCCTCACTATTTACGACACCACCAATTTTCATGTCATCTGCAAGCTTGCTGATCATATCTACTATATTCACATCTAAATCATTAATGTACACTACAAACAGCAAGGGTCCCAGCACCGTTCCCTGCAGTACATCACTCATCACAGGCTTCCAATTGCAAAAACAATTTTCGACCATCACCCTCTGTCTTTTGCCACTAAGTCAATTTTGGATCCAATTTGCCAAATTATCCTGGATCCCATGGCCTCTTACTTTCTTGTCCATTCTCCCATTCAGGACCTTGCCAAAAGTCTTACTGAAGTCCATGTAGACTACAACAACTGCATTACCCTCACAACTAGCCACTTCCTCGAAAAATTCAATCAAATTTGTTAGGTATGATCTCCCCCTGTCAAAACCATGCTGACTACCCTTGACTAATCCCTACCTCTCCAAGTGGAGATTAATCCTGTCCCTCAGAACTTTTTCCAATGGTTTCCCTACCACTGATGTTAGACTCACTGACCTGTAATTAGCTGGTTTATCCCTACTACCCTTCTTGAATAATGCTACCACATTCACTGTCCTCCAGTCCTCTGGCACCCCTCTTGTGACAGAGAGAATTTGAAAATTAGCGTCAGCAATCTCCTTCCTTGCCTCACGTAGCAGCCTGGGATGCATCTCAGCTGGGCCTGAATATTTATCCACTTTTAAGCCTGCTAAAACTGCTGATACCTCCCCACTGTCAATGCTAATTTGTTCAAGTATACCACAGTCCCGGTCCCTGACTTCTACAACTACATCGTCCTTCTCCATAGTGAACACAGATGAAAAGTAATTATTTAAAACCTCACCTACATCCTCCGGCTCCTCGCACATATTGCTAATTTGGTCTCTAATGGGCCCTACTCTTTCCCTGGTTATCCTTTTGCCCTTAATATATTCATAAAATACCTTGGGATTTTCCTTTTTTTGCCTGCTGGTGTTTTTTCACCCCTCTTCGCTCTCCTAATTACATTTTTTAAGTAGCCCCCCACTACACTTTCTATACTCCTCTAGGGCTTCTGCTGTTTTCAGCCCTCTGTACTTGCCATAAGTCTCCTTTTTTTCCTTATCAAATCCTCTATATCCCTTAACATCCCCTGGACTTGTTGGTCCTACCCTTCACCTTTACTGGAACATGTTGGCCCTGAACTCTCTATTTCCTTTTTGAATGACTCCCACTGGTCTGATGTAGACTTTCCTACAAGTAGCTGCTCCCAGTCCACTTTGGCCAGATCCTGTCTTGTCATTTGAAATCAGCCTTCCCCCAATTCAGGACCTTTATTTCCAGTCCATCTTTGTCCTTTTCCATAACTACCTTAAATCTTAGCAGAGTTATGGTCACTATTTCCGAAACACTCCCCCACTGACACATCCACCACTTACCCGGCTTCATCCCTAAGATTAGGTCCAGTACCACCCCTTCTTTTGTAAGACTTTCTACGTGCTGGCTCAAAAAGCTCTCCTGGAAGCACTTTAAGAATTCCGCCCCCTCTAAGCCTTTCATACTAAGAATATCCCAGTCAATATTGGGGAAGTTGATATCCTCTACTATTATTACCCTATTGTTTTTACACTTCTCTGGAGATTTGCCTACATATCTGTTCCTCTATCTCCCCCTGACTGTTTGGAAGCCTATACTGCACTCCCAGCAAAGTGAATGTCCCCTTTTTGTTTTTAAGTTCTACCTATACGGCCTCATTTGAGGAACCTTCTAAGAAGCCATCCCTCCTTACTGCAGTAATTGACTCCTTGATCAATTATGCAATGCCACCTCCTCTTTTACAACCCCCCTGTCATGCCTGAAGATTCTATACCCTGGAATATTGAGCTGCCAGTCCTGCCCTTCCCTCAACCATGTCTCTGTGATAGCAACAATATCATCTTCTCATGTGTTAATCAACACCCTCGATTCATATGCATTACTTGTTAAGACTCCTTGAGTTAAAATGGATGCAATTCAGCCTTGCATTATTCCCTTGTACCTCAACAGGTCTATATTTGCTCTGCCTTCCAGACTTAGTTTCTCTTCTATACTTGGCTGTGCATCTCCCCCTCCTGTACCTCCACACTTTATCCCACACCCCTGCCAAGTTAGATTAAACTCCCCACCAACAGCATTAGCAAACCTCCCCGCAAGGATGTTGGTCCCGTTCCGGTTCAGGTGCAACCCGTCCGACTTGTACAGGCCCCACCTTTGCCAGAATCAGACCCAGTGATCCAGGAAACTAAAGCCCTCCCTCCTGCGCCATCTCTTTAGCCATGCATTCATCCACTCTATCCTCCTATTCCTATAATCACTAGCACGTGGCACAGGGAGTAATCCAGCAATTACAATCTTTGAGATCCTGCTTTTTAATCTGCTACCTAGCTCCCTAAATTCTCATTGCAGGACCTCATCCCTCTTTCTACCTGTTTCGTTGGTACCAATGTGAACCACGACCTCTGACTTCACCCTCCCTCTTCAGAATGCTGTCCAGCTGTTCTGTGACATCCTTGACCCTGGCACCAGGGAGGCAACACACCATCCTAGAGTCACTCTACGGCTGCAGAAGTGCCTGTCTGTACCCCTCGCTATTGAGTCTCCTACCACTATTGCTTTTACTCTCTTACTTCTCTCCCCCTTGTGCAGCTGAGCCACCCACAGTGCAGTGAACTTGGCTCGCTGCACTCTCCAGAGGAACCTTCGCCCTCACTACTTTCCAACACAGAAAAACGGTTTTGAGTGAGATGCACTCTGGGGCTTTCCTGACTACCTGCCTGCCTCCCTTCTTCTGACTGGTGGTCACCCATTCCCTCTCTGACTGCACTTCCTTAAGCTGCAGTGTGACCACATCTAAAATGTGCTATCCATGTAACCCTCAGCCTCAAGGATGCACCACTACCTCTCTAGCTCACGCTCAAGCTTCGAAGCCCATTGCTCAAGCTGGCAATGAAGACAAACGTGGCACCCAATTTCCACAACAAGATTGAACAAACAACAAATTAGATAAATGACAGTAAATCTGATTTATTGGTGTTGGTTGAGGAAGAAATGCCAGCCAGAACACCAGGAGAACTCCCTTAACAAAAACAGAATTACCTGGAAAAACTCAGCAGGTCTGGCAGCATCGGCGGAGAAGAAAAGAGTTGACGTTTCGAGTCCTCATGACCCTTCGACAGAACTTGAGTTCGAGTCCAAGAAAGAGTTACTCTTTCTTGGACTCGAACTCAAGTTCTGTCGAAGGGTCATGAGGACTCGAAACGTCAACTCTTTTCTTCTCCGCCGATGCTGCCAGACCTGCTGAGTTTTTCCAGATAATTCTGTTTTTGTTTTGGATTTCCAGCATCCGCAGTTTTTTTGTTTTTATCTTAGGAGAACTCCCTTGCTGTTCTGCAAACAGCAGCAGAACAAAGGGCCTCAATTTAGCTTTCTCACCCAAAAGATGGGGCCTCCGACAAGGTATTTTAATGAATCTAGATAAAATGCAGAACACCAAAGTGGGGGTTGTACTTGCATTATAAATAAATTCCATTAAACATTGCAATTAGAGAGATAAAGGTTTGAGAAGGAAAAGCAATGTTACCTCAATTACAAAACAAGTTTGAGAAGTTGAAGCCTGGGTAAACATCAGAGGCTGTAGTTCAAAACCTATTCTCATCCACAATGTACAAACAAAATTAGTGTGTAATGCTAATGAGGAAAATAACTATGGCTTTTAAACCCTGTAAATATGTTCCACACTCCTTTAAAAAGTTTTTAATTTTAAATTATTACTATATTGTATTCAGTACTGAAAATAAGACCACAGGAGGTATATTCAGCACTGGTTTGGGAGAGGAAAGATTAGCTTGTTATAGCATTGGTTCACACAAAATAAATGCAATTCAAAAATATACATTACCATAATTTGTTGTGAATTCATTGTCTCTGGCCTTGCCGGATCTCAGGAAGGCAGAAGCAATGATCATTGGAGTAAAACACAGTTCACAATCATACTTTCTGACCAGTGATCGAAATGCCAACCTAAAAAATGTCAGAAATGCTCTTGAGTACTTTAAGCAAACAAAAATACATGCAACAAATGGTGAAGCACTATTACCATATCACGGTTGTTGGGACAGTAACACTCACTTTGAATATCGCACCATAGGAGCACAAATCTTTACAACGTGACCCGGCTGAAACAAATCGACGAGGCATCTTTGTTGCCAGGATCCGGTGGACAAGTATTCACCGTTCATGGAAATTTCTCGACCCGAGTAGCACACGATCTCCTCCGACTGGGTAAAATGACTTGGGGTAATGGGGGGAAAATAGGAACCATGTGCTGCTATGAGGCCGTTCTCCACCGCCCAGTGAACCCATAAGCCGGAGAAACTCGACTTTGAACTCTCAACCCTGACCCGTGGCCTTTACCTAGTTCTCAGGAGCGGGCTGCAGCCTCATTCCCCGCATGGTGCCCCAGTCGCCAGTGATTGGCTGCATGCGGCGCGAGCCTTCGCTGTATCCCCCCCAGCGATTGGCTGTTGGTGCCGAGAGTTCCCCCCACCCCCCCCCGAGCCCCAGTGATTGGCTGTCGATGCCGCGAGACCCCCCAGATCCACCTGTGATCGGCCCCCCGCCCCCACCGAGCCCCCCCTCCCACCGTGCCCACGGACTCTTGTGTTTGGCTGTTTGTCCCACGAGGTTCTTCTGAACGGTTACTCTATCGTGGCGGAGTTCCCCTCAGTTTATCCTTGCGTGCGTCAAACAGACCAGCAGGCCGCGCGTGAGCGTCACTGAATGCCAACATGGAAGGAAGCGGAGGTTCTCCGGTGCGAGACTCGGTGAAGGAATTGCTTCTGGATGGTAAGGGTGCTTACCTACAGTTATCAAGACAGACTGTTGCGGGGGTAGGGAATATATTCCAACACGTCAACCTATCAAAGAGTAAGCCTTCGGTTACTTGATTTTCGACTGCCTTTTCCAGTGGGTTCAGTGTTTTTGATTGCACTTATTCTTGTGACCATACTTTGGTACATACATTATGAATTAGTAAAGAATAGGGGAGAGGAAGAGTGTAAATAAGTAGAATCGATTTTGCATAAATCGAGTGGAATTGGTTCTTACTGGAGTTTGTTGTAGACGACCCCCTTATAAATTAAAACTTTTGCATCGAATCTACATTCACAATGTCACTATTAACAAGGCATGTTAAAGCTAGGCCTTCACTGGTACAATTAACCACTACTGAGTTGACCGCTCTGCTTGGCTGAATTATCCCAGAAGCCGTTACCATTCACGACACAGATGGGAAAACTTTCAAAAACAGTAATAAATAATAAGACCCACCACATCACCTAATTAAACTGTTGAAATTTTGTCCAAACCTAGCCTTCTGCAAATTGAGTGCTGATTTGGTCATTGCATAATATCATCAGTATTTTTGTCATCATTTTAAGCTAATCAGTGTACACAGCTAAAATTATTTAATGAAGTTAGATTATTTTGCTAACATCACTAAATTTACTATAGTATTGGCCATTAATATTAGAAATGCATGCAAATAATTTTCCGTATATAGGCCTATGCTTTTATTTGGAGATTAGGTGCTGGAATTTCCAACCATTGCTGATCAAGGTCTGTGTTGGGAGAGGTGGATCATGGGAGTTGTTGTGTGCTTTTGCCCAGCACACATCAAAACAACCTATATCATGAGAGCCGAATACAAATTTGCAACAAGTTGCATTTCTGAACAGGACGAAGAAAATCACATTTTAAAATTTTATATAGTTTAGACTTAAAGTTTTTGTTTAGTAATTTAACAGTGTTTGCAATTAGTTTTTTTATGCCCCTGAGGGAAACCAATGTTTGAGCTACTGATGGAGGGAGATTTATTTGACTCTAGCTGCAATAGGAGCATTAATACCAATCAGGCCCAGCCCATGGAAAGTGACTACTTAGTAACATTTTGGAGTTTGACAGTCATGAATTCCTTTTAGTGTTAGACCAATGAAAGCTTCAAGAATTACAAATCCAGTTTAAGGGAACATTTTCTAATTATGTGCTGGAGAAAGAATGAAGGATTTGGGAAAAAATAGCGAGGAAAAATCAAATGTAGCAATTCCCTTTTGCATTCCCTGCACCCCTCCCCACAACCCACCATATCCTTTGTCCCATCATTAGAGGCGCTGCCTTTAGCTTTCTAGATCCTTAGCACTGGAATTCTGTCTTTAACCTCTCTGGCTCTCCTCGCAGCTCTCCTTTAGCTGCCTCTTAAAATCTACCTCTCTGACCAAGCTTCACTTGTCCTAATATCTCCTTGCTGGCACTGTCAATTTTTGTCTAATTATTCTCTTATGAACTGCTTTGAGATGTTTTACTATATTAAAGGTGCTATATAAATACAAGTTGTTCCATCTTAAGACTTCAAATCCAGCGTCAGAGGTACCGCAACAAAGAAAGTAACTGTGAAGGAGAGGTTTTGGGGAAGGCAGAGCAAACAATGTTTCTTACTTAACAGGATGTTTAAAGTATTGTAAAATAGCATTACAAAAAAATTGATGCCATTGTCAGTACCTGTCAGGAATATTTTTACTGAGTGCTGTAATATTGCGAATTTACTATCATTTTAGGCTGCTGCTGCATTAAAAATCTGAAACCTCCCACTTGTGAGCATTGTTATAGGAGATCAACTGGTTATCTATCATTACACAATGGTGAATTTCTATGTACATGCCATCCAGGAAAAAATCCATCTTCAACGAGTTACATATCAGCAGATTCAACATTTAACATGTCCGGCATAATAATCAAAAAAGCCAGCAGTGCTAAGTCACAACGCAAACTTTGGAATTCAAATTTAACTCTTAAATCATGTGAAGATGTTAGTTGATCTTCAGTGCTGTGTCTGTGAAATGCAAGGAAAGTACCAAAACCCTGTGAGTAATGCAAAAAAAAGGTGCTGCTCCTTGCTGTGAGGAAAGGCTGGAAAAACTCTAAACCTTCAACTTAATAAACTTAATAATATTGGATTTCAATGACGTACAAAAACTAGGTGGAAAAGCTTAAGCCGGAACATTATTTCAAGTCAAACTACTACTGTACTAGAATGGGAATGAAAATACAAACTGTAAAATTCAGGCGTACTGTAACATCAGGAAGCATTTCTTCATGCAAATGGTGACTAATACCGGAAACATAATTTTCAAAATGTTAATTTGTGTTTTTTACACTGTTGTATGGGGAGAAAACATAGCACTTGTTGTTTGTCATTTAGTCAAATGATTAATGAAGAAATAAACTAAATATCCAATGTTAATTTCAGTACTAATAAATTGTATATCTTTCATACCTAAAGCTTTTGGTCACTTGTAGGTTAAATGTAACGAACAGTGTTTTTCACTGGCTACTAGAGTAATAATTCTGTATTTTGTAGTACAAGTGAAAGCAATTGAATATGGATTAAGGAAGATGCCCAGTCAAATTAGTGACAATGATGCTCCTGGATTGCCATCTTATTTGAGATGAAAGAATAATGCTTATTTGCATTGAAGTTTGATTTTTTTTTAAATGTATCTGATCAGTACTGGTTTGTTGGGTACTTGTCTTGTGTCTGTCATCTCCTAATATTTGTTCGCACAATTTTCCTCTCTTCTTGCTCCACTATTTTATTTGGCTGTTGGTTCTCTTATAGATTTTACAGATTAAGCTGTATATATGAAGTATCAAATTGACATAGGATTAGTGCAGGATATCAACTGTACTGTGAAAAATGATATTTAAAAAAAAATCACAACTGCACAAGAACAGGACCGCGTGTACTCTATCAAATGTTCCCTTGTATTTAGAATTTCATTGATTTAATAATTGTTCATAGGAGTGGTATGGAAGAAATTCACAGGTAAAACACTTAGTCCAAATTAATATTCGTTTATTTGTTTTTCTTCAATGTCACATTTTATATTTGTGATTTAATTTGTTATTTCAGTGAAATATTTACAAGTACCCTAACCTTTTTCAGAATGCTATACAGACTTCTTGAAGGAAGAATTTGATGTAAAGACCTATACTGCTCAATCCATTCACCAAGCAGTAATAGTTGAACAATTGGCAAAACTTGCTCAAGGAATTAGTCAATTGGATAAAGAACTTCATATACAGGTAACATAATGGTGTTTTTCTGCTATATGGCTGCTATATCTTAAAGTTTTATGAAGCAAGTGAGGAGCTTATGAGCACTCCTAGGAATTCTACTAAAATGGTTGGCTTGGCTGACATCATGCAGAGCTAACCATGCCTCATCCATGAAAAGTTAAAGCTTTGCATAACAATGATAGTTTACCCAACATGCTAAGTATCCCAACAGAGTGGACTATGGGTGTCAGAAAGAAAAAGGCCTCTATCACTGTCTTCCCTGTCATTGCAGTGCTCTCAGTTTGGGAATTGTATCTATCAAGCTTGCAGGAAGTTACATCATTTTATTGTGCTTGAATAAGAAGGGTTGTGTTTTTGTTTTGGGAGTTTATTTCTGAAATTCCAGAGGATGATTTTCTTTGCATAACTTGAGAATGTTTAGGAAAATAATATTTTGAATGGTGACTATTGATGTTGTTGCTCACATGGTTCTTAGAAAAGGGCCTATTTTGTTGGGAAAAAACAACTGATCTATTCCTGCTACTTGTTCATTTTTAGAAGGGAAAGTAAATTTCAGAAGTCTGGACTGGATTCCAGGTACAAAGAAGTAAGGACAGTAATCTAACCAAGTTGTGCACTATGCTCCCTAAGAGACATGATTTTGAATCCTTTCTTCAGGGCATACTTTGGTTCTTGAGACTAGACAATCTTGAATTTTAATTTATTTGTTTCTTTCCTCTCACACAAGGAATTTTTAAGTGGAGTTTTCTAGTGATGTCCAGAAGTTGTGGATTTTTATACCAATCAATTTGATTGTTAATGCTTGGGAATGACCACTTTTCAATCTCTGGTGTTCAATGCCAAAATGAAAGATAGTTATATTTACTGGGTTAGACATAAAGTGAGCCTTCATTTTTATCCCAGTGATGCACCTTAAAACTCAACCTCATAAAAGGACTGACTATTGCACCAGTTTAATTCTTTGTCCTGAGATGACCTTTAGGAATTAGATTGTTAAATTAGATTTGGGTTTAACGTAGTATGGAGTACCCATTGCACAAGATACCATGTTAATTAACACATACTTTTCAGGTTGTTGCAAGACATGAAAATCTTCTTGCTCAAGCTACTGGCATAGAGTCACTAGAAGGTAAGTGTTAAAATAAAAATAAAATTTTCAATACAGAGGTATCTGTATAACCTGTCACCCCCAAAAATTCAACACCTTCACATTCCCAAATAACTCTCAAACTATACCTTGAAACCTTGGACACATGCAAATTACAAACTATGGACAGCTCTCAGCATTCACAACTTAAAACACTAGACACACAAGTAAGTGTGTGGTGACAACAAGTGAAAAATTATTTTTGTGCAATGGAGATCTTTTTACCCAATACGCATAATGGCAGAGAAACCATTCTGTTGCTGAGATTGAATGCTTACACAGGAATAAAGGGGTTTCCCTTCTGTTGTGGACATCAGGTAAAGAGATCGCCATTACACAAAAGCTGGGAGCTGCCAGTCTAGTGGATGGCTGATGGTGGTGGGTTGGAAGAAGAACTCTGGAATCGGGGTCCCTGAAATCACAGGCACTTGGAAGTTGTGGAGAGAGGGGAACTGGGGATTTGGTGCTCGAGTGGTGGAGGGGCAGAGAGACTGAGGAATGGGGTTTCAGGAGATGGAGAGAATAGTTTCCCATTATCTGCATCCTTCACCTCTTTGTGGATTCCTGTTCTTGACCTTCTCATACAAGAAGTGTTGGAGCAGAATAGTTTTAAAGATTCTCAATTAAAGATGACTCAATCATTGTAAGATAAATTCATTAATATTTGTAGATGTAATTCGATTTTATGTCACATGGTCAAATGTCATGTGCCTGAACATCATGCAATCAAATCTCCAGGTGTACCTCCAACCAGAGTTGGTAACCATGTTCTGCCATCACACCAGAGAGTCCACTCCCCAGCACTTCCAACATTAGCAGCTTCAGCACATGGATGGTATGGGGGTCCTGCTCAGGAGTGTGCAGGACCCTAGTATGCAGCATCTTCTCTCACCAATTTGGCTGCAATCTGCCTGGCACCTACAGCATACACCTTGACTTGTACAGGTTGCCAACATAGCAGATCTCAGGATCAGGACATCCCTTTCTCAACGGAAAAGAACCCTGAGATGACTAGGAAACCCAACAAACTAGAAATGAACTGAAATCACAGTGAGTAGGACTCCAGAATTAGGCATGATCAATCCCAGGCGAGGGCGTAAAAAAGAACGCTGCAGAAGATACAGCCAGTCCCAGAACATTTGGATCATCTGGTTTACTAGTCAGATAATTATGGTTTTGCAGATAAAGGACACGTGATGCAAGTCCCACTGGTGTTCCTAATTTACAGGTTTCATTGAAATATATTTGATCATGTGAAGTAACAGCGTAAAGGCAAGTGTTAAGATGTAAGTCTGAAATATACTTTCCTTTGCCCTGTCAATTCCATTTAGATACACTTAATCTTATGCTCGGTTTAAAGGATTTTATGTTTTATTGATGGGGTTCTGCACTAATCTTCGTAAACACAGGTCATTTTAGAGCAGGAATGCAGTTGGTTCTGTTTGCCCCGTGTTAAGTTAATTGATGCCATAGTGAATATATTAGTTGATTCAAAAGTGGTCCATGCTCCTTGTTGATCTGTGGTAACCATGTCATGATTACAATGAATGAGTCTCACATTTCACAGATGATGAGGTAATTTCAATTAATTTTTCTTGAGTTGCATTTTTTTAAACTTTTGTATTTGCCACTTATTACCTTGGTAATTGTGAGGGAATCATTCAACATTTTCTCTGAAATCGTTTAAGAAAATGGCAGGGAGTGGTGCTCTGAATTGCCTTTGGAATGATGTGCTAAAATGCATAGGATTATACAGGATTACTTAGGAAGTACTGCACAGAAACATGTCACTCAGCCCAACCAGTCCATGCTGTGCTCGAGCCTCCTCCCATCTTTACTCACCTAAATTTATCATAGTAATCCTCTATGACTTTTTCCCTCAAATACTTGTCCCACTTCCCCTTAAATACATCTGCAGTATCCCTCTGGTAGCGAAATTCTTAGCCATATCTATTTTGTGATTTTTTTAAAAAAAAAATCAATTTCTTTATTACATAGGAATATTTCAGGGGTTCCTCATTAAAGCAAACCTAAACCGAATAACTAAGTTTTTTGTGTGTTTCTCTTTTGATGTTAGTATTTTTGATTTTCCTAGTCACTGCCCACATATTTAGATCACCCTGCAGTGATTTTCCAAATCTTTTGAAATTTAAAGATGTAGGAGGACAAAAATACTGAATGTGGAGTGCCCAGCTCTTGGTGAATTTTGATTGGAGAATAGAATGTGTTTCCACTTTTGCCTTTGTCCCTGGATTACACACACTCAAATGATGTACAGTATAGGCAAATGTGGAGGAAATCTCCTAATCAGTAACTGATGTATCCTAGAAGACTGAGTGAAGTTAACAGTATGCTGTTGCGGTAAAGTCCATAAATTCTTTTGTAAGGCAATTAGTTTCTTGAGAAAATAATTATTATTGGGTATAAGGAGAATATGGAATTAGATTAGATGCCAAATGCAGGAAGAAAAGTAACAAACATGGATTGAATGACCTGATTCAGCAATATTAATTATCTGTACATTAAATAACCACTGCACCATTTTTGTAGAATGCTAATAATTTTGTTTTATACAGAATGCCTGAAACTTGGATACTACAAAGTTTTTTGCCCGTGTAATAACTGGGATGAATTCATTCTGACCTGTTTTCCAGCTGAATTAAAGGGATGAGGTCATCCATTTTGGATCTAAGGAAGACAAATCAGAATATTTTCTCAATGGCCAAAAATTAGATGTTGTGAAGGTACAAAGGGACTGAGGTGTTCATGTACACATCCCTAAAAGCTAATGCACAAGTACCAAAAATATCAATAGTGCTAATGGAATATTGGCCTTTATCTCGAGGGTTGGAATACAAAAGGCGCGCAAGCAATGTTTGAGTTATACACAGCTTTAGTCAGATGACATTCGGGAAAACTTTTCAGTATTGGGCATTGAATCTCAGGAATGATGTGTTTATTACAATGATGCCAGGGTAAAAGGGTTATGTTATGAGGATGTTACCTAAAGTTGTTTAGTATTCCTTTCAGTTTAGAAGGTTAAGAGGTGAGCAAAGTGCGTTATTTTTAAAAATAAAGGTATTCTGCAGGGTAGAAGCAGAGAAACTACTTCCTTTGGTGAGGGAATCCAGACCAAGAGGCATACAGCTAGGTTGTTAGGAAATAAATTGGTAAGAACTACAAAGGGTAGTTGTAATTTGGAATTGCCTCCCCCATGAAGCTTTGGATGCTGGATCAATTGAAGTTTTGTTAGATAAAGGTATCAATGGATAATGGAGTAAAGGCGAGTAAAAGGAGTTGAGGTGCAGATCAGCCATGATCTAATTGAACAATTAAATGGTCTTGAAGAGTTGAATTACTTATTTTTGTTCCTGTAAATATTGGAATTTAAAGCAAAATGTCCTGTGAGTAAATGAAAATGTTTATGTCTGTTTATATCCTTTTTCAAAAATAAGTTGACTGTAATGTATTTTAGGGGTTCTTCAGATGATGCAGACCCGGATTGCTGCTCTGCAGTGCACTGTTGACAGGTATGGTGCAAGCTTAACGTTTTGACTAAGATAAACTACCGGAAGTCAAATTGTCTCTGAAATAATGGTACCAGAAATCTCACTGGATCTGATTCACTGAACAGTTGTCCAACATAATGATCACATACCATTAGGGGGTTGTGATAGAAACTAACAAAAGACCCAAGCTATATAGTGTTATATGACCAAAATAGCATTAAGAGTGCTGAAAAATTATGTGAACTTTGTATGTAGAATAAACACAGTACCTGAGTATATTCTTGTCAGCTAAGGGCATTAAGAAACACAGAGCAATGGCAGATAAATGGAGTTGAGATACAGATATAATTGATTAAAATACTGGTCATTGAAAAGAAGCCCTGAATGTTAAGAATTCTTAGAGGATCTCAAAATATTAACTTGAAGACTTGCTACCCAATGTCCCATGTTGCTTTGGTTACCGAGAGCAATATAATTCATATGGTGATGCTTGTTGGTTGGTTGGTGTTGGTGATGCTAGGTGTGCAGAGCATATAATATGCATTAATCTTATTTTGTCACTATGTTAAAGCTTTCTAACAATGGAATGGTATGCTACTGGGGATCCAATGGTTAAATTCTGAGGAGAGATTACATAAATTGGGCTTGCATTCCCTGGAATGTAGAAAGTTGTAATAGAGGGGAGGCAGTGGCATAGTGGTATTGTCACTGGACTAGTATTCCAGAGACCCAGGGTAACACTTTGGGGTCCCGCATTCAAATCCCGCCATGGCAGATGGTGAAATTTCAATTCAGTAAAAGTCTGATGATGATCACAAAACCATTGCCGATTGTCGTAAAAATCCATCTAGTTCACTAATGTCCTTTTAAAGAAGGAAATCTGCCATCCTCACCTGGTCTAGCCTACATGTGACTCCAAACCCACAGCAATGCGGTTGACACTTAAATGCCCACTGAATAATAAATGCTGGCCTAGCCAGTGACGCCTACATCCCATGAATGAATAATAAAAAAAATTACAGGATGATTTATTTAAGATTTTAGGAAGCACCTAAAATTTTAAAAGTGCAGGCTAACCCAGGTTTGCACTGATTTCTTTCATACTTGCTGTTTGAAGTAGCAAACCTTTGGGACTAACATTGGTTGGCCCATCACAACTTTCAAATTTGTGCACTACCGTATGTTTACTGCAGAAGTTGTGGGTCCTCCGATATCCAGCCGCGGCGAATGTTGAGTGTGTTGCTGTTAATGACACCGCAAAATCCGGCCCAATTAATGGTGGAATAGGTTTGAAGGTCCCAATGGCCTGCTCCTACTCTTTAGAATCAGTTGTTTTTCAAATGCCTGGAGTGTAAGCTCTTAGAATATAACAACCTCATAATGTATAATTCTCAGTTCTGCACAAAGCTTCCGTTGAGCTTGATCATTTGCTTGTTTGGTATTTCTATTTTTTTCTCTTTTCAACAGGATCAGAGGAAAAATTGTTGATCCATATAACAAGATTGTTGCTCGCACTGCACAGTTGGCCAGATTGCAGGTATACCATATTAGTGTACACCTGTACATAAGAGATGTACATTGATCATAAACCTCAGGGGCTTTTAGATTTCCCCTCCCTCCCAGTTTACAAAATTTTGACGACAATCCATTTGTTACAAAGCTGCAAGTTTCAGGGCAAATCCTCAGAATGGATAAGAAACTGGTTGAATGAGTACCCTGAGTCATGTTGGGTGGGTGGAAATACTGAGTGGGCTCTGTTTGGCTCACTATTGTTTGCAGCTTGCATTCAAGAACAGCAACTTATATTTATATAATGCCTTTAATATAATAAACGTCTGAGCCTAAATGACCTAGATTCTGAAACTCAACAGAAAGGGCTAATTTTGCTCATTATACTATATTAGGAAAGAGAGTGGAAATGGAGGAGGTGGTGAAAAAAATAACTGAATAAGTTGGGTAAAATATGTGTGGCCAGTACAATAGCAGAAGAAACAAACATACTATGTGAGTGGTCTTGAAATACGTAAACATGAAACTGAAAAAGACCTTGCTAGACTCTCTGATAAAGCTATACTACTAAATTTCTCAAAAGGAGAAATGAATGCCACTTTTAATATAAATAACATTCAGATGATCAGATATTGATCATGGTGATGCAGTTGAGTTGCAGCTTATAGAGTACATGATACCAAGAAGTGGAAGGTCACATAAAAGCAGAAAATGCTAGAAATACTCAGCTGGTCAGGCATCATCTGTGGAGAGTGAAACAGAGTTAATGTTTCAGGTTAATAATCTTCCATCAGAACTGGGAAAAGTTAGAACTGTCTTAAGCTGGTGAAATGGATGAGGGTGGGAAAAAAAAGGGAAAGTCTCTGATAGGAAAGAAGACAAGAGACATTAAATGATAAAAGAGTTAGTGAAGCAGAGTTAAAGGGAGTGGTAATCCGACATAAAAAAAACAAAAGATGTGTGTAGAGGAGGTGTGAATGTCAGAATAACGAACAGATACCGTTCAAAAACCAAGCAACAAGAGTAAGACCAAAACATACAAAGAAAAGGAAACCAATGGGGGCAGCGATTAGGGTCTGAAATCATTGAACTTAGTACTGAGTCTGGAAGGCTGTAAAGTACTTAATCAAACAATGAGATGCTATTCCTTGAGCTTGTATTGAGCTTCGTTGAATCAGTAGGCCGAGAACAGAGGGGTCAGCATGAGATCAAAGTGGACAATTAAAATGCGAGGCCGTTGGAAACTTGGGATTGTTTGTGGACTGAACGGAGGTGTTGTGCAAAGCAGTCACCCAATTTGTTTGGTCTCTCTAACAAGAAGATCGTGTTGTGAGCAGCAAATACAATATGCTAAATTGAAAGAAGTCCATGTAAATCTTGATATGTTTAACCTGGAAGTATGTTTGGGCAATTGTGGAGTGGACCAAGGTGTCATGGGGAATAGTCACTTCAGAATGCTAAAAGGAGAGTGGAGGGGAAGATATGTTTGGTGATGGCATCACACTGGAGGTGGCAGAAATGGCAGAGGATGATCTATTGAATGTGGAAGTTGGTGGGTTGAAAACTGAGGACAATTGGAATCATGTGCTTCTGGGAAAGAGAGGGATGGCTTACCTTTTTGGGCTCTAATTAACTCCCCTCCAGTGCTGTAACCACTCTATTATTCTATAATAGGGCTACTTCTAAACAAATAATAGACTAAATTGATAGTGCATTTTCCATTATAACAACCTTGTAGATAAATCTTTTTGCAGATTTACTATAATCTAAGTAAAGATTACTTATAATGCAATATGGAGCAACCCACATACCCCTACAAAGCTTTATTGTTTGGATCTTGCCAAAGACGGAGTAAAGTTTGGGAGGTGCTTGCTGGATGCGGGCATTTCTGTTGAGTCCAAAGAATCTGAACAGACAGCTCCACCCAAGTGTTTCTTGCACTGCAGAGAAAGGGAAGGGTTATAAGAGCAATTTAATCAGCATCAAAACATCTTAAAGTGGCATAGTCTCTGGGACTTTTTTTCAGTTTCCTTTTGGCTGCACTCATTCCAGTGATATGATCATTCATACTCCTGGAAGCTCATAAAAATTGAGCTTTAGTAAAGTTGATAACTTTACAAAAATGCTGACAACTCAAAATAAGCAACCTACAACTTAAAATCAGACTGGAATATAGGTCAATGACCAATATGTTCAATTACTTTTTGACTCACAGGTTCAAACATGTTATACCTTAAACTGCAGGTATATTCAATATTCCCACGAAAGTGCAGTTTTTTGCAGTCTTGCATTTAGAAATTTCTAAAGAACAACGTGATCATGGATGGTGTCATTTACTTTCAACATTTTTGGTGCATTTTCCATCACTTTGGAATATACTGCAATTCTGCATTTTGAAGTCAGAAATGATGGTAATTGAAATGTGCTAGATTGCAGATAAGTCCACCAGCAACTCAATATTATTCGTGAAAAGAAACAAAGCAGTTTTTCAGGAACGTTTAGAACTGATATTCTAAGGCTATCCTTATGATGCCATCCAGCAATTCTTTGGTGAAGACATCAAATGCTATGTATGTCAGCTGAGAACTTTCCTCACCCCTCTTTCAAGAGAGAGCTCAGTGAGTCGTATGCCCCTGGATGGAGTTAGAGCACACAGCTCTGATATGTGTAAAATTTTGCTATGTGCACTTGTAGTTTCCTGATTATGAAGTAATGGAATACATTGTCAAAATTCTTTTGTGAAAGAAATATGTGCATTTTTTTTGCACCCTAAAGCATTCTACAATCTTAAACTCACGGCTTTTCTTATGTGTTCCTTCTGAGAGCAAAATCCAGCCTGTACATTTTTTATTTCTCTGCACCCTTCCAAAGCACTCAATTTGCGTACCACAACAATATTCAGATGCATGAATTTCAGCAAGGTTTTTTAGTTGCTGGCAGGCCAGTATTTGTTGTCCATCCTTAATTGCCCTTGAGAAGGTGGTGGTGGTGGTGTGATCAATCTTCTTGAACAGCCCCCCGAGCCTGCCCCGCCATTCATTACGATCATGGCTGATCTCATTTCGGCCTCAATTCCAATTTCCCGCCTTCTCCCCATAACCTTTCAACCCGTTACTAATTAAAAATCTGTCTATCTCCTCCTTAAATTTCTTCAGTGTCCCGGCATCCACTGCACTCTGAGGTAATGAATTCCACAGATTCACGACCCTTTGAGAAAAGTAATTCCTCCTCATCTCTGATTTAAATCTACTACCCCTTAGCCTAAAACTATGACCTCTCATTCTAGAATGCCCCACATGGGGAAACATCCACTCCACGTCTACTTTTTCTGTCCCCTTTAGCATCTTATATACCTCAATTAGATCTCTTCTCATCCTTCTAAACTCTAGCGAGTATAGGCCTAAACTGCTCAATCTCTCCTCATAAGACAAGCCCTGCATCTCTGGAATCAATCTAGTGAATGTCTTCTGAACTGCCTCCAGTGCAACTACATCCTTCCTCAGGTAAGGGGACCAAAACTGTGCACGGTGCTCCAGGTGCGGTCTCACCAATGCCTTGTACAGTTGTAACAACACGTCCCTATTTTTATATTCTATTCCTTTAGCAATAAATGCCAAAATTCCATTTGCCTTCCTTATTACCTGCTATACCTGCATACTAGCTTTTAGCGATTCATGCACGAGGACACCCAGATCCCTCTGCACAGAAGCATTCTGAAGTTTCTCTCCATTTAAATAATGTCACATTTTTATTCTTCTGACCAAAATGGATAACCGCACACTTATCCACATTAAACTCCATCTGCCAAATTTTGGCCCATTCACCTAACCTATCCATATCCATTTGTAAATTTCTTATTTCTTCATTGCAACTTACTTTCCCCCTATTTTGGTGTCATCTGCAAATTTAGCTGTAGTACCTTCTATCCCTGAATCCGAGTCATTAGTATAGATTTTAGATAGTTGGGGCCCAAGGGCCGAACCCTGTGGCACCCCACTAATTACAGCTTGCCATCCAGAAAGAGACCAATTTATCCAGACTCTCTGCTGTTGGTTAGCCAATCCTCTATCGAAGCTAATATATTACCCCTAACTCCATGTGATTTTATCTTGTACAATAATCTTTTGTGCGGCACCTTATCAAAGGTCTTCTGGAAGTCCAGATGTACTACATCTACAGGATCCCCATTATACACTTTGCTTGTCACATTTTGAAAGAACTCTAGCAAATTAGTCAAACACGATTTACTCTTCATAAAACCATGCTGACTCTGATGGATTGCGTTTTGACTTTCCAAATGCCCCATTACTACTTCCTGAATATTGGATTCCAACAATTTCCCAATGACAGACGTTAAACTAACTGGTCTATAGTTTCCTACTTTCTGCCTCCCCCACCCCCCATTTTTTTGAATAAGGGCGTTATATTACCATTTTTCCAATTCACTGGAACCTTTCCAGAATCCAGGGAATTTTGGAATATTATAGCCAATGCATCCACTATTTCCGCTGCCACTTCCTTTAAGACCCTGAGGTGTAGGCCATCAGGTCCTGGGACGTCACCCTTTAATCCCAGTAGTTTCTAGTGATGGTGATTGTTCTAAGTTCCTCCTTCTCTATATCCTCTGTTCTACCTGTTACTATTGGGATGCATCTGGTGCAGGTACGCCCACAGTGCTGCTTGGGAGGAAGTTCTAGAATTTTGACCCAGCGACAGTGAAGAAATGGTGATATGGTTCCAAGTCAGGATGATCTGTGGCTTGGAAGGGAATTTGCAGGTGGTGGTGTTCCCATGCTCCTGCTGTCTTTTTCCTAGGTGGTAGAGGTCGCGGGTTTGGAAGGTGAAGTTGAAGGAGCCTTGGTGGGTTGCTCCAGTGCATCTTGTATATGGTACACACTGCTACCATTGTGCATTGGTGGTGGAAGGAGTGAATATTTAAGTTGTTGGATGGGATGTTGGGCTGCTTTGTTCTGGCTGGTGTCGAGCTTCTTGAGTGTTGTTGAGGTTGCACTCATCCAAGTAAATGTAGAGTATTCCAAAGCACTCCTGACTTGTGACTTGTAGCTGGTGGACAGGCTTTGGGGAGTCAGGAGGTGAATTACTCACTTCAGAATTCCCAGCCTCTGACCTGCCCTTGCCGTCACAGTATTTATATGGCTGGTCCAGTTAAGTTTCTGGTCAATGATAACCCACAGGATGTTAATCGTATGGGATTCAGCGATGATGGAACTGCTCGCATGTGGTTCCGCTCCTACCCATCCCATTACCTGCCAGACTATCTCCAGCAATGGCTTTTCTTTTTGCCACCACGCTGTTATCTTCTAGTTCTCCAAGGGGAGCCATTCTTGGCCCTCTCTTCCCTTCCTACATGTTGCCACATGAGAGCATTAACTATAGATATCAGGTCAGCTTCCATTTGTACTCTGGCTCTTCATCTCCACCATTCATTCTTACAACTCCTCTATTATCTCTGCTCTTAGACAGTCGGTCCAACATCTCTTGTCTGGGCAAACTCATGAGTTCACTGCCTATGTCCTATCCCACACCAAGTTCAGCATGTCCATCACCCCTGTCTGCTCTGTCTGTTAAATTTCTGTTTTTGAACAATTCTTCCCCCCCTCCAGCCCCAAATTATCTGTTCCATCTGGCCTTGTTTGTCATTTTTCTTCCTCACAATGTTGACAACCATATCTTCAGCAGCCACTCTCTGAATGAAATTCCCTCCTTAAATCCTCCTGCATCACAGTGGAGGTGGAGGGAAAACATCTGAGGGGGTTATATATTTTTTTATTTTGGGAAGGATTAACCCATCTGTGGTCAAATGACCTTACTCCAAACTGTTGAAAAAGAGAATTAAGGGTGTTAGAGATGAAAGCTCTTTTTGATTTACTTGCTAGTTAGGAACAGAACATAGAGACCCATGGTAGGGGTATGAGAGGGCCTATGTTTGAAGTACTCATGCATGAATTGCAGAAGTAAATGGCATGATGAGTGAAAAGGGCTTTTCTCATTTCAAGGTTTTCTTCATTTAAATGCTCTTGTGTTTAAATTTTGAAAGTTGATTATTGGAATCTGGAATAATAGCCAGGTTTAAAACTATATGAGTTTGTATTTAAAAAAAACCACACATGATACTAATGTCATATACATTTAAGATTAATATAAACTGTGCAGTTTGAACTTTAAAAATTTAAGATAACTTATTAACTTTGTAAAAATGGAATTTACAGGGTCATTGCTTCCAAGACTTGTAGCAAACCAATATTCTTGAATTTCATTCAGGCAGCCTGTGATTTGCTTCGAAGAATAATTCGTATTTTGTATCTGAGTAAACGGCTCCAAGGCCAGCTACAGGGAGGAAGCAGGGAGATCACTAAAGCTGCTCAAAGTCTCAATGAATTGGGTAAGTAAATGAATCTTATGTTATTTATCTAAAATGTTGCTAATTGTTTATTTAAAACATTGCTTTATTATGACACAGCAGATGATGTGTGCCAGGTGGACCAAATCCACGAGGGAAACTTTGCACTATCATAACGGTTTTGCAATTTGTATTTATTTCAAGATGTGTGCACTGAATTCAGAAGAAATAAGTGCACCAAGACTTTGAGATTTTTTAAAAAACTAAATTAAAATATTTATTAACAAAAGAAAACATTTCAAGTAGATACATAAGACTACAAATTATTGCTATAATATCTCCTAATATTTCCAATTAACCTGACTCCTCCTTTAAGGCAACAGTCCAAAAATAGATTTTAGATTTTAAACAGATGCAGCAAGCTAACACAATACCCTGGACAGCGGAATTCCAAATGAATTTTCTCCAGCTTCAGTTTTGGTAGACAGCAGACTTAAGCACAAATGCTGGAGGCTTCATTAAGGCTATTTCACACACATCTGTTATATCTCACAGGATCTTCTCCTGACACACAGCCTCATTCTCCTTTATATATGTTTTTCTCCTTAATACGTAAATTCTATTGTTTCATACGTCCTTGAAACTGTATCTTCTTCGCAATATTAAAAACTTCCATGTTGCTACTATTTATTGTCAGGATTCTTTGGGGAAAAATAAGCACATTCCTTAGCCTTGCTTACCTGGCAAATTGTAAGCTGATTAAAATCCCTTTGAAATCCAAATCTCCTTTCATCTATCTAAAAATGCAAATTCCCTTCACACCTTACATGCTAAACCATCATCCATATTTACTCATTAGCATGTCAAGCACCTAACTTCTTTTGTCTGCTTGACTCCAAATGTAATTAAATCACACACAGACAGGCCCTACTACTTATTTCCATTAACCTACTTCACAATAAACCAGAAAAATGTTAAGAGAATTATTATATGCTTATGACAGCTTATATCAGCTAGTGTTTTTAGCATTGTGAAAAAAGCTGTTTTGAGACGGAGACTGTTACTTTAATTGCAGCAATATCATTAACTTAGTTTCGTTAAACATATTAGTCTGTATGGGTCAGTGTAAAATAAATCATTCAGAATAGTAGATATTTGTGAATAGAGTAATGTCAAGCCCACCATCTCAAAAATGAGGAGGTGATACCATAATGGTAATGTCACTAAACTAGTAATCCAGAGGCCCAGGCTAATGTTCTGGATACATGGGTTCAAATCCTACCACGACAGCTCATGGAATTTAAATCCAATTAATAAACCTGAAATTGAAAGCTAGTCACAGTGATGGTGACCATGAAACCATAGTTATTGTAAAAACCCATCTAGTTCACTACTGCTCTTTAGGGAAGGAAATCTACCATCCTATGTGTGACTCCAGACCCACAGCAATGTGGTTCACTCATAAATGCCCTCAGAAATAGTCTAGCAAGTCACTCGGTTGTATCAAGCCACTACAGAAAAGTCAAAAAACCTGGCATCAACCTAAGCAGTGGAAATGGCAATGGCACACCCAACCCTGTCAACCCTGCAAAGTCCTACTTACTACCATCTGGGGGCTGTCCCACAGACAAGTGAAGCAACAGCCTGACATAGTCATGATCTTGGAATCAGACCTTACAGACAATTTCCCACTCTATGGGAGCCCTGAACACTGACTCCAGAACCCATGAAGTCTCATGGTATTAGGTCAAACGTGAGCAAGGAAACTGGCCCTCCTTTCCTCTGTCCACCCCCCCCTCCTATACACCCCCACTCTCAACTCTTCCATGTTGAACACCAATTGGAAGAAGCACTGAGGGTGGCAAGCTCTGGCGGTGGGGGGGGACTTCAATATCCATCACCAAGAGTGGCTCGGTAGCATCACTCCTAACCAAGATGGCTAAGTCCTAAAGGACATAGCTGCGAGACTGGGTCCGCGACAGGTGGTGAGGGAACTAACGAGGGAAAGACCTACTTGATCTTGTCTTCACCGATCTACCTGTCGCAGATGCATCTGTCTGTTACTGTTTAATAGGAGTGATCGCCACACAGTCACAAGAAATAGGAGCTGGAGCAGGCCATGTGGCAATTGAGCACGCTTCACCATTCGATATGATCATGGCTGATCTTGGGCTTCAACTTCATTTTCCTGCCCGCACCCCATATTCCTTAATTCCTTGAGAGACCAAAAACCTGTCTATCCCAGCCTTAAATGTATTCAATGAGTGAGCGTCCACAATCCACTGGTTTAGAGAATTCCAAAGATTCACAACCCTTTGAGTGAAATAATTGCTCCTTATCTTAGCCCTAAATGATTGGTCCCTTATCCTGAGGCTGTGCCCCCATGTTGTAGATTCCCTGACCTGTGGAAATAATCTCTCAGCATTTAAGCTCTCAAGCCCCTTAAGAATTTTTTAGGTTTCAATGAGATCGCCTCTCATATTCTCTGGAGTTCAGAAGAATAACCCCAATTTACTTAGCCTCTCATCATGGGACAGGCCCCTCCATCCCAGGGACCAATTTAGTGAACCTTTGCTGTACTGCCTCCTTTGCAACTATATTGTTTCTTAAATGTGGAAACCAAAACTGCACACAGCATTCCAGGTGTGGTCTCACCGAAACCCTGTACAACTGTATCAGGATTTCTTTATTCTTGTACCCCAATGCCCTTGCAATAAAGGCCAACATACCATTTGACTTCCTAATTGCTTGCTGGACATGCATACTAACTTTCTGCATTCCTCGTACAAGCGCTCCCAGATCTCTTTGAACATCAACACTGAGAAGTTTCACACCCTTTTAAAAAATATTCTGCTTTTCTGTTCTTACGACCAAAATGAATAACTTTGTACCTCCCTACATTATACTGCACCTGCCCATCTTGTTGCCCGCTCACTTAACTTGCCTGTATCTCTTTAAAGCCTCTTTCTGCAAAGGCTACCTTTCTACCGAAGTCCCTTCTTTACGTTGAGAATACCCTCTATTGTGTTGTGTGGCACTACCACCGTGCTAAATGGTATAGATTTCAGACAGACCTTGTAACTCAAAACTGGGCATCCACTAGGTGCTGTGGGCCATCAGCAACAGCAGAATTGTATTCAACCACAAAACGGTCTGCCATATCCCCCACTCTACTGTTACCATCAGGGTGGGTGATCAACCCTGATTCAATGATGAGTACAGGAGAGCATGTCAGGAGCACTGCCAGGAGCACCACCAGGCACATCTAAAAATGAGGTGTCAACCTGGTGAAGCTACAACACAGCATTACTTGCACGTCAAACAGCGGGAGCAGCATGTAAATACAGAGCTAAGCTATTCTACGGCCAGTGGATCAGTTCTGAGTTCTGCAGTCCTGCCATTTCCAGTCGTGAATGGTGATGGACAATTAAACAACTAATTGGAAGAAGAGACCCACAAATATTTTAATCCTCAAATGATGGCAAGCCCAGCACATGAGTGCAAACAATAATGAAGCATTTGCAACCGTCTTCAACCAGAAATGCCAAGTGGATGACCCATATCTGCCTTCTCCTGAGGTCCCAAGCACCACAAAGGCCAGTCTTCAGCCAATTCAATTCACTCCACTTGATATCAAGAAATAACTGAAGGCACTGGATGTTGCAAAGGCTATGGGCTCTGATAACATTCCAATAGTACCGAAGACTTGTGCTCCGGAACTAGCCATGCACCTAGCTAAGCTGTT